>NC_086452.1:298892807-299267807 GCF_028390025.1 Pseudophryne corroboree
CGTGAAAAGATTTTTTTCGAGATTTTTGCACGTTTCTTAAAAATAAAAAACTAAGATATCACATGTACATAATTATTCACAGCCATTGCTCAATACTTTGTTGATGCACCTTTGGTAGCAATTGCAGCCTCAAGTCTTTTTGAATATGATGCCACAAGCTCGGCACACCTATCTTTGGGCATTTTTACCTTTGCAGCACCTCTAAAACTCCATCAGGTTGGATGGGAAGCGTCAGTGCACAGCCATTTTCAGATCTCTCCAGAGATGTTCAATCGGATTTAAGTCTGGGCTCTGTCTGGGCCATTCAAGTACATTCACAGAGTTGTCCTGAAGCCACTCCTTTGATATTTTGGCTGTGTGCTTAGGGTTGTTGTCCTGTTGAAAGATTAACCGTTCACACCAAAGAGTTCAATCTTTGTCTCATCACACCAGAGAAATTTGTTTCTTATGGTCTGAGAGTCCTTCAGGTGCATTTTGGCAAACTCCAGATGTGCTGCCATGTGCTTTTTACTAAGGAGTGACTTCCGTCTGTCCACTCTACCATACAGGCCTGGATGGTGGTTTGCTACAGATATGGTTGTCCTTCTGGAAGGTTCTCCTCTCTCCACAGAGGAATGCTGTAGCTCTGACAGAGTGACCATCAGGTTCTTGGTCACCTCCATGACTAGGGCCCTTTTCCCACGATCGCTTAGTTTAGACGGCTGGCCAGCTCTTAAGAAGAGTCCTGGTGTTTCCGAACTCCGACCATTTATGGATGATGTAGGCTACTGTGCTCATTGGGACCTTCAAAGCAGCAGATATTTTTCTGTACCCTTCACCAGATTTGTGCGTTGAGACAAACCTGTCTCGGAGGTCTATAGACAATTCCTTTGACTTCATGCTTAGTTTGTGCTCAGACATGCACTGTCAAGTGTGGGACCTTATATAGACAGGTGTGTGCCTTTCCAAATCACGTCCAATCCACTGAATTTACCACAGGTGGACTCCAATTAAGCTCTAGGAACATCTCAAGAATGATCAGTGGAAACAGGATGCACCTGAGCTCAATTTTGAGCTTCATGGCAAAGGCTGTGAATACTTATGTACATAGTATTTTTTAGTTTTTTATTTTTAAGACATTTTCAAAAATCACAAAAAAACTTTTTTCACATTGTCATTATGGGGTGTTTTGTGTAGAATTTTGCACAGCACTTCTGTGATGTCAGACACAATTTGTCTTCTCTACGTTACCGTATAATTGACCATGTGCCCCCACTGTCTAGAGGGGGAGACAGGTCTGTTTGGTTATTGCAGAGGGAATGTGAATGGATCATGAGGCTTGATACTTTAGCCCACCCGTGGCTTAAATGAAAATCTGGGTATGCAGGTGTTTATTTAAAACATAGTAACATAGTTACTGTGGTTGAAAAAAGACAATTGTCCATCGAGTTCAACCTATTTGTGGTCTCCTATGCAGTCTTATTATAGGACTAGTTATTTTTATGTTAGGACTAGTTATATGAACTATAATGCGTGCCTACGCACCATAACCCTGAATATCTTTATCCAATAAACTATTACCATTAGTGTTGTCATGTTGTGTGGGGCGATTCTGAGGTTCCTCCCTAGGCATAGACTCTACATGTATAATTCTGCAGTCAAACACCACAGGTAACCAGTGTCATAGACGTATTTTTTTTTTTTTGTATTTTTGAAGAGTATACCAACCAAACAGATGTTTGCGCAGTTGTATATTGACGTTTGTAAATTCGTTAAACTTGTGCTGCTGTTTTTAATATTTATATCTTTCTGATATCATGCTGGTGTTATTGTTTGTTTAGTTGCTATGGAGTCCGCCATCACTTCTGGGAAGGTCTGTGCGGTGACCGGATACGAAAGCCCAACGGGAGCTATTGGCAGTGGTGGCGGGATATATAAAGCTGGTAAATTTGTGAACTTGAGATATATGTGGCTTGATAAAAGCGCTGCCATGCGCTGAAATGTTGCTAATTAAGCTGAGTCTGAATATTTTGTTCTCATAATTCCTGAGTGCCGCCATTGGAAGTGTATATTATATACAGCCGTGCTGACTGTGTTGTGGAGGGCACCCAGTAAAGTAAAGCATATGCAACCCTGGGAGTGCCAGAGCTGGGAAGTATATATATATATATATATATATATATATATATATTTATATAAATGACGGCGGCACTTCAGCAGATTAGTAATGCTTAAAAGATAGTCTTTATTGGTCCAACAGCATGTCGGGGATATACCCCATCGTCAGGGACAAGAGTTCACAGACTGACATAAATAACACAGCAATATATAGCACTCTTAACAAGTAATGGATTTGTTGATAGAACTCATCTGTCCGGCATTGCCCCCCACACCCGAGTCATATGGTGGAGACTCTGGTTCCCAGACACTGACGTCGGAAGGCCGCGCCGGGCAGGCGGTACACAAGAAGTAGTCAGCATGTTGCTAAGAGACGCTACTAACAATAACACATTTAAAAACAAAATATACATTACACGTGAAAACTACTTCCACCAAACAACACATATATAGATCAGGACCATACTCATAACTAGTATAACCAGTCAAGTTTATAGATATCATTTTAGCTTAACAATCGCTAATATTTAAATACTTTAGAATTAGAGATGAGCGGGTTCGGTTCTCAGAGAACCGAACTGTACCGGACTTCATCATACGAGCCCGGATCCGAGTCAGGCTCGGGTTTTCCCGCCTGACTCGGAAACCAGAACGAGGCAAAACGTCATCATCCCGTTGTCGGATTCTCACTGGGTTTGGATTCCATATAAGGAGCCGCGCGTCCCCACCATTTTCACTCTGGCATTGGAGAGTGTAGAGAGAGGGCGTGTCTCCGTTCTCTCAGTGTCCGTCTCTTGTGCTGTATTTGTCCAGTCACAGTGGTTGTGTCCTCTTGCTGCCATATGTCCATTGCTGCTGTGTTGTGCAGCATCAGTTCAGTGGTGGTGTATTGCGCTGCATCAGTCCAGTGGTAGTGTCCTGTGCATCAGCCATCAGTCATTCCAGTGACCAGGCAGTCACAGTGGTTGTGTCCTCTTGCTGCCATATGTCCATTGCTGCTGTGTTGTGCTGCATCAGTTCAGTGGTGGTGTATTGTGCTGCATCAGTCCAGTGGTAGTGTCCTGTGCATCAGCCATCAGTCATTTCAGTGACCAGGCAGTCACAGTGGTATACTCTGCAGCCTTATGTCCGCTGCTGCCGTATAATAATAATAACAACAACAAGTCCCTTACAGTGTTGCTGTGTTGTCCTGCATCAGACCAGTGGTAGTGTCCTGCGTATCAGCCATCAGTCATTCCTGTGCCGCATATTGTGTTATATAACTCCAGAAAAATAATGGAGAACAAAAATTTGGAGGATAAAATAGGGAAAAATCAAGAACCACTTCCTCCTAGTGCTGAAGCTGCTGCCACTAGCCATGACATAGACGATGAAATGCCATTGTCGTCTGCCAAGGCCGATGCCCAATGTGATAGTAGAGGGCATGTAAAATCCAAAAAGCCAAAGTTCAGTAAAAAGACCCAAAAAATAAATTTAAATCGTCTGAGGAGAAACGTAAACTTGCCAATATGCCATTTATGACACGTAGTGGCAAGGAACGGCTAAGGCCCTGGCCTATGATCATGACTAGTGATTCAGCTTCACAAGATGATGGAAGCCCTCAAACTCCATTTTGCCATTTAATTCCAGTGATTTTGCAGTATAATTCCAGTGATTTTGCAGTATAATTCCAGTGATTTTTGCCATTTAATTCCAGTAATTTTGCCATTTAATTCCAATGATTTCGCCTATTTTAATTCCAGTGATTTGGATGTATAATTCCAGTGATTTGGACGTATAATTCCAGTAATTTTGCCATTTAATTCCAGTGATTTTGCAGTATAATTCCAGTGATTTGGATGTATAATTCCAGTGATTTTGCTATTTAATTCCAGTGATTTGGACGTATAATTCCAGTGATTTTGCCATTTAATTCCAGTGATTTGGACATAGAATTCCAGTGATTTTGCCATTTAATTCCAGTGATTTGGACATATAATTCCAGGTGGAATTGTTTGTGTCGCATGGCTTAGTCATACAGCTACCTCGTAGCACCTCTTCAACATCTTTGCATGAGGTGCTGTTTGGGGCATAGTTTTTGAAAAGTGCCATCCTGTCTGACACTGCCATATGAGTCATGGGGTACTGCTGTATTAGTCCTGGGGTACTGCCGTATAAGTCCACCAATTGCAGAATTTTTTTTTTTAAATGACAATGGCGTGCTGGAGATGCTGTCAGTGGACCAAACAATTGCGGCCCACTCTCGACATTCAGTCACTGTGTGACACTACTAGATGGGCCAGGTGGTTGTGTCACTTAGCTTAGTCATACAGCAACCTCGGTGCACCTTTTTTTCTTCTTTGCATTATGTGTTGTTTGGGGCCTTTTTTTGGGATATCTGCCCTCCTGTCTGCCACTGCAGTGCCACTCCTAGATGGGCCATTTGTTTGTGTTGCTTGGCTTAGTCATACAGCTACCTCATTGCACCTCTTCTACATCTTTTCATGAGGTGCTGTTTGGGGCCTTTTTTTTGGATATCTGCCCTCCTGTCTGTGCCACTGCAGTGCCACTCCTAGATGGGCCAATTGTTTGTTTTGCTTGGCTTAGTCATACAGCTACCTCATTGCACCTCTTTTACATATTTGCATAAGGTGCTGTTTGGGGCCTTGTTTTTGAAAAGTGCCCTCCTGTCTGACACTGCAGTGCCACTTCTAGATGGGCCAGGTGTTTGTGCCGTACACTTGTGTCACTTGGCTTAGTCATACAGCAGCCTCGGTGCACCTCTTTTCCTTCTTTGCATCATGTGCTGTTTGGGGCCTTTTTTTTATATCTGCCCTCCTGTCTGCCACTGCAGTGCCACTCCTAGATGGGCCAATTGTTTGTTTCGCTTGGCTTAGTCATACAGCTACCTCATTGCACCTCTTCAACATATTTGCATGAGGTGCTGTTTGGGGCCTAGTTTTTGAAAGTGCCCTCCTGTCTGACACTGCAGTGTCACTCCTAGATGGGCCAGGTGTTTGTGCCGCACACTTGTGTCGTTTAGCTTAGTCATACACAGGCCCGGCGCTACCCACTCAGCAAAGGGATGCAGTGCAGGAGAGGCGCTCTAGCTGCCCTGCATCCCCGCTGCTGCGCCTGGCCTCCCTACTGCTGCCGGCTGCTGTGCCTGTCACACTGACAGGCAGCAGCGTCGGCAGCTTGAAGCTCCTCTTACCCCCTGGCTCTGACAGCGTCATCTTCAGGTTCCGTCTCACAGTCCACTCCACTGTCAAGCCCGAAAAGGGGGCGTGGCTACATGGCTCCGAGGGGCGGAGCTACACTGGACCAGGTCAGGCTGCAGAGGAGGACAGAAAGTGAAACTGCTACAGAGCCTGCCAGCCAGATGGTAAGTTGAGGGAGAGTGACTGAGAAAGTGTGTGTGTGTTTGCGCGCATCTACAGTCTGTATGTGTGTATATCATAGTTGCATACCCTGCCGCAGCTCTCGGTTTACAAAGGAGGCTCCCGCTGCCCCGGAATTTAAAAAAATCTCCTGAATTCCCCAGTGACTCGAGAAGTGGTCCCCTGCTTCAGCTTTAGCCTATCTGTGTTAATAAGAGGTGTATGCAGCAGCGTGTACCAGCCTGTGCTCCTCCCACTGGCAGGAGATGCTGCTATTCTGTAATGGGATGCGGTCAAGATCCCGCCGGCTGGGATCCCGATGGTCGGAATACCAACACCGGGATCCCGACCGTGGTGAGCGCAGCGAGCCCGCAAGGGGCTGCGTTGTGCTTGCCCCCCTGTCGGGAATGTGCTGGTTGGGATCCCGGTGTCGGTATTCCGACCGCCGGGATCCTTTCCGGCGGGATCTCGTACTGATCCCTCTGTAACGCCGTACTGACTGTCAGCATGATAACCTGGGCGCCAGGATGATTTAGGCGCCATACACCGGATACCGGTACCCTGCAGCCACAGTCTCGGTGAGTGAGATACAAGTGGGGGAAGGGGAGGGACCCAGGGTGGTACAGGATCCCCGTCTCACCCTGTGTTACTGCGGCGTGCATATTGTGTGACAGGTGCTCATTACAATACTGCTTGCTGTATGCCTCCTACAGATGCCTACTCTATTGACTATTCCCAGGGGCGTTTCTACAGAGAAGGGGGCCCATGTACATATCTGGGTAGGCCCCCTCTTCTCTACGGCGCTGTAGACTCCGGCATTGTGCCGGAGTCTACTGCGCATGCGCAGGTCTCCGGAAACATGGTGCCCGCCATGATCCGGAGACCAAATTTGGCGTCGATTTCCGCCGCAATCGTTGCGCCCTCCACTGGACTCCTGTAAGGTAAGTATTTAAGTGGGTGCAGTGTGTGCAATGTGGGCCTCCCTGCACCCAGGGGCCCGTGTGCATCGCACACATTGCACCCATTATAGAAACGCCAGTCCTACTTCCATATGCTGCCTCTCTGGTTGCAGCTTCCGGGCCAGCAGCAGCCGGCTACTGATACTGACAAACAATACACAATGCTGCTTTCCCTGTGTACAGTACATGTAGACTGTGGCATGCTGGAGCCCGCACAATGCTGGCATCTGCTGATACTGCGCATGCACCGCGTCCATGGTACAAAAACATTTACATACAAAATATAATGTGTCGCCTACTACAGTAATTGAGGGAAATGTATGGTGGACGCTCTCTAATATTAATGTTATGTAACTTAGTGGTCACCAGAATCTGCAGGAGTCATGGTGGGACATAATGGGTGGGAGGTCAGTGTGTCTCCTGCTGCTGCTAGTGTGGAGGTCTGTGACTGGGAAACAAGCCGCAGTGAGGTCCCGTGGAGGCGAGGCAGCTACAGTAGTATGGAACGTCTGCAGTGTGTACACTGTCTGCTCCCTACATGGGTTGGATATGAACTTTCAAACCCATGATTGGCAAAGCCACCTGCAGTGTGCTCTACTCACGGAAAGGGGTGCTTCTTACCTGCCTGTCCCCAGGAGGAGGACCTTGTACTGGGGAAAGAGGGCTTTGTATATATAGGGTTGTTTAACCTATCTATCCTGTACTAAGGGCACACTAATCAGATGCACAAACATTTTGTGATGGGTGTTTTATTGGAGCATAGCATGTGTGGTTTTGGACTCAGGCGACTGAACTGTGCACATTGAAGTCATACTCTGACAGATATTCTGCACCTAGCATATGGTTGGTGCAAGTCCTACTGTTGGTTCCGATGATTGCAACTGAAGACACGTAAAGTGGACATTCCAGCCCTGGCACATTCAGACACACATTGTACACCAAGGGAAAGGGATTTTAATGGTATTGGCATAAAGTCACAGATGCAACCAGCAAAATATGCTAAAAACCCCTGAGTGCCAAAAGATATGCCCATGGGTGAAGCTAGACATGCCTTTTCGGCGGAACATGGCACACCCCCTTGACGGCGCATACTACTACTGACTAGAATCTCCCGGAAATTAGTTTCCAAAAGTAGGCAAGTATGGTGTATCTGTGTGTATGTATGTGTGTGTATCTACAGTCTGTGTGTATGTATGTGTGTGTATCTACAGTATGTGTGTGTGTGTGTGTGTGTGTGTGTGTGTGTATGTATGTATGTATGTATGTATGTATGTGTGTGTGTGTATCTATGTGTATGTGTGTGTGTGTGCATCTATGTGTGTCTGTGTGTATCTACAGTGTGTATCTACAGTATGTGTGTGTATCTATGTGTATGTATGTGTGTATCTACAGTATGTGTGTGTATCTGTGTATGTGTTTGTGGGGGGCATAATGTGTATAAGTGGCACTTCTGTGGGCATTATACAGTATGTAACCGGTACTACTACAGGGAGCATTATGTGTATAAGTGGCGCTACTACAGCAGATATTATGTGTATAAGCGGCGCTACTACAGCAGATATTATGTGTATAAGCGGCGCTACTACAGCAGCTATTATGTGCATAAGCGGCACTACTACAGCAGGTATTATGTATATAAGCGGCGCTACAACAGCAGGTATTATGTGTATAAGCGGCGCTACTACATCAGATATTATGTATATAAGCGGCACCACTACTGGTGACATTATGTGTGTAAACAGCACTACTATGCGCGGGGTAATGTGAATAAGACTGTGCTACTGTGTGGAATAATTTGAAATGGGTGTACTATTGTGTGGCCATACCCCTTCCTTGAGAGAGCACACCCCTTTTTTGACGCACACTGTCCCTTTATAAAATATGGGAGGGTGCAAATTTATAGGCTCTGGTCATACAGCCACCTCCGTGCAACCTTTTGGCCTAAAAAACAATATTCTGAAGTGTTCAGAATAGACTGGAAATGAGGTTAATAAAACTGTAGGATCAAAATTACCCCCAAATTCTGTGATTTTAGCCGTTTTTATGTTTTTTTCAAAATTCATCCAGATCCAAAACCAAAACACAAAAGTGTGGTTTTGGCAAAACCAAGCCTAAACCAAAACACAAAACACGAAAAGTGCCAGCCGCACATCTCTATTTAGAATGCGTATACATGGTTAGATATTTGCATCAACTCACTTGTCAGGTTAAAGAAATATTATAAAAAGCATTGCAGACCCAGATTTTCATTTAAACCGCCAGGTGATACTGTATTAAGTGTGAAAATCCATCTACTCTCATGTTGTAAGAGGATCTTGTTGCGATCACCTCCTCGTAACGACTGAGGAAGATGGTCTATAATGAACGCTCGCATACTGGCTATACTATGTCGTGCATGTAAACAGTGGTGAGCTACAGTCTGATCGCTTTGTCCCTTCTCGAGTGCCAATTTGATGGCACTACGATGAAGGGCCATACGTTCGCGAAATTGTCTTTGGGTCTTGCCTATATAGGCAAGACCACAGGAATATGTAACCATGTATATAACATGCGTGGTTGTACAGGTCACTCTGTGTTGGATCTTAAACACTTTGCCAGTATGTGGATGATTGAAAGTAGATACCGTAATCAATGTATTACATGTAGCACAACCCAAACACCTAAAGCAGCCCAATTTAGGTCTTAAAAAATGTGTTTGCTGTTTTTTAGTTAATGTATAGACATCTAGTTTGACTATTTTATCAGCTATATTTGATCCCCTTGTATAACTAGGTAATAAACAGGTATTGAAAAGAGCTGGTAGATCTGGATCTGTGTTGACAATTGGCCATAGAGTTTTTGCTCGCTTGGAGGTGTTATTAGTAGATAGCGTATATTTATTGACCCATGGTATTCTGGGTCTCATATCCTGGTGTTTTCTCTCATCTGTATTAGAGGGACCATATAATACAGAGTCCCTAGATAGAGTCATCAGTTTAGCTTTAGTTTCTAATAGATCCCGTATGGGATAACCCCTAGCTACAAATCTTGTTCAGTTTTAATGGGGGCAGAAGTAATTGGATGTACCCACATAAATTGTGAATAGGGGAGTCCCTTGTGTAAGGGTAAATGATAAAAACTATCATGACATAAAAGTGAATTTCGATCAGTTGTTTTAACATACAGTGACGTATGTATTTTACTATCGCTATAACTGACCAGCACATCAAGAAAATTAATTTGATAAGGATCAATTTGATATGTGAATTTCATAACACTATCAGAAGCATTATGGGTGTCAAATAGATTCATAAGGGTATCTTGAGGATCCTTCCAGAACAATAACAGGACATCAATGAACCTTCTATAAAAGCTCAGTGTTGGTATAGTATGACCATCATCAAAGAAAAGTGCAGTTTTTGTCTAGTACATAAAGGCGTTAGCGTATGATGGGGCCACTGGTGACCCCATCGCACACCCTGCACGTTGTAGATAGATGCGCCCATTAAATAAAAAGTAATTTCTAGTCAATACTGTATGTTAAAACAACTGATCGAAATTCACTTTTATGTCATGATAGTTTTCATCCCTTACCCTTACACAAGGGACTCCCCTATTCACAATTTATGTGGGTACATCCAATTACTTCTGCCCCAATTAAAACTGAACAAGATTTGTAGCTAGGAGTTATCCCATACGGGATCTATTAGAAACTAAAACTAAACTGATGACTCTATCTAGGGACTCTTTATTATATGGTCTCTCTAATACAAATGAGAGAAAACGCCAGGATGTGAGACCCAGAATACCATGAGTCAATAAATATACGCTATCTACTGATAACACTTTCAAGTGAGCAAAAACTCTATGGCCAATTGTCAACACAGATCCAGATCTACCAGCTCTTTTCAATACCTGTTTATTACCTAGTTATACAAGGGGATCAAATATAGCTGATAAAATAGTCAAACTAGATGTCTCTAACTAAAAAACGGCAAACATATTTTTTAAGACCTAAATTGGGCTGCTTTAGGTGTTTGGGTTGTGCTACATGTAATACATTGATTACGGGATCTACTTTCAATCATCCACATACTGGCAAAGTGTTTAAGATCCAACACAGAGTGACCTGTACAACCACGCATGTTATATACATGCTTAAATGTCCAAAGACAATTTTGCTAACGTATGGCCCTTCATCGTAGTGCCATCAAATTGGCACTCGAGAAGGGACATAGCAATCAGACTGTAGCTCACCACTGTTTACATGCACGACATAGTATAGCCAGTATGCGAGTGTTCATTATAGACCATGTTCCTCAGTCGTTACGAGGAGGTGATCGCAACAAGATCCTCTTACAACGTGAGAGTAGATGGATTTTCACACTTAATACAGTATCACCTGGCGGTTTAAATGAAAATCTGGGTCTGCAATGCTTTTTATAATATTTCTTTAACCTGACTAGTGAGTTGATGCAAATATCTAACCATGTGTACACATTCTAAAGTATTTAAATATTAGCGATTGTTAAGCTAAAAAGATATCTGATATCTACAGTATATACTTGACTGGTTATACTAGTTATGAGTATAGTCCTGATCTATATATGTGTTGTCTGGTGGAAATAGTTTTCATGTGTAACGTGCATTTTGTTTTTAAATGTTATTGTTAGTAGCGTCTCTTAGCAACATGCTGACTACTTCCTGTGTACCACCTGCCCGGCTCGGCCTTCCAACCTTAGTGTCCGGGGACCAGAGTCTTCACCATGTGACTCGGGTGCGGGGGTCAATGCCGGACAGATGAGTTCTATCAACAAATCCATTACTTGTTAAGAGTGCTATATATTGCTGTGTTATTTGTGTCAGTCTGTGAACGCTTGTCCCTGACGATGGGGTATATCCCCGACATGCTGTTGGACCAATAAAGACTATCTTTTAAGCATTACTAAGTCTGCTGGAGTGCCACTGTCATTTCCATACTTGTATTGTATTTGTCTTTTTGTTGGACCTACTGATGGCACCGCAGCTTATACCTACACACAGTACCCAGCTAGGAGTGTCGGGCCATCTCTCTCTCTCTCTATATATATTTATATATATAGGAAAGATAGAATAGGCGGCACTCAGGAGACGGCTCTTTTGCAGTGAAAACAAAAGCTATTTTATTATAGCATAATCCTACATATGTTTTGGGGCTTCGCCCGTCATCAGGGACAAACGCTGTGATCAATCAAATCCAAGCGTATATACCTCAACAGATTTTCACCTAATGATTAAACGTGCCTCACCTGCGTGATGCTGCCATGTATCTCAGGGGACCTCTGCTCCGTTTTCTTTGCCACCGCGAAAAACCTCTGATGTCATGAAAGGGTGCAAAGAGAGCACGTGATCATCAGTATCCAGAATAACGCATGTACGAACTTCAAAGAAAGAAAAATAGACAATACTTTTTTTTCAAAATGTTTTTATTGCAGTTTTAACATTTTATTTACAATAGCAATAGACATTACAATCGCAATATCAGATAAGTACATAACAGTATAGAATACCAAAACACAAAGTCTTTTACTGATAACATAGAAGTCGCAAAAATATTAATAGTTTGTGTCTTCAGTACAAATGTGCAATTAAAGAATGATGAACAACCTGTCAAAGGGAGAAAACAAAGAAAGAAGTAAAGAAAGAAATGAAAGAAAAGAGAAAGAAAAGAAGAGAGAGAAAGAAAAGGAAAAGGATTGCCTATAGCCCATTAATGCCCTGTAAATAATACAGGGTATCAACTAAATTGTATAGGAGGATCGGATAAAAACATTTTAGTCTCATACCACAAAGTTGTACTAAAACAATTATGAATTTGTCTTTTCGTTTAAATGTTTAAAGTATCAATAAAAGATTCACAGCCCTCAAAATAATTTGCAATGCATTGTTCTTTATGTAAGGAGGTCTCCATCCGATCCATCTTAAATACATAAAAAAGTTTTTCTCTAAACATTTGTAATGAAGGAGGGGAGGGGTGTATCCATTGCTGAAGGATACATCTTCTCACCACGGCCGAGAGAATCAGGAGTAATTTACGATATCCTGGTGATATTCTAGAGGTTGTTGTCAATATACCAAATATGGCCCATTACCATGGATAATGGTAAAAAATTTACTTAATGTAAAATTGCTAATTGTTTTACCTGAATCCAGAATTTTTTAATTTGAATGCAATCCCATAAACAGTGGTAAAGAGTAGCATCAGGTCGAGCACATTTCAAATAAGTTGATGTGGATGACATTCCTATAAGGTGGGAGCGGGAAGGTGACAAACAACCTCTATAGAAGATTTTGAAAAAATTTCTTGATACATAATGGTTGGTAAAACACGATTAGAATATAAAAGTGCTTTTAAAATGGTCAATTCACTAAGATTGAGAAAGTCTCTGCCACCGAGTGATGCCAGTTTCATAGTGACCCTCATAATACGGGGTTCGCAGTATCTTATAAAACCTAGAGATGGCTCCTTTAAAATCAACTGAGGATTGAAAGGCCAAGTTCAATAGGTTCATCCAGTCCACAGGAAAAGGGCCCTCATTCCGAGTTGATCGCTCGCTGGCTACTTTTAGCAGCCATGCAAACGCATTGTCGCCGCCCACTGGGGAGTGTATTTTCGCTTTGCAGAAGTGCGAACGCTTGTGCAACAGAGCACCTGCAAAATCATTTTGTGCAAAACAAGACCAGCCCTATAGTTACTCTTCGTGTGCGTTGATTCTAACGACGGAGGGACGGCTTTTGACGTCACACACCCACCCAGCAAACGCCCAGCCACGCTGGCGGTTTTTCTGCCACGCCTGCATTTTTCTAAGCACTCCCTGAAAATGGTCAGTTGACACCCAGAAACGCCCACTTCATGTCAATCTTCCTGCATTCGGCCGTGCGACTGGAATGTTCATTAGACTCTGTGCAAACCCACGATGCTCATTGTACCCGTACGATGCACCTGCGCATTGCGGTGCATACGCATGCACACAAATGCCGATTTTTAGCCTGATCGCTGCGCTGCGAACAGCGGCAGCTAACGATCAACTCGGAATGACTCCCAAAGATAAGATATCTCCATTGATACATAATGTTGTGAATGTAGAAAAGCTAGATTTTGTCTGAGAAAAAGTAAGGGTACGATGTGTGTTTAGATTCGTCAGTTGGCCGATTGTAATGAGACCCTTTTGCAGCCCAAATATTAAAAGGGGTAGAGGCCAGTCCATGTTGGAAGTTTATATTACCCAATAAAGGAAAGAATAAAGAATGGAAAGCATTAAGATTCCATTTATTGCGGACCGTGTGCCAAACTGACCATGCTGACTTTAAAAAGGGGTTATCTAATATGTCTGATGGGATTTCAAATTTGCGAAGATGTAAAAAACAACCCAGGTCCATATTAGTGAGAAAGGACTTCTCAGCTGCATAGTTAGAGTATAGTTCGGAATGGGATATCCAATCTTTAATATGTCAACAAACTGCCACATAGTTGTAAATTTCCATATTTGTAGAAAGGCTAGATTTTGTCTGAGAAAAAGTAAGGGTACGAAGTGTTTTTAGATTAATCAGTTGGCCGATTGTAATGAGACCCTTTTGCGGCCCAAATTTTTGAAAGGGGTAGAGGCCAGTCCATGTTGGAAGTTTATATTACCCAATAAAGGAAGGAATAAAGAATGGAAAGAATTAAGATTGCATTTATTGCGGACCGTGTGCCAAACTGACCATGCTGACTTTAAAAGGGGATTATCTAATATGTCTGATGGGATTTCAAATGTGTGAAGATGTAAAAAACAACCCAGGTCCATATTAGTGAGAAAGGACTTCTCAACTGCATAGTTAGAGTATAGTTCGGAATGGGATATCCAATCTTTAATATGTCAACAAACTGCCACATAGTTGTAAATTTCCATATTTGGGAAATTGATGCCACCTTCAGACTTATTTCTCTGTAATAACTGAAGACTTAAGCAAGGTTTCTGTTTTTTCCAGATGAATTGTCTAAAGGCGACGTCAATTTGTTTAATATCCGTTTTAGTAAATACTGTTGGTAAGACCTAAATAAGATACAGCAATTTCAGAAAAGTAATAATTTTTACAAGGTTTGCTATTCCTAAATAAGATAGTTGCAAATGTTGCAAAGTATCCAATTCCTTAAGAGCTGCATCTATATTTTGTTTAATGTTTATATTATATAAATCATAGATATTTTTAGGAAGACGAATCCCTATATAGGAGATCTCAGTATTTGCCCAGTTTAAATTACCTACATCCAACATATGCCTACGAAGGGAGGGACTCAAGGCCTTACAGTAGACCTGGAATGATTTATAGAGAAACTAGAAATTTTACCAAAGTCTTCCAATTTAGAAAGGAGAGGTGATAAACAAGTACATAGATTGGAGATAAAAAGATCATCAGCAAAAGCTGCTATCTTGACTTCTGTATTACCATAAGATATACCTTGGAAAGGGGACCAAGACTGTAGAACTCTTAACAAGGGGTCCAAAGCAAGATTAAAAAGTAAAGGGGACAATGGCTATCCCTGTCGAGTCCCTCAAAACATTTGGATAGGATTACCTAAAAGCCCATTGATTAATAATTTTGTAGGAGGCAAATTATAAAAATATCTGTTCATATTAATGAAGGAAGAACCAAACCCCCACATTCGTAATACAGTATATAAATGAGGCCACAAAATTTTATCAAATGCCTTCTCAATGTCTAAACTTAACAATATATTAGAAAAGTGTCTTTGGGTTGCTGAAGAATATGAAGCTGCTACCGCTATTCGGACATTGCAAACTACACAGTATGTCTCCCATGGGTAAAATCTGACTGATGTGATGTAAAAAGAGAGGGTAGAATTGTTTGTAAACGAATGGCTACATTTTTTTTACAAAATCTTGTAATCCTGGTTTAGGAGTGTAATGGGCCTGTAAGAGGTAACCAAGTTAGGGTCTTTGTTTAGGTTTTAGCATCAAAATAGTATAGACATCATTAAATGTAGGATATCTAAGGGCACCTTCTTGAATTTGTCTAAAAATGTGGGTATGGGATGGAATGATATAATTCTTTAGTATCTAATAATAATTCCCATTAAGTCAATCAGGACCCAGAGACTTATTAAGACGCAAACTATAAATAGCGAGTTTCACATCCTCTTCCGTTGTTTCACTAGAGAGAAATTCCCTCTGTTGGGTTGATAAGAGTGGCAAATTGACTTCTTCAAGAAAAGAGTCTGACAAATTTGAATCTATAGGAGAGTCCATATAAAGTGAAGTAAAATATGAATAAAATACATTATTATTGTCAGCAGGTTTGGTAAGCACAACATTGGAATCTGGATCTAGCAATTTCATAATAAATAGTTTTGTCTGTTGTTGGTTTGCCATATAGGCTAGGATTTTACACGATTTACCACCCCAGCGGTAATAGCTATTTTTAGTGTAATCTAATCTAATCTAATCTGATCCTCTTTTTAAAAGAAAGGTCTCCAAAACTTGTTTATGATGAAGATAAATATATTTGTTATCAACTGTTGAAAATCATAAATAATGATAGTAAGCTTCTTTCAGTCTACTTTTTCAAGAGTGTAGGTTAGCTTTGTGAGTACGATTACGTTTGGCTATATAAAAGATCACATGTCCCCTCATCGCCACCTTTGAGGCCTCCCAAAACAGAACTGGGTCATCCCAGTGTTCTAAATTATCATCTACATATTCTCTCCATTTATTTTTCAAATACATTTGAAAATCATCATTTTGGGATAAAAAGGAAGGGAAGCGCCAAAGGTGAGAAAAGCGCTAAGGGTCAGTTCGAGCTAAATCAAAAAGTATAGAGGCATGATCTGAGATGATAAGAGACACTATTATGGTGTTATGGACCCGTGGAAATAGAGTATCTGCTACCAAAATGTAATCTATTCTAGTAAACACGTAATGGACCCGGGAGTGGAATGTAAAATCCCTACAAGAAGGATTAAGCATCCTCCATTGGTCAACCACATCATGATTGGAACATAAGAAATGTATACTATTCTTACTGTTCGGGGAAGACGTTGCATGAGAGGCTGAATGGCCCAGATGAGGATTATGTAAACAATTAAATTCTCCTCCGACTATTAAATTAGGATTATCATGTTTCATGAGGAGATTAGATAGTTTTTTGTAGAAGGCCAGATTACACGTACTAGGAGCATAAATGTTTAAAATGGTGAATCTTTCACCATGGACAGAAAGATGAACCAACAAGAACCGACCCTCTGTATCAGCCACCACATTATCAATAGTGTATTGAAGATGTTTATTAAACAAAATTGCCACTCCACGCTTCTTTTTATCAAAGGAGGTAGACACATTCCTGAATCCATGTTGCTGTAAGAGTCGCTTGTGGACCACATAGCCAATGCGTCTCTTGCAATAGAATACTATCAGGGGCTAATCTTTTAATATGAGATAAGGACCGCCATCTTTTACTTGCTGTGTTTAATCCAGCCAAGTTCCATGATAGAAATCGAATAGAAGTAGAAGTCAATTGGGGGGTTAAATTAGTGGAATTACTATGAATAGTCATTTAACTTCATACTTAGCAAATTGGAACATAAGCAACATACCCATAATTATATTGCACGTCACATCCCAGCGAGTGAGACAGGCATCTCCTTCATCAAAAGAAAATTTTACCCATAGCGAGAAAAACAAAAAGGGCCACAGGCGATCCAATGGAGAGAGATAAAGAGATGAAAAGGAAAGAGAATAGAGACAGACAGAACACCATATATACATTGAAACCAAAGTATATTGTGTCATAACTTTGACATATTTAAACAAATCCTTGTAATGTAAACAATTTATCACTGAAAATCCAAACCCCTGCAATCACCAGGACAGGAAAGAATCAGTGAACCTAAAGTACAGCAAAATATAACAAAGAGATAAGCCATTAACTCATTTATTATTTATTTATTAGCAGGTTCTTATATAGCGCAGCATATTCCGTTGCGCTTTACAATTAGAACAACAGTTATAGAACAAAACTGGGCAAAGACAGATATAGAGGTAGGAAGGCCCTGCTCGCAAGCTTACAATCTATAGGGAAATAGGCATTGATACACAAGAGTAGATGCTACCTGTTGCATAATGGTCCACCAGATTACTAGGTTCTTAATGGGTTGTATGATATGATCACCCAGCATTGTTGGAAGACAAAATATGTGAGGTTTTGTGGACTGTACAGAGAGGATGTAACTGGATAGGGAAGCATTGAAGGTTATGTGGGTGGGTCTGGAATTTAGTAGGCTTGTCTGAAGAGATGAGTTTTCAGGGAACGTTTAAAGGTTTGGAGACTAGAGGAGAGTCTTATTGTGCATGGGAGGGCATTCCACAGAGTGGGTGAAGCCCAGGTAAAGTCCTGTGATTTTGAGTGGGAACAGGTAAAACATGTGGATGAGAGATGCAGATCTTGTGCAGAGCGGAGAGGTCTGGTAGGGAGATATATTGAGATGAGTGAGGAGATGTATGATGGTGCAGTTTGGTTAATAGCCTTGTATGTAAGTAAAAGTAGTTTATACAGTATTTAACACGGTAGAATACCGGTAACCAATGGAGGGACTGACAGAGTGGATCAGCAGATGAAGAACATCTAGCGAGGAAGAATAGCCTCACAGCTGCATTTAAAATGGATTGTAGTGGTGAGAGCCTATGTTTGGGAAGACCAGTAAGGTTTAATCAATGCGGGAGATGATGAGTGCATGGATTAGAGTTTTTGCAGTGTCTTGTGTAAAATAAGGGTGTATTTTGGATGTTTTTTAGGTGCATGTAACATAATTTAGAGACAGATTGAATGTGTGGAACAAAGGACAGTTCAGAGTCAAGGGTGACACCTAGGCAGCGAGCTTGTGGGGTAGGGTGGATAGTTACATTGTCAACAGTTGTGGAGATATCACTCCCCTTGGCTGGTGGGAAAATAATGAATTCTGTTTTGGAAATGTTGAGTTTGAGGAGGCGAGATGACATCCAAGATGAAATGGCAGACAGGCATCCAGTGACATGAGCCAATATAGATGGTGATACATCTGGGGAGCATAGGTAGATTTGAGTATCATCAGCATACAAATGATACTGAAATCCGAAGGAGCTGATTAGTTTACCAAGAGATGAGGTATAGATTTAGAACAGCAGAGGACCCAAGACTGAGCCTTGCGGTACTCCAGCTGATAGAGGTAGAGAAGAAGAGGTAGAATCAAAGAAGTGAACACTGAAAGAGCGATTAGATAGGTAAAATGAGAAGTAAGGGATGTGTCCTGAAGACCTAGGGATTGTAGTGTTTGTATGAGAAGAGAGTGGTCAACAGTGTCAAAATCAGCAGAGAGATCTAGAAGAATAAGTATTGTGTAATGGCCTTTCGATCTAGCAGTGACTAGATCATTCACTACTTTGGTCAGTGCCGTCTCTGTGGAGTGTTGGACACGAAAGCCTGACTGAAGTGGGTCCAATAAGTTGTGGGAGTTAAGAAAGTGTGTAAGGCGAGTGTAGGCAAATCTCTCAAGTAGTTTGGAGGGACATGGTAGCTGAGAAATGGGACGGTAGTTAGAGAGTGTGTTTGGGTCAGACTTGTGTTTTTTTAGAATGGGAGTTATCACTGCATGTTTAAACAGAGAAGGAAAGATACCAGTAGACAGAGAGAGATAACAGATTTAGTTAAGGTTGGGATAAGCACATGAGACAAAGTTTTACTGACTTGTGAGGGTATAGGATCAAGAGGAGAGGTAGTGGAGTAGGAGGATGAAAAGAGGGTTGATACTTCATCTTCACTTGTGGAATCAAATGAAGAGAAAGTGCCAGAGGATTCAGGTAGGGAACTGAGCAGGTCACTGAGTTGGCGCATACCATTTCATCTTGGATTTTATCAATCTTATCCTTGAAGTAGGAAGCAAGTTGTGCACTGATAGTCAGGGACGTGCAGTCAGGGGAGGCAGTGCCTCCCCTGTCATTATGATTAAAATAAGACAAAGATAATAACACATTATACTTTGTATTATTTTAATCATTTTTAACCTGACAATGCTGCTAAATCTCTATGGGAGGCAGCGAGAGCGCTGCCTCCCAGTGACAATGATAAAGTATCTGGAGAGGGGGACGACAGGGGGCGGAGCCAAATCACGGGCTGGAAAAGCCCATTGAAAATTGAATGAAAAGCGGCACCATCACAATTGCCTCATTGACAGGGGCTGTGCCTTGAGCTCACATCAAGGCACACCCCTGTCAATCATTGGACAGCAGCAGTGGGTGGGCTGGAACGGAAGGGCAGAGTCAGATGCCCCCATTCCTAGTGGCTGCGTATCCACACTGCTTTCAGCAGCTCCTCACGTCCCCGATCCGCTCTTGCAGGACCAGTGGGAGCCGCTGTGTACTGCGCTGTCTCGGCCCCCCCTCCCTTAACCCCCGCAAACTCAGCTGCGCTCCCGCGCCCCCTCCCCCCGCTCCCTTAGCCCCCGTGTTTTCGGCCCCCCGCTTTGTCCCCCCTGTGCTCAATGGCTTGCCTCCTCTCCTGGACCCCCATGCTGACTGCTGAGCTCCCGCGGCGCCCCCCCCTTCCCCCCACTCCCCTTGGCCTGCAGTACAATGTACAGACCGAGGGAGCGCCGGGTCAGGAGCCTGCAGCCATAAGAAGAAATCATGTAAGTGGCTGACGCTACACTACACTACACTACACCTACACTGCACTACACTACACTGCACTACACCACACCCTAAGGGCAGAGGGGTGTGTGTGTGTGTGTAAAGTGCGCTACCTGTCGTAATGTGTACAAAAAAGGGGGGCTGTCTGCTGTAATGTGTAAAAAAGGGGACACTGTCTGTCGTAATGTGTACAAAGGGGACGCAGTCTACCGTAATGTCTAAAAAGGGGACGCAGTCTGCCGTAATGTCTAAAAAGGGGACGCAGTCTGCCGTAATGTCTAAAAAGGGGACGCAGTCTGCCGTAATGTCTAAAAAGGGGACACTGTCTGTCGTAATGTGTACAAAGGGGATGCAGTCTACCGTAATGTCTAAAAAGGGGACGCAGTCTGCCGTAATGTCTAAAAAGGGGAAGCAGTCTGCAGTAATGTCTTAAAAAGGGACGCTGTCTGCCGTAATGTCTAAAAAAGGGACGCTGTCTGCCGTAATGTCTAAAAAAGGGACGCTGTCTGCCGTAATGTGTAAAAAGGGGGTGCTGTCCGCCGCAATATGTAAAAAAAGGGGACGCTGTCTGCCGTAATGTGTAAAAAGGGGACGCTGTCTGCCGTAATGTGTAAAAAGGGGACGCTGTCTGCCGTAATGTGTAAAAAAGGGGACGCTGTCTGCCGTAATGTGTAAAAAAGGGGACGTTGTCTGCCGTAATGTGTAAAAAGGTGGACGCTGTCTGCCGTAATGTGTAAAAAAGGGCAATCTGTCCGCCGTAATGTCTAAAAAGAGGACGCTGTCTGCCGTAATGTGTAAAAAGGGGGACGTTGTCTGCCGTAACGTGTAAAAAGGTGGACGTTGTCTGCCGTAATGTGTAAAAAGGGGACGCTGTCCGCCGTAATGTGTAAAAAGGGGGACGCTGTCTGCCGTAATGTGTAAAAAGGGGGACGTTGTCTGCCGTAATGTGTAAAAAGGTGGACGCTGTCTGCCGTAATGTGTAAAAAGGTGGACGTTGTCTGCCGTAGCGTGTAAAAAGGGGACGCTGTCCGCCGTAATGTGTAAAAAGGTGGACGTTGTCTGCCGTAATGTGTAAAAAGGGGACGCTGTCTGCCGTAATGTGTAAAAAGGTGGACGTTGTCTGCCGTAATGTGTAAAAAGGTGGATGTTGTCTGCCGTAATGTGTAAAAAGGGGACTCTGTCTGCCGTAATGTGTAAAAGGGGCTCTACCTGGTGTAGTGGTGCTACTGTGCGGCGTAATCTGAATAATAGAGACTACTATGCACCATTATATGAATTGGTATAATTGTGGCCACACCCCTTCCCCACAAAGCCACGCCCCTATATATTTTGCGCGTGCCTGCAGCGCGTACTGCTCCTGTTTTACATAAAGGGGGGGCTCTGATGCCGTTTCTTGCACACAGCACTAAAATGTCTAGTTACAGCACTGTTGCTAGGTGTCCATTTCCCTGGCCCTGAGCAGTTCTCCCTCACCATATCCTCTCCAGGGGTGAGGGGGTGGACTTGGATGGGATGAGGAAGGGGGTCCAAAGCATTTTGTCGCACCTGGGCCCACCGCTCGCTAGTTCCGCCACTGGCTCTACCTACTGTAATGTGTAATAGGGGGCTTTACCTGCCATAATTTGAAAAAAGGGATCTCTACCTGCCGTAATGTGTAAAAGGGAACTCTACCTGCCGTAATGTGTAAAAGGGAGCTCTGCCTGGCGTAATTTGTGTAAGTGGCGCTACTATGCATCGTAATTTGACTAATGGAAGCCCTGGACAACAAAATTGCATTCATGTCCTCCTCTCACTCCCTTCCCAGTTCCAAACACTAATTTTTTTTTTCTATAAAAATGTACAATATATCACAAGTATGATGAGCAGGCAGGCAGCGAGCATTGGTGGCATCGGACTGAGATGTAAATTAGTGACGGAGGGCTGGGTCAGTTGATGGTGGGCGAATTTGTAAGTCATTGGCGGTGGCAGCAGGCATCGGCGCAGGGGCAGTAGTGGGCATTGGCTCGGCGGCGGTAGGGGTAATCGGCAGGATTCGGAGGACATTATGGCTGTAGTGCCTCACCAGCCACTGACTTCACCGCACTCCACTGCTGATAGTAGCTAGTGGGGGAGGTGAGGGAGGGTAAATAAGTGATTTAAATGTATTAAAAAGTCGCTTGGGGTTTGTGGCATGATAAGAGATTGGAAATATGTTTGTTTGGCATTGTCCAGGGCCTGACGATAGGAGTGGTAGGTGGTCTTATATGTGAGAAAGTCACTTGGATTCTGAGATTTACGCCACTGACGTTCTACTTTACGTGACAGTTTTTGTAGGTGTCTTGTTGATTTAGAGTCCCATGGTTGGCATCTAAGCCTACGTGGAGTGTGATGGGTATCTGGAGCCAGTTCATCAAGGGCACTCTCTAGGGTCTGGTGCAGGTGGGATACAGCAGTGTCAGGTGTGGTAAATGTAGAGATTGGTGAGAGGAGTTGTTGCAGAGAAGTGGAAAGTTGTTGAAAATTTATATTGTTAGTATTTCTGAGGGGTAGAGGAGGATTGCTTGGTTTTAGTGTCAGAATTTAGAGTAATAGAAGAGATTGTGAAGGTGATCAGGTTGTGATCAGAGAGAGGGAAAGGAGTGTTAATGAATTTGGAAACTGAGCAGAGCCTGGTGAACACAAGATCAAGGCAGTGGCCTTCCTGGTGAGTAGAGGAGTCGGACCATTGGGTGAGGCCAAGAGAGGAGGTTAGAGAGAGGAGTTTGGAGGCATGAACAGATTGTGGACTGTCAAGAGCTACATTGAAATCGCCCATAATGATGGTGGAGATGTCAGAGGATAAGAAGTGTGGGGACCAGGCAGAAAAATCTTCTAGAAATTGTTGTTTGGGTTGCCCAGGAGGGTGATAGATAGCTGCAACATGCAGAGAGAAGGGGGTGAAAAGCCTGATAGAGTAAACTTCAAATGATGTGCATGCGAGTGATGGAACCTGAGGTAGAACAGTGTATGTGGGAAACTGGGACCGTAAGATTCGAACCCCACCACCTTTACTATTATTATGCCTGGATGTGTGTGTAAAGTGGAAACCACCGTGTGACAGTCCTGCAGGGAAGGCCGTGTCTGATTGTGTGAGGCATGTGTCTGTTATAGCCAGCAGATTAAAGTTGTGAGATATGAAGAGGTCATGGATGGATGTTAATTCGTTACAAACAGAGAGTGCATTCAATAAGGCACATTTTAGTGACTTGGAGGGGGATGGGAGACACGTGATATTTATGAGGTTAGATGGATTTCTATGTTGTTTTGAGATAGCTGAGTGTGAGGGGGACAGGTGGTTGGGGCCTGGATTAGGTGATATGTCACCAGCTAATAAAAGCAGAAGAGTGAAATAAATATTGGTGGATGTTTGTTGTGTTTATTCTGGTGGCCAATTGTGGTTGTCAAAGTACTTGCAGAGAAGTAAGTATAAAGCTCATGAGTGGTTAGAAGAGGGAAGTGGAGAATAGAAGCTTGTTATGCACACCAGTGCCTGCAGGAAAGTACTGGTGTCAGAACTGTTATGCACTCCAGTGTCTGCAGGAATGTACTGGTGTTTGAACTGTTATGCAAAACAAATGGACTCACAGACAAACTGGGGAATATGACATAACGTACACAGAAGGTAATAGGGTAACAAAATACACACAAAGTGAACAGAGAAGCCCAGAGGCTAAGGAACTGGGTATCTCCCTTGTATTAGAACTGCACAGATGGAAAAAGCAAGATGTTGTGTTTTAATACGTAGAGAACCTGAAATGCTGTTGCTAAGGGCAACAGCAAAACCCTAAAGGGTTACCAACGGGTGTGGCAGTAAACTCCTTGGTCAGAGATGGAATGATAGACACAAGGAGAGTCTCCACAATCCTATTTCTCACTTGCAGTGCACAGGTTTTAGCTTACTGCCACTAAACTGACCCCTGACACCTAGCACAGTGAGACAGGATTAGACAGGCAAGTCTTAGAATACAGCCGCAAACTTGCTAAGTTCACAGAGTAGTAACAGAACCCCAGCAAGCTAAACGACTGACTCCAGTCTTACTGCTAGGTCTGGATTGGCAGAGTGTAATACCAAATCCCCAGGCCTATTTGCAGTAAGCAACAAACAAATACAAAGCTACACAGTACTGGCTAACTTTCATGAACTGACTAACCAACAAAGATTCAGCAGCATCTGCTTACCCTGAAAAGAGGCCTTATAAAGCAGGTGCTGTCCACGCCCCACTCAGACCTCACAGACTGTGAGCACAAAAACCAGCACCGGATCCCCTGCCGTGCACAGAGCCTATAACCACTGCACAGCAAAAGACCCGAACCGGAGTATCAGCTGCGCTCAGGTTACTCCACTAGCACTTGTCTCCCGGTTGCCATGACGACGTGGCAGCACAGGGCAGGAGACCCTAACAGTACCCCCCCTCTGACGAGGGGTCAAAGAACCCCTTCCACCGGGTTTATCGGGGAACTGCGAGAAGAAAGAGCGTATCAGTCTGGGGGCATGAAGATCACAACTGCGCACCCACGACCGCTCCTCCGGGCCATACCCCTTCCAGTGCACCAAAAATGACAGCCGACCCCGAACCACCTTGGAGTCAAGAATCCTTTCAACAACAAACTCCCTCTGGCCACGTATCAGAAGAGGGGAAGGTCTTCCACTGGAAGAAGGATTACTAATCGCCCGTTTTAAAAGGGAACAATGAAATGTTTTATTGATACCCAAAGAACGGGGCAGATCTAACTGAAATGCCACCGGATTGATAACCCTGGTGATCTTATAAGGGCCGATGAACCGGGGCCCTAACTTATGAGATGGCTGTCTCAACTTCAAATTCTTGGTAGACAACCAGACGAAGTCTCCTAATTTGAAGCTGCAGGGTCTTTTCCGCTTATCAAAAACCCTTTTGGTCACTAATGACACAGACACAAGGGCTTTCTTCACTTTCCGCCAAATACCTCTAAGGACCGAAACCACAGAGGAACCACCAGGCGTGGAGTCCAGGGGGTCAAAAGAATTGGCCTTAGGATGATGCCCATACACACAAAGGAAGGGAGAGATCCCTGTAGCAGAGTGAGCCGCGTTGTTATAGGCAAACTCCGCCATGGACAGATGAGCAACCCAGTCAGTCTGACACTTGGAGACATAACACCTGAGGAACTGCTCCAAGGACTGGTTCACCCTTTCAGTCTGCCCATTAGACTGCGGATGGTAGCCTGACGACAAGCTGACAGAAATCTGGAGATCGGAACAAAATGCCCTCCAGAATTTGGCCACAAACTGGGATCCGCGGTCAGAGACCACATCAAGTGGCAACCCGTGGAGACGCACAACATGCAGCATAAATAATTCAGACAGGCGTCTGGCTGATGGCAGCCCAACCAGTGGAACGAAGTGCGCCATCTTCGAAAACCTGTCAACGACAACCCAGATGGCTGTCATCCCCGAGGATTTGGGCAAGTCCACCACAAAATCCATTGAAATGTGGGTCCATGGCTTAGATGGGATAGAGAGTGGATGTAATGGGCCAACAGGAACCCCTCTAGGAGTCTTATTTCGGGCACAGATGTCACATGCCCGAACCCACTGATCCACATCCTTAGCCACCGAGGGCCACCACACCGCCCTAGATAGCAACTCCCGAGTTCTGGCAATACCCGGGTGACCTGCCGACTTCTTGGCATGGAATTCCAGGAACACTCGCTGTCTTAACCTAGGAGGCACAAACAAAAGACCTACCGGAAGGTCTGGAGGAGCCTGCTCCTGTGCTCTAAGGACTAATGATAAGAGGTCCTGGGTAATGCCCACTTTAATACATGATGGGGAAACAATGGGCAACGGCTCCTCGGTGGTCTCCTGGATTGGAGCAAAACTCCACGAGAGCGCATCAGCCTTGATGTTTTTTGACCCAGGGCGATATGTTATCAAAAAATTAAAGCGAGCAAAAAACAAAGCCCATCGTGCCTGCCTGCCATTGAGACGCTTCGCTGACTCTAAATATGCCAGATTCTTATGGTCAGTGAGAATTGAGACCACAAACTTAGCCCCCTCAAGCCAGTGTCTCCACTCCTCGAGTGCATCCTTAATAGCCAACAATTCCCGGTTACCCACGTCATAATTCATCTCGGCAGGCGAAAATTTACGGGAAAAGTAAGCACAGGGATGAAGGCGATTATCAGACACTCCCATCTGAGAAAGCACTGCCCCAATACCCATCTCAGAGGCATCCACCTCCACCACAAAAGGACGCTCTGGATCTGGGTGTCGCAGCACCTTGGCCGAAACAAATGCCCTTTTGAGACGGGCAAAAGCCGCTTTAGCCTCACAAGACCAGTGAGCAACATCCGCCCCTTTCTTAGTGAGTGCCACCAAGGGCGCCACTATAGACGAAAATCCAGCGATAAATCGTCTATAAAAATTTGCAAAGCCCAGGAAACGCTGAAGCGCCTTCAAACTAGTGGGCTGCACCCAATCCAGGACTGCCTGTACCTTGGAACCCTCCATTTGGAAACCTTCTGGGGAGATAATATATCCTAGAAATGCGATTTGCTGAACTTCAAATTCGCACTTCTCCAGCTTTGCCCCAAGCCGGTGGTCTCTGAGTTTCTGGAGGACTAAGCGTACATGCTTCCGATGTTCCTCCAGGGAATGGGAGAAGATTAGGATGTCATCTAAGTATACAACTAAGAATCTATCCAAATATTCCCTGAGCACATCATTCATGAAATCCTGGAAGACTGCCGGGGCATTACAGAGCCCCAAAGGCATCACCAAATATTCATAATGCCCTGAGTGGGTATTAAAGGCAGTCTTCCATTCATCCCCCTCTCTTATTCGGATTAGATTGTACGCACCGCGTAGGTCAATCTTAGAAAAAATGGTGGCAGTACGAAGCTGGTCAAACAAGACCGAAATGAGAGGCAGTGGGTATGAGTTTTTAATCGTGATACGGTTCAATTCCCTGAAGTCGATGCAGGGTCGCAACGAACCGTCCTTTTTACCCACGAAGAAGAACCCCGACCCAACTGGAGACTGTGAAGGTCTGATAAATCCCTTAGCCAAGTTCTCCTGAATGTACTCTGCCATAGCCTGAGTCTCAGGACGTGACAGGGAGTACAACCTGCTCTTGGGAAGCTTAGCATTTGGCAACAAATCAATGGCACAGTCATAGGGGCGATGGGGAGGTAGTACCTCTGCAACTTTTTTGGAGAACACATCCGCAAAATCTGCATAACACCCTGGCAATCCTGGCAAACTTAGCTGCGAGAGCCTGACTGGACGGCTCAAGCAACTCCTGAAACAATCAGTACCCCAACTAAGAATCTCCCCAGAGACCCAGTCAAATTGAGGATTGTGGGCCCTTAACCAGGGTAACCCCAACACCAATGGGGCAAAAGTACAGACAGTCACATAAAAGGACAATTTTTCAGAGTGTGTGGCTCCAATAAACAAAGAAATCTGGCTAGTGCAAGAGGTAATTTTACCTTGGGATAATGGTTCCCCGTTTAACCCACAAATCTCAATTTCCGATGCCAAGGGTACTAAGGGAACAGAGTGTTTCAGGGCGAATTGGCGGTCCATAAAAACCCCGTCGGCCCCACTGTCCACAAAGGCCTCAGTCTTGACAGTTTGACCGAGGATCTTCAAGGTCACCGGAATGATAAAAGTCTTCTTGGGAAATTCTGACTTCTGGCCTGACAGGATATTTCCCATCACCCTCAGGCCCTGAAGTTTTCCGGCTTTTCTGGGCATGATACTACCACATGACCTTTATTCCCACAGTACAAACACAACCCCTGCTGTCTCCTCCGCGTCTTCTCACGCGAGGAGAGGCGGGTAGCCCCAATCTGCATAGGCTCCTCAGAAAATTCCTCAGAGTCTGAGGTTCCCTTGGGAAGGAAGGAAATCTCAGTCTCCCTTTCAAGCCTACGCTCTCTCAGCCGTCTATCCACCCGGATGGATAACTGCATGAGCTGATCCAAGCTATCAGGCAAGGGATATTGTACCAGTTGGTCCTTTATCTGGTTAGAAAGACCTCTTCGGTACTGGTGTCTCAGGGCTGGGTCATTCCACTGGGTATCATGGGCCAACCTCCGAAACTCCGTACAGTAAACCTCAACTGGCCTTCGCCCTTGCTTAAGGATCGAAATCTGAGCCTCGGCTGAGGCCGTCTTGTCAGGGTCATCATACAACATGCCCAGTGCCGTAAAAAAAGCATCAACACTTTTAAGCGACGGACAGTCAGGCTGCAACCCATATGCCCAGACCTGTGGGTCTCCTTGTAGCAAGGAAATCACTATGCCCACCCGCTGAATCTCCGACCCAGAAGACTGAGGCCTAAGCCGGAAGTATAGCTTGCAGCTCTCCTTGAAACAAAAGAACTGCGAGCGATCTCCAGAAAAACGATCCGGGAGATTTACTTTCGGCTCCTTAACCCCTGCAGGTGCTGCTGCTGCGGGAGCTCTGCCAGCAGCCTGGGAGGTGTGCATTTTAATGGACAAATCATTAAATTGTCGAGTCAGGACCTGCACCTGATCGACCACCTGTTGCAACGTATTTTGAGGGGTATGCTCCATATTCCCACAAAATTTCAACAGGAGTATTAGGCTGCTGAATATGTTATGCACACCAGTGCCTGCAGGAAAGTACTGGTGTCAGAACTGTTATGCACTCCAGTGTCTGCAGGAATGTACTGGTGTTTGAACTGTTATGCAAAACAAATGGACTCACAGACAAACTGGGGAATATGACATAACGTACACAGAAGGTAATAGGGTAACAAAATACACACAAAGTGAACAGAGAAGCCCAGAGGCTAAGGAACTGGGTATCTCCCTTGTATTAGAACTGCACAGATGGAAAAAGCAAGATGTTGTGTTTTAATACGTAGAGAACCTGAAATGCTGTTGCTAAGGGCAACAGCAAAACCCTAAAGGGTTACCAACGGGTGTGGCAGTAAACTCCTTGGTCAGAGATGGAATGATAGACACAAGGAGAGTCTCCACAATCCTATTTCTCACTTGCAGTGCACAGGTTTTAGCTTACTGCCACTAAACTGACCCCTGACACCTAGCACAGTGAGACAGGATTAGACAGGCAAGTCTTAGAATACAGCCGCAAACTTGCTAAGTTCACAGAGTAGTAACAGAACCCCAGCAAGCTAAACGACTGACTCCAGTCTTACTGCTAGGTCTGGATTGGCAGAGTGTAATACCAAATCCCCAGGCCTATTTGCAGTAAGCAACAAACAAATACAAAGCTACACAGTACTGGCTAACTTTCATGAACTGACTAACCAACAAAGATTCAGCAGCATCTGCTTACCCTGAAAAGAGGCCTTATAAAGCAGGTGCTGTCCACGCCCCACTCAGACCTCACAGACTGTGAGCACAAAAACCAGCACCGGATCCCCTGCCGTGCACAGAGCCTATAACCACTGCACAGCAAAAGACCCGAACCGGAGTATCAGCTGCGCTCAGGTTACTCCACTAGCACTTGTCTCCCGGTTGCCATGACGACGTGGCAGCACAGGGCAGGAGACCCTAACAAAGCTGTAATGTGCAAAGAGAGGTGAGTTTTAGGGTGAGTATAGAATGTGGTAAATTTGGTGAGAATTCCATGAATTGAAATAAGAAACAGTAGTTTGATGAACATCCTGTGGTCGTTTGTGACATAGTTTTGGGTTAAGTGGTGTAGGAATAAGTTGTTTAAGTAAGTTACCTTTATTTGTTGGTGCTCAATGTTTGTTCAACTGTTTTTTTAACTGTTCGGATAACACACTTCTTAATTCCACACTTATTAAATTCCATGCAAGATACCCACAAGAAGATGACCCCTTGACTGAATCTAAATAAATACTGTCTTTGATTAAGAACAGGCCTACCTTTGAACATTTGGTCACCTGATTGAAGTGCTAATTGATCAAAGAACATAGATTTCACTGGGTGGGTAAACAAGCAAAAACTACTCTAACTATCCACAATAAATTCAATCACATACATAGGAAATGACAAGAAACACATCACATACATTCAAACAGATGATGTTGATTGCAAGCAGCATGTGTGTTAATCTGAGCCTTGTAGTGTAATAGCAATGATTTCACATACATTCATTCAGATGATGGTGATTGCAAGTAGCGTGTGTGTTAATCTGAGCCTTGTAGTGTAATTGCAATGATTTCACATACATTCAAACAGATGATGTTGATTGCAAGCAGCATGTGTGTTAATCTGAGCCTTGTAATGTAATAGCAATGATTTCACATACCTGAAAGATGAGAAGAAACACAGATGATTAGTCCAGTCTCAAGCAGAATAACTGTTTTTATAACTGTTCGATAACACACTTCTTAATTCCACACTTATTAAATTCCACGCAAGCTACCCCCAGCAAGCTGACCCTTTGACTCATCCGTTTAGAGGTGGATTTGTAGAGGAACCTTGCAGTGGAATATTTAGTTGAGCTTTAGCCTGGTCAGGATTGTCTAATGTAAGAGATTTCCCATCAAAGAAAACCCGCAGTTTAGCTGGGTATAAGAGAGCGAATTTGATATTATTGGTAAAGAGATATTTGCAGATTGGGGTAAATTCTTTTCTCCTCTGAGCTACCGAGGCCGAAAAATCCTGAAATATTAACACTTTGAAGTTGCACACTTCAAGAGTGTGTTTTTTCCTGTATGCCTTCAGTATATTCTCCTTGTCATGAAAGTTGAGAAACTTTGCAATTACAGGACGAGGTCATGTTTGGGAGGATGGAGATCCTCGGTCAGGACCAATATAATGTGCTCTTTCAATTATTACATTTCCTGGGGTGGTAGGCACATTGAGAACTTGGATTATATCTACACTCAATAGATTAAAAAGATCAGCTCCTGCTATTGACTCAGGGATACCTATGAATCTAAGATTGCTCTGAAATCCCTATTTTCAAGATCATCAGTCTTTGAAGTGAGGAAAGCTATTTGTTGGTAATGGGAATCGTCAGAATTTTGTAGGGACACAATAGTATCCTCAGCTGTACGAACACGTTGTTCTACCTCCACCAATCTTTTAGTGTGTGATTCTGGGACATGACTGTGTTCAGAGTTGATTGAATTGCATCTAGTTTTTTCTCAAGATTTAGATGTAAAGGTAAAGTGCCCTCTGCAGAAAGGGAAGGTATAATGGGTGAGGAAGAGAGATCCTGAGATACTGAAGGAGGATAGCAATTGGGTTGGGAAGCATTTTTTGCCTCCCTCACTGAGGGGTCTTGGACTGAGAATGTTTGTATCTGACTATGGTACCAGTTGAGTATTTATCCACAAAACTGTCCATACTATAGGACAAAAAAATAAGGCTAGAGGCTCTGCACCACCGAATGGCATGAACCTTTAGGGTGGTTACATGACTAATAGGGCATTAAAAAAGATGTACCATAAAAATAAATCACATACAATAAGTGTTCAAACAAATATTAAAACCAGACAATGTAAATAATGCGGAAAATATTCAGAAGAAAACAGGTAAATATCAATCTCTCTATAGTTAATTTAGTATTTGCATGTCAATTTTATGCCATTATACCAAACAAATTACTTATTTCTGCTGCGAGGTACACTGGGCTCCACAAGGAATGGACAATGGGGTGTAGAGTAGGATCTTGATCCGAGGCACCAACAGGCTCAAAGCTTTGACTGTTCCCAGAACGCATAGCGCCGCCTCCTATATTGCCCCACCTCCCTGCACAGGATCTCAGTTTTGTAGTTGGTGCTGCAGTAGCAGGCACTTAACAGAGGGGCTGCTCCAGGCAGCCCTAAGAAGAGCTTTTTTTTTCTGAGGAAAAAAGTGAAGACTTCAAGGGCAGCAGCAGTGTTACATGTCAGTGGACATTCACAGCTGCAGCTCCGGCTCTCCCCAGAGGCGCTGTACACTCCCGAGCCCTGGTTGCCGGGTAACTACAGCAGGAGGCTCCGGTTTTCTTCTTGTCAGGCACACACGACGGGGGCTCTCCGCGATCGCGTGGCCGCGCTTCGGCAGGTGGTAAGTGGGTCCCGCTTGCGGGACCCGGTCTTTATCGCGATACGGTGCGGTCAGTGGGAGGCGGGCCGCGCGCGCTGGCGGTGGACACTGTGGCAGTACAGGCGATCCCACTAGATCACCAGGGCATGGGACAGGTCAGGTTTTCTCTAAAAACCGTTTTATTAGAGCCCGCAGTACCCGGTGGTTTTGCCAGCAGGGGGATAGAGCTTGGACCTGAAGCCCCTCCCCCAGCCCCAGGGCGCCATTTTCTGCAAATGTTCCCGCCCTGGAGCTGCATATCTGTCTCTCCCTCACTCCCTGGCAGTGTCTGCGGCGCCATTATCCCTCAGCTCACTGTTCCTGGGAATGCTTGGGCAAATCCTTCTATGTAAAGCCGCCTGGTTGTCAGTGCTGTGACTTTACAAGACACTTAAGTATTCTACCTGCCTTTTTTTAGTCAGTATTAGTCAAGAAAGAGTGCACTTAGTCAGGGTTTCCTGGTACAATTACCCTGAGATATACATCCAGTTCTTACTGTGTACTGTTATATCTATTGTTATATAGCTGTGTAAGCTAGTCCAGTGCAGTATTATTGTTAGTAATAACCTCTGCATTGTATAGACTGTGACTATTTGTGTGTGCATTTGATAGCTGAGTGGTGTCCATTTCGTGTCTTTCACTCAATCTGCTATCCCTATATTCTATAACCTGAGGGGGCTTGGTGCGTTAAGTTTTATCTAATATAGGATTTTCACAAAGATATACTGTATTACGTATTTTTCTCTGTGATTTAGTCACCATATCTCTCCTTTATCTCTGCTGGTGCTGACTACACTGTGCAGGGGTTTGGGCTAGAGGTATTGTGCTGCTGACAAATTGTACTGTGTTACCTGATACTGCAAGTTATATCATGTCTGCTTCTGAGGGTAACGGTTCTGGGGCTGAACACACTGCCGGTGTTGCTGAAGCCGCAGATACCTATGAGGAGAATATAGCAGCTTTGGGCTCTGGTTCTGGGGGCTCCTTGCCCCCCAATGGGACGGTGGCAACGGGGGCAAATAATGACCCGCCGTGGGCTGCTTTTTCCACGCTTCTGCATACGCTAGTTCATAAACTAACACCCCCTATGGGACCCCCAATGCCGGTGCAACTGTTTATGGTCCCTGCAGCTAACCCGCCGTGGGCGGATGAGTGGAGGGTTGTCTGAAAGCGATTTACACCCTCACGGGTGCTGCACAAAGGCCCACTATTGCAGCTACGTGGGCTGCAGAGGCCATTGAGGCATGGGCCTTGGAGTTAGATGCTGAAATCTCCTCTGACCATGCTAGATAATGCTTGTCTTATATTGTCACAGCTTCTCGTTATATTAAAGAGGTGGCTTTTGATGCCGGTATCCTGGCAGCCAAGGCCTCTACTATGTCAGTCCTGGCTCGCCGGATATTGTGGCTGAGAGACTGGTCTGTGGATCTGGACTCTAGAAAAACCCTGGAGGTGCTCCCTTTTAAGGGAGATATTCTGTTTGGGGAGGATTTAAATAAGATTGTGGCTGACTTGGCTACTGCCAAAACTGCCTGTCTGCCAAGTACTGCTCCTTCTGTGTCGAAGGCTAAAGGTACTTCCTTTCGCCCCTTTCATCCTTCAGGTAAAGCAAAAGGTCAGGCGTACAACAAGCAGGCCCGCACTTCCAAACCTGGTAAGCCTAAGCCCAAAAGAGCCTGGGCGGCCCGTCAGCCAGCTTCTAAGACAGAAAAGCCTGCCGCATGACGGGGCGGGCCTCCCTCTGGGGGATCCCAGGGTGGGGGGCCGGCTTCTAGGGTATACCCAGGAATGGTTGAAGACCACTTCAGGTGCCTGGGTACGGGAAGTCGTCACTCGAGGTTACGCCATAGCCTTCAAAAACCGACCTCCTCATCGATTTTGCCAGACAGATGTCCCGTTGGACAGGACAAAGGCAAACACTCTACATTCGGTGGTACAGACCCTCCTGGATACAGGAGTCGTAGTACAGGTGCCTCTTGAGCAGAGGGGTCGGGGGTACTATTCTCCGCTGTTTCTAGTCCAGAAACCGAATGGGTCCTCCCAGCCCATTCTCAACCTCAAGGCACTGAACAGGTTTGTGAAGGTTTCCAAGTTCCGCCCTGTGTCTACCAGGACCTAGCCCGGCTGTCTTTGATGGCATGGCTCTTGAAGCTTCCGTCTTAAGGGCTAAAGGGTTTTCTGAGGCGGTCATTCAAACTATGTTGCGGGCCAAGTTGTTGGCTTTTCTTCAGCAGGGCCTGGACTTAGGCCTGCGTCTGGCCTCCCTCAAGGTTCAAATATCTGCCTTGTCGATGTGGTTTCAGAGAAAAATTGCGACCTTACCTGATGTGCATACCTTTACTCAGGGCGTGTTGCGTATCCAACCTCCCTATGTCCCGCCTGTGGCTCCTTGGGACTTGTCGGTGGTTTTGGTGGAGTTACAAGGGTCTCAGTTTGAACCTCTTGGTTCAGCTGACCTGAAGTGGCTTTCCCTTAAGGTTGTGATTCTGCTGGCTATTGCTATTGCTTCAGCTAGAAGAGTGTCGGATTTGGGTGCCTTGTTCTGTAGTTCCCCATATCTGATATTTCACTGTGACCGGGCGGTTCTTAGGACTCGTCCCGGCTATCTACCTAAGGTGGTTTCTTCGTTCCACCTTAATCAGGAGATTGTAGTTCCGGCACTTGTTTCTCCTGATCTGTCTCCCAAAGAGCGGTCTTTGGATGTGGTACGGGCTCTCCGTATCTATGTGAAGAGAACTGCTCCTATTAGGAAATCTGATTTTTTTTTTGTTGTGTTTGGGTTTCACAAACGGGGCTGGCCTGCTCACAAGCAAACTCTGGCCAGATGGATTAGAATGGTGATTGCACATGCTTATGTGAAGGCTGGTCTCTCTGCTCCTGATCACATTAAGGCCCATTCTACTCGGTCTGTTGGACCTTCTTAAGCGGCCCACCGTGGTGCGACCCTTGAACAATTGTGCAAGGCGGCTACATGGTCCTCTGTGAACATGTTCATAAGGTTCTATGCCTTCGATACTGCCGCTTCCCAGGATGCTTCCTTTGGACGCCGGGTTCTTGTGCCCGCTACAGTGCGTCCCCTCCCATAAGGAACTGCTTTAGGACATCGCCATTGTCCATTCCTTGTGGAGCCCAGTGTACCCCGCAGCAGAAAACGAGTTTTATGGTAAGAACTTACCTTTGTTAAAACTCTTTCTGCGAGGTACACTGGGCTCCACAAGGCGCCCACCCTGACGCACTTAGCTTCTTTGGGTTGGTATGGCATTAGCCGCTGACACGTCTCCTGTCGTGAGAATGCGGTGTTGTGGCTATTAACCGTTGTCGTCTCTTTCCCTGCTACTGCATTGGACTGGTTAACTAAAAACTGAGATCCTGTGCAGGGAGGCGGGGTGATATAGGAGGAGGCGCTATGCATTCTGGGAACAGTCAAAGCTTTGAGCCTGTTGGTGCCTCGGATCAAAATCCTACTCTACACCCCATTGTCCATTCCTTGTGGAGCCCAGTGTACCTCGCAGAAAGAGTTTTAACAAAGGTAAGTTCTTACCATAAAACTCATTTTTACCAGGAGGGTAAGTGGCTTTACCAATTGAGTGACTTAAAAGAAACATTTAATAATTGCAAATACTACAAAGGTACCTCTATATAAAGGATATATGTAATCAACAATATTTGACTGCACTACTAGATAGCAGTATTGTTTTAGTTAAGTGGCATTACCAACTAATTGTCATGGAAGGTATACTAATCACCAGTCCTGTAGAAATATCTCTGTATAAGAGACATACACCAATAACAATATTTCTCTATCGTCCTAAGTGGATGCTGGGGTTCCTGAAAGGACCATGGGGAATAGCGGCTCCGCAGGAGACAGGGCACAAAAGTAAAGCTTTTACAGGTCAGGTGGTGTGTACTGGCTCCTCCCCCTATGACCCTCCTCCAGACTCCAGTTAGATTTTTGTGCCCGGCCGAGAAGGGTGCAATTCTAGGTGGCTCTCATAAAGAGCTGCTTAGAGAGTTTAGCTTAGGTTTTTTATTTTACAGTGATTCCTGCTGGCAACAGGATCACTGCAACGAGGGACAGAGGGGAGAAGAAGTGAACTCACCTGCGTGCAGGATGGATTGGCTTCTTGGCTACTGGACATGAAGCTCCAGAGGGACGATCACAGGTACAGCCTGGATGGTCACCGGAGCCACGCCGCCGGCCCCCTCACAGATGCTGAAGCAAGAAGAGGTCCAGAATCGGCGGCTGAAGACTCCTGCAGTCTTCTTAAGGTAGCGCACAGCACTGCAGCTGTGCGCCATTTTCCTCTCAGCACACTTCACACGGCAGTCACTGAGGGTGCAGGGCGCTGGGAGGGGGGCGCCCTGGGAGGCAAATGAAAACCTTTAAAAAGGCTAAAAATACCTCACATATAGCCCCAGAGGCTATATGGAGATATTTACCCCTGCCTAAATGTACTAGATAGCGGGAGACGAGCCCGCCGGAAAAGGGGCGGGGCCTATCTCCTCAGCACACGGCGCCATTTTCTGTCACAGCTCCGCTGGTCAGGAAGGCTCCCAGGTCTCTCCCCTGCACTGCACTACAGAAACAGGGTATAACAGAGAGGGGGGGCAAAATAAATGGCAATATATCAATATAAAAGCAGCTATAAGGGAGCACTTAATCATAAGGCTATCCCTGTCATATATAGCGCTTTTTGGTGTGTGCTGGCAGACTCTCCCTCTGTCTCCCCAAAGGGCTAGTGGGTCCTGTCTTCGTATAGAGCATTCCCTGTGTGTCTGCTGTGTGTCGACATGTATGAGGACGTTATTGGTGTGGAGGCGGAGCAATTGCCAAATATGAGGATGTCACCTCCTAGGGGGTCGACACCAGAATGGATGCCTTTATTTGTGGAATTACGGGATAGCGTCAACTCGCTTAAGCAGTCGTTTGCCGACATGAGGCGGCCGGACACTCAATTAGTGCCTGTCCAGGCGCCTCAAACACCGTCAGGGGCTGTAAAACGCCCCTTGCCTCAGTCGGTCGACACAGACCCAGACACAGGCACTGATTCCGGTGGTGAAGGTGACGAATCAACCGTATTTTCCAGTAGGGCCACACGTTATATGATTTTGGCAATAAAGGAGATGTTACATTTAGCTGATACTACAGGTACCACTAAACAGGGTATTATGTGGGGTGTGAAAAAACTACCAGTAGTTTTTACCGAATCAGAAGAATTAAATGACGTGTGTGATGAAGCGTGGGGTGCCCCGATAAAAAACTGCTAATTTCAAAGAAGTTATTGGCTTTATACCCTTTCCCGCCAGAGGTTAGGGAGCGCTGGGAAACACCTCCTAGGGTGGACAAAGCGCTAACACGCTTATCAAAACAAGTGGCGTTACCCTCTCCTGAGACGGCCGCACTTAAAGATCCATCAGATAGGAGGATGGAAAATATCCAAAAAGGTATATACACACATGCAGGTGTTATACTACGACCAGCTATTGCGACTGCCTGGATGTGCAGTGCTGGGGTAGTTTGGTCAGAGTCCCTGATCGAAAATATTGATACCCTGGACGGGGACAATATTTTACTGTCGTTAGAACAAATAAAGGATGCATTTCTTTATATGCGTGATGCACAGAGAGATATCTGCACACTGGCATCACGGGTAAGTGCTATGTCCATTTCGGCCAGAAGAGCTTTATGGACACGACAGTGGACAGGCGATGCGTAGAGGAGTTATTTGGGGTCGGTCTATCGGATTTGGTGGCCACGGCTACGGCCGGGAAATCCACCTTTCTACCTCAAGTCACTCCCCAACAGAAAAAGGCACCGACTTTTCAACCGCAGCCTTTTCGTTCCTTTAAAAATAAGAGAGCAAAGGGCTATTCATATCTGCCACGAGGCAGAGGACGAGGGAAGAGACAGCAACAGGCAGCTCCTTCCCAGGAACAGAAGCCCTCCCCGGCTTCTACAAAAGCCTCAGCATGACGCTGGGGCTTCGCAAGCGGACTTGGGGGCGGTAGGCGGTCGTCTCAAAAATTACAGCGCGCAGTGGGCTCACTCGCAGGTAAATCCCTGGATCCTGCAGATAATATCTCAGGGGTACAGGTTGAAATTAGAGACAGAGCCACCTCGCCGTTTCCTGAAGTCGGCTTTACCAACGTCCCCCTCAGAAAGGGAGACGGTTTTGGAAGCCATTCACAAGCTGTATTCTCAGCAGGTGATAGTCAAGGTACCTCTTCTACAACAAGGGAAGGGGTATTATTCCACTCTTTTTGTGGTACCGAAGCCGGATGGCTCGGTAAGGCCTATTCTAAATCTGAAGTCCTTGAACCTGTACATAAAGAAGTTCAAGTTCAAGATGGAGTCACTCAGAGCAGTGATAGCGAACCTGGAAGAAGGGGACTTTATGGTATCCTTGGACATCAAGGATGCGTATCTCCACGTTCCAATTACCCCTCACACCAGGGGTACCTCAGGTTCGTTGTACAAAACTGTCACTATCAGTTTCAGACGCTGCCGTTTGGTTTGTCCACGGCACCTCGGGTCTTTACAAAGGTAATGGCCGAGATAATATTTCTTCTTCGAAGAAAAGGCGTATTAATTATCCCATACTTGGACGATCTCCTAATAAGGACAAGGTCCAGAGAACAGCTAGAGATGGGTTTAGCACTATCTCAAGAGGTGCTAAAGCAGCACGGATGGATTCTGAATATTCCAAAATCCCAATTAATGCCGACAACTCGTCTGCTGTTCCTGGGGATGATTCTGGACACAGTTCAGAAAAAGGTTTTTCTTCCCGAAGAAAAAGCCAAGGAGTTATCTGACCTGGTCAGGAACCTCCTAAAACCAGGAAAGGTGTCTGTACATCAATGCACAAGAGTCCTGGAAAAAAAAAATAAAAAAAAAAAATGGTAGCTTCTTACGAAGCAATCCCTTTCGGCAGATTCCATGCAAAGGGATCTGTTGGACAAACGGTCAGGGTCGCATCTTCAGATGCACCTGCGGATAACCCTGTCGCCGAGGACAAGGGTATCCCTTCTGTGGTGGTTGCAGGAGGCTCATCTATTGGAGGGCCGCAGATTCGGCATGCAGGATTGGATCCTGGTGACCACGGATGCCAGCCTGAGAGGCTGGGGAGCAGTCACACAGGGAAGAAATTTCCAGGGAGTGTGGTCGAGCCTGAAAAAGTCTCTTCACATAAGCATTCTGGAACTAAGAGCAATCTACAATGCTCTAAGCCAGGCGGAACCTCTGCTTCAAGGAAGACCGGTGTTGATCCAGTCGGACAACATCACGGCAGTCGCCCATGTAAACAGACAGGGCGGCACAAGAAACAGAATGGCAGAAGCTGCCAGGATCCTTCGCTGGGCGGAGAATCACGTGATAGCACTGTCAGCAGTATTCATCCCGGGCGTGGACAACTGGGAAGCAGACTTCCTCAGCAGACACGACCTTCACCCGGGAGAGTGGGTACTTCATCCAGAAGTTTTCCACATGCTATTAAACCATTGGGTAAAACCAATGGTGGACATGATGGCGTCTCGCCTCAACAAGACACTGGACAGTTATTGCGCCAGGTCAAGAGATCCGCAGGCAATAGCTGTGGACGCGTTGGTAACACCTTGGGTGTACCAGTCCGTTTATGTGTTTCCTCCTCTGCCTCTCATACCAAAGGTATTGAGGATTATACGGCAAAGAGGAGTAAGACTAGTGGCTCCGGATTGGCCAAGAAGGACTTGGTACCCGGAACTTCAAGAGATGGTCACGGACGATCCGTGGCCTCTACTTCTGAGAAGGGACCTGCTTCAGCAGGGTCCTTGTCTTTTTCAAGACTTACCGCGGCTGCGTTTGACGGCATGGCGTTTGAATGCCAGATCCTAAAAGGAAAAGGCATTCCAGAAGAAGTCATTCCTACCTTGATAAAGGCAAGGAAGGAAGTCACCGCGAAGCATTATCGCCGTATTTGGCGAAAATATGTTGCGTGGTGCGAGCAGCGGAGTGCTCCGATGGAGGAATTTCAACTGGGTCGGTTTCCTACATTTCCTGCAATCAGGATTGTCTATGGGTCTCAAATTGGGATCTATTAAGGTTCAAATTTCGGCCCTATCAATATTCTTCCAAAGAGAATTGGCCTCAGTCCCTGAGGTCCAGATTTTTATCAAAGGAGTACTGCATATACAGCCTCCTGTGGTGCCTAAGGTGGCACCGTGGGATCTAAATGTAGTTTTAGATTTCCTCAAATCCAATTGGTTTGAACCACTAAAGAATGTGGATTTGAAATATCTCACATGGAAAGTGACTATGTTACTGGCCCTGGCTTCGGCCGGGAGAGTATCTGAACTGGCGGCTTTGTTTTATAAAAGCCCTTATTTAATTTTCCATTCGACATAGGGCAGAGCTGCGGACGCGTCCGCATTTTCTCCCTAAGGTGGTATCAGCGTTTCACCTGAACCAGCCTATTGTAGTGCCTGCGGCTACAGACGACTTGAAGGACTCCAAGTTGTTGGACGTTGTCAGAGCCTTAAAAATATACATTTAAAGGACGGCTGGAGTCAGAAAATCTGACTCGCTGTTTATACTGTATGCACCCAACAAGTTGGGTGCACCTGCTTCTAAGCAGTCGATTGCTCGTTGGATTTGTAACAAAATTCAACTTGTACATTCTGTGGCAGGCCTGCCACAGCCTAAATCTGTTAAGGCCCATTCCGCAAGGAAGGTGGGCTCATCTTGGGCGGCTGCCCGAGGGGTCTCGGCATTACAACTCTGCCGAGCAGCTACGTGGTCAGGGGAGAACACGTTTGTAAATTTTTACAAATTTGATACCCTGGCAAAGGAGGACCTGGAGTTCTCTCATTCGGTGCTGCAGAGTCATCCGCACTCTCCCGCCCGTTTGGGAGCTTTGGTATAATCCCCATGGTCCTTTCAGGAACCCCAGCATCCACTTAGGACGATAGAGAAAATAAGAATTTACTTACCGATAATTCTATTTCTCGGAGTCCGTAGTGGATGCTGGGCGCCCATCCCAAGTGCGGATTATCTGCAATACTTGTACATAGTTATTGTTAACTAATTCGGGTTATTGTTTAGGAAGCCATCTTTCAGAGGCTCCTCTGTTATCATACTGTTAACTGGGTTTAGATCACAAGTTGTACGGTGTGATTGGTGTGGCTGGTATGAGTCTTACCCGGGATTCAAAATCCTCCCTTATTGTGTACGCTCGTCCGGGCACAGTACCTAACTGGAGTCTGGAGGAGGGTCATAGGGGGAGGAGCCAGTACACACCACCTGACCTGTAAAAGCTTTACTTTTGTGCCCTGTCTCCTGCGGAGCCGCTATTCCCCATGGTCCTTTCAGGAACCCCAGCATCCACTACGGACTCCGAGAAATAGAATTATCGGTAAGTAAATTCTTATTATAATGGCACCACTAGATGGCAGGAATGACTTAGGTATTACAAGTAAGGTGTCTGCGTAACACTTACTAGAGGAATGTTTTGGTGCACAGTAAATATCAGATTATGTGAACAATATAATGACCACAAGTGTTTGAAAAATACAAAGGCACTTAGGAAAGCCTGAAGCTGATAGACAATATAAGAGGAATAAAAATGATCAATACCATGGTCAACAATCTTATATTGTAAACTATTCTATATCCGAGTTGAGTGATGTACAATTCAGTAAATAGGATTAGTAACCACTAGATGGTAGCATTTATCTTCCTTTACCTTGCACCAAGCCACATGCAACCGACAGGTATTGTGATATTAGGTTAAACCTAGTCAGCTTAAAAATAAAAATAAAAAATAAGTACCTTTCTTTGTTTATTATGGTCAAATTGCCGCTATATCAGTATCACAATTATGAGTTAACACCAATAGTGACAATACTGTATATTACCCCTTTTCACATCTCCAATGCCGGATCCCGCCCGGAAATTAGAAACGGGTCCTTCCCGGGTGGGATCCTGCATTGGAGACTCTCCTACCTCTTCTGCTGGCTTCCAGACCCGGCATATTGGCGGGTCATTTGCCATAGCGGCAGGGGGCGGAGCCGACAGCGAGGTGGAGGTGGAGGCGGCGCTGGGAGATGAGCTCATCTCAGCACCGCCTATCCCTATCTTGTAAACAGGTCCCGAATCGGCTCTACCCGGGAATCCGTTTACAGAGCCACTGACCCGGTATTCAACCCGGGAATAACACTGCTTATAACCCGGGTTGAATTACCAGTCAGGCGACCCGGGAAATCCGACATGGTGCTTTCACACCGCACACTGACCCGTGTCAACCCGGCAATATGCCAGGTCGATACCGGGTTATTTGTGCGGTGTGAAAGGGGTATATGAGTAATATAAGAAATTATTCAATACTGTAGGTCACTGATCTACTGGCAAAATATATGAGTGGTTACCTTATTCGCACCCAAGCAATCAATTTCAAGTCCGCTGTTATTATTCAATAAAACCACAGCTCTAATGTGATTTTCCACAGTCAATGTTCAGCGACAAGTATGTAAAACAGTTTCCAGTAGAGCTGGTTGAAATGGGAAAGCAAGTGTACTCCTCACAATCAGATATCTGAAGTGACAGAGAGGGACCTTAGTGGATTCTACTATATATCTAACCAGGAAAGGCACCCCAGTGAAACCTCAGAAGCACTCTCTGGCACCGGATGGAGAATAACGTCTCAGATTATATATATGGCAATTGTAGACCGGGGCCACAATCTCCAGCAGAAGATATTGATGACCACATGACGGGGTATGGAAAAAAAATGGGGGGGGGGGGGGGCAAAGAGAGAGGTATTGCTTCAGCTGTGGGTTATAGGCTTGGCTGGAGTTTCTGCAGGAACAGTTAATGTAATAGTCAGGCACCGGAGATCCGTCACCCCGACAGTACTACTAATAGAATGACTGTGTGTGGAAGCGGAATATTAACTGGCTGGGTGGGAGCATTAGCTTCAGATGCAGGGACTGGAGCTCCCCTCACATCCAGTCTGTTCTTGTGTCAGATCCCTAGCCGACCTCCCAGCGTCACAGTCCCAACAGCAGGGTGGGTCAGCCCCGCTAGTATCCACTTGGAGATGCAGGCAGGGTATGCTCTTTGAGGGACTTACCAGGCTGTGGATCAACAAGGTCACGATGTCTGCTCCCACAGCTCCGACTCCTCATCCACGTGGCGTGCTGAATCAGCAGTGTTAGGTCGCGGCCACTCAGGTGAGATTCCTGATCCTCTCAGCTGCACAGCGCTGGCAGGGAGCAATCAGCAGGGTGAGTTAGCCTAGTCAGCACACCCATGGTGACAGGAGCAGATCGCAGCCCCAGTGGCAAACCCTGCACTTAGTAAGACTCCGGTACCTACTCTGATGGTCTCTACACCTCTTGCTCCAGTGCGCAGGATGGCCAGTAGAGCCCCCGGTAAGATTTCCAGTGCTTGGTGGGGAGCAGGGAGGGAGAGCAGGATTAGCTCCAGGAAAGTAGCAGGACGGATAATGGTTTGCGATCCACGCCACCGAGAAACAGATAGGCCTCAAAGTTGGTGGGCTGGTCTCCGGTGGCTATACAGCTCCAATCTCCCCGATGTTCAGTGCACTAGGTAGAGCCAAACCTCCACTACACTATCTGACAGATATTGTCTCGTTTGTAGAAGTTCTTTCGAAGAATGGAGTCAGATTCAGCAAAGGGGAGGCTGAGCTAATGGTAAAATGCAGCCATCACGATGCTCCGCCCACCGGAAGTTCCTAGACAATACTTTTTAACAATACACACATATTACAAGATAAAAACACATTAAAAATGGAATATATCAGGCTATCTCATACAAATCAGTTATCACTCATTTAACGCATTAAGTAGTGCAATGTGTAAAATAATTAATCTTAATTAAACAGTGCACAAGTCATATAGCATTATTAATCTTGTTACATTTTAGAAAGGTAAAGCTTATTTATAAGAAGCAATGAAGACCCATTGTCTCGTTTAAACCCCATGGCTCCATACTGTCCAGGATAAATATCCACCTACTAGCTGCAAAAGTTTCCTACCTCGATCACCCCCTCGAATAGATGGCGGGACATGATCTATAATCTTAGATCTAATGGAAGCCACACCATGTCCAGCGTTGATAAACTGTCTCGCCATAGGTTGGTCACTATGGCCTGATTCAATGACATTACTGATCACTCAGGTAGTGCATGGCACTCCATAGAGCAGCGATGCACACAGATTTTGAAGGAACTCGACAGGGAGGTTGTTACAAACATCTTGGAGTGTTTTTAAAATGTTTAGGGTGCACCACCTGTAATTATATGCTGGTGGGTGATTTTGTAATTCTTTAAAAAAAAAAATAGAATCAAGTGCCCATTATCGTGCAACTCTAAAATTATTGTGTATATGTTGTCTTGCCCATGTAGTTTGCACTTCGTGAGCAAGACAGAGCATCAATTCAAAGAGCATCAATTTGGGCCGCTTTGGCTACAGGCACTAGTGAGCAACTGGTTGCCGTCATCTTGTTCTTTTTAAACATGGCACAGCCACCTTGCGTTATAAGGTCACTGAACATGTCACCATCTCATTATGTGGTGGCAAGAGATCCAAAAAATTACTTCAAGTTGAAGCAGCATGGATCTTACTTTTGATCATATTGGATCCTAGGCATTAGGCTTGAGCAGCATTCTGTGAATATTTATTTATAGGCATACATATAAAAATCCCCTTTATTTATTCTATCATTCTGACATATAGCAGATTAATTTTTATATACATGAATGCCTAGATAAAACTGTGCATGTAGGTTATATTCATCTTGAATAATGTAGGGTGCAGCTCTATTTATGAAATTTCCTGCTGTGGCTAGAACATGAATTTTTTTAAATTTAATTTTTGTCTTCAGATCACATAGTGTAATTTCACTATATTTACTGTTTTTATAGTTGGTATCACACACAGTTGCCTATCCTCCCACATCCTGCAGGAGGCTCCTGATTCACGGTGGAGTCTCCCCTGCTGCTCTGCAAAGCCTAAACTAAACCCTGGATTCCCCACTGGCCCTCAAGCCCACAGGAGAGGAGTGATCAAGGAAAGATGGATCAAGTTCACACTAACCTCCATGCTCTGCTAATCAGCCTAGACAGGAAGTGTGTTTACTTTCACTTCCTGCCTGCAGGCAAAAAAACAGCTGCAGGACCTGCCCAATCCACCACACACTGACAGCATGGGTGGTACACAACAAAGAGGTAAGAGCTGCATGAGGGGGGAGGTAGAAGCATGGAGGGAAACAGAAAACAGGAGAGTGGGGGCTCAGGGGCTGATGACACTACTATGGTGGAGACAGATCCATGGAGAAGGGGGCTGATAATCAGCTATGGGGGGAGAGAGAGGCAGATACCTGGGAAGGTTTTCACTCAGGCATCATTTTACCCAGCTGCAGTGCTGAATTTTCCTGCTCCCCTCTATCTATCTATCTATCTATCTATCTATCTATCTATCTATCTATCTATCTATCTATCTATCCATCCTATATTGGAGGGAGAACAGACACATCACACATCACCTCACTATACTATGTGATGTAGTATGTACTGACAATGCCGTTTTATATGCAGGAATGAAAAGCTATACCTTCTATACACTCTAAACACACTTTAAACCTTTAGCAGCTGTGGCCGCTATACTTGGTACACATGCTACGTACTTTTTACGCTATTAGCATACAGAGTCCCGTACGATGTACGGACTCTGTGTACAAACGCCGCGCTGACGGTACAATGCACCCGCAGCGCGTACACACCCAATGAATATGCTTTAAACCTTATACAGCAATGCAATGCGTTACTAATACACTTTTAAACCTTAGCTGGGAAAGGAAGACACAACACCGATTTGTAGTTAAATCACTGGGTTTCCGACACCACAGCGTAATATTGCTGAAAGGGGGTTACAATATATACAATACAATATAAGACAATATAACAGAATAATGGCTACAGTCAATGGTACATATGTGAGTATATTTGCATGCGCTTCCCGGTCCGGTCCTCCGTAATCTAATAGATAACGTTTTGAGTCTTGTGTCAGACCAGGCCTGCAGCAGCTCTCTTTATACACTTCTTCCAAAAAGCAATACAATAGATACTGTAATCTCTTTGTCCATTGGACACAGGAATGCACATTTACAGTACAGGAGAGGTCATAGGTCTGTTTGAATAGGTGGGCGATGTCTATTTTCACTGCTCTTGTGGGTGGTCTCCTCTGGATTCCCGCCGCATACATAATGTACAGTAAATACAGTTTATATCTATATTCTGCTCCTGCACATAACTATCCGCAGGAACATGCGATCTTCCTCAAACCAACACCGGAATGTTTCCCTTAAAATACCCTACAGCTGGATACCAAACACCACCTTGTAACCTTGTTCTGTCCCCTCCTATCCTGTAAAGGTGAATCCCTTTGTTCTGCTACCATTTAAACTGATGTTAATTTCTGATGTGGTGCAAGGAGACTATGTGTACATTGTGCACTATTTGGATTAAATATGTAATGTATTTTGATAGCCTTCCATGCGTTCACAAACTCTACCGTAAATACTCAAACCACGCGCTAATGCGCAGGACCGCGGGAGCGACCATACGCAAATTGCGAATATGTGCACGCACAGCAGAACAAGTACGCGCATGGAGACCATCTGTGTGTAGTTTGTACCTGATGTGTGTACTGCAATATTTATCGACTTTGACAGTCCACCCTTTGGCAGTCACCAATAACTGCCACTATCTAATCAATAAAAACAGAAAAATATCTACACAATATCTACAGAAGCTTGGAGTTGTCAGAGGAGAGTTGTAGGTGGGAAATGTATGACCTAGTGGGATAGTAAAAGCATGTATGTATGAATCCATGTCTGAGGGGCATGTACCATCATGCCGTATATGTTCTACATAAGCTTTGAGGTATTGCGAAGTATACATTAAATCCTTCTCATCCCGTATTAAAGGTCTGTAAATGGGCCAACAAACACTACCGAGCTCTTTTCGGCTTCTTGTTCCAACAAATGGGGTGCACATTTAGTTGATGATACATGGAGGGGGAAACATAAGTGAGTGCTAGTATATGTGGATATCACCTGTCGACTATGTGTGCTATTAACTGAAGGTTGCAGAGATGAAGATAAGACATATAAATAAAATACATTCACATAAACATTTTGGGTAGGGCTGATGTCTTTTTCCGGATGGATGTATCTGGGCAGAGGGGGAGACAAAAGAAAAACAGGTGAATGAAACAGGCCATGAAATTAATTTGCAATCCTTATCATATCACTGTCTCTATGGAAGGGTCATGAATTAAATCTGCTGCTATAACAGTACCCTTGCTCCTGAGACTCATCAACTTTGTGCCGTGCTTGCGCCGATTCAGAATTCGAACACACCTAAATATCAAACCAATAATTATGACGACTCCCAGGATACAAAGGAGAAACTTCCCTACACTCATAATAACATTTTGAGCCCACTCTCCTAAACCTGAGAACCAATTTCGTGGGTTCAACCATGAGACCCAGCCGGTCAGTTCATTACTCACAGTCGCCAAGGTAAGGCTGTGTTTCCTCCTGAACTCCCACTTCAACTGCAAGATATCGTCCATCTTTTGATCGATGATCTCCGTTGGGTCGTCAGTACTGTTCGTAATATACGTACAGCACTTCACCCCATTTTGAGTTGCCAGCGTAACACAGTACCCACCTGTCACGGCTGTGATATAATTAAAGACCATCCTGTGCTGAATCAGTTCCTTCTTGTAAGCTTGTAACTCACTTCCCGTATACCTGAAGGTGTCGTCATACATCTCAGTGATATTATCTATCAAGTTCGCTAGCGCATGGATATACCTATAATTTAGAATTCCTCTGGCAGTACGGGTGATGTCTAATGCGAGAAGGAATTGAATCCCGGTGGATTCGTGGATCAAATCAGAGGCTGCGTGCTCTGTCCTATCTATGAGGTGTCTCTTGACGATGTGTTCATAGTGAGTATGAGTATAAGGAGCCTGAGCACTGCGGTGAACATCTCTCATCATATCATGGGTTATGGTCATGACCTGTGGCAGTACTCTCCCAATATAACACAATCCCTCTGAGCTCGGGGCAAGCCACTTGTACGCCTTCCTCCCACATATGAAATAGGCATCATCTGGGAGAACATAGGGAACAGAATATGACATCATCATATTACAAACTTTCCAAGTAAAAAACCCAATCCCTAGTTCTCCCATCTGTTCAGTACAAGTATCAGGATGGATGATATGAGCACAATACCCTGGCGATACTTTTCCAACCCACATGGTCTTGCTTCCACGAGTATACCTATACCGAAAATACCTCCCACTATTGGCTATTTGGCGTACAAGTTCAGAGTCCATGGGTATCCTATCAGCTCTGTGTGAAAAGGTCATTGTCTGGTTATTCCACGTCACTTCCCAATTTTCCGGTTTTCGGTAAATGGAAATATTGAAACACAATAAGGATCTATCTACATGATACTGGTGGAGCTTCAAACTAGGGGGCCTAGAAATATTGAATTTCTTGTCCACCGGTCTCCCACCCCGCAATTCGAGTACCTCATCTATTGCTAAAGGGTACGGTACTAATCCTGACTTGCTCTGACCTTGAGGTACCTGTGAGCACACCCAGCATTCTGTCTGGTTTAAGACCTTACCCACTAGTGAGTGGTAATCACTCAACGGATGATGGTCCATGTCGATATTAAGGTTAGACTGACATCTCTGGATGCACCCATCCTCAACTATATTCTCATAATTCCTACAAATACAATATTCTTCAGACATTAACCCCTCACAGTACCTCCGAGCTCCCTGACTACCAGAGTGCTTACTGATGCCATCCTTTACTAAAGTGATGTGCTGATCCTGAGATCCTACAAATTCATACTTGCCATCAGAACCCATTCCAGCTCCCTGCTCGACCTCTCTGGGACCCTCACCAAAACAAACTGTCCTTATCAAAACTAGTGATGAGCGGGTTCGGTTCCTCGGAAACCGAACCCCCCCGAACTTCACCCATTTTACACGGGTCCGAGGCATACTCGGATTCTCCTGTATGACTCGGTTAATCCGAGCGCGCCCGAACGTCATCATCCCGCTGTCGGATTCTCGCGAGATTCGGATTCTATATAAGAAGCCGCGCGTCACCGCCATTTTCACTCGTACATTGGAAATGTTAGGGAGAGGACGTGGCTGGGGTCCTCTACGTTTATTAATGTTGATGCATTGCAAATTTTTGTGCTTATTGCTTAATTGTGGGGACTGGGGAGCAGCTGTATTATATAGGAGGAGTACAGTGCAGAGTTTTGCTGACAGTGACCACCAGTATACGTTGTCTGCCTGAAAAACACTCCATATCTGTGCTCAGTGTGCTGCATATATCTGTACTCACACTGCTTTATTGTGGGGACTGGGGACCACTAGTATATTATATAGGAGGAGTACAGTGCAGAGTTTTGCTGACAGTGACCACCAGTATACGTTGTCTGCCTGAAAAACACTCCATATCTGTGCTCAGTGTGCTGCATATATCTGTACTCACACTGCTTTATTGTGGGGACTGGGGACCACTAGTATATTATATAGGAGGAGTACAGTGCAGAGTTTTGCTGACAGTGACCACCAGTATACGTTGTCTGCCTGAAAAACACTCCATGTCTGTGCTCAGTGTGCTGCATATATCTGTGCTCACACTGCTTAATTGTGGGGACTGGGGAGCAGCTGTATTATATAGGAGGAGTACAGTGCAGAGTTTTGCTGACAGTGACCACCAGTATACGTTGTCTGCCTGAAAAACACTCCATATCTGTGCTCAGTGTGCTGCATATATCTGTGCTCACACTGCTTTATTGTGGGGACTGGAGACCACCAGTATATTGTATAGGAGGAGTACAGTGCAGAGTTTTGCTGACAGTGACCACCAGTATACGTTGTCTGCCTGAAAAACACTCCATATCTGTGCTCAGTGTGCTGCATATATCTGTGCTCACACTGCTTTATTGTGGGGACTGGAGACCACCAGTATATTATAGGAGGAGTACAGTGCAGAGTTTTGCTGACAGTGACCACCAGTATACGTTGTCTGCCTGAAAAACACTCCATATCTGTGCTCAGTGTGCTGCATATATCTGTGCTCACAGTGCTTAATTGTGGGGACTGGGGAGCAGCTGTATTATATAGGAGGAGTACAGTGCAGAGTTTTGCTGACAGTATCCACCAGTATATAGCAGTACGGTACGGAAGGCCACTGCTCTACCTACCTCTGTGTCGTCAAGTATACTATCCATCTAGATTCTATACCTGTGGTGCATTTTAGTTTTGCAGTTTGCTGACAGTGACCACTAGTATATATAGCAGTACGGTACGGAAGGCCACTGCTCTACCTACCTCTGTGTCGTCAAGTATACTATCCATCTAGATTCCATACCTGTGGTGCATTTTAGTTTTGCAGTTTGCTGACAGTGACCACCAGTATATATAGCAGTACGGTACGGAAGGCCACTGCTCTACCTACCTCTGTGTCGTCAAGTATACTATCCATCTAGATTCTATACCTGTGGTGCATTTTAGTTTTTGCAGTTTGCTGACAGTGACCACCAGTATATATAGCAGTACGGTATGGAAGGCCACTGCTCTACCTACCTCTGTGTCGTCAAGTATACTATCCATCCATACCTGTGGTGCATTTCAGTTGTGCGCAGTATATATAGTAGTAGGCCATTGCTATTGATACTGGCATATAATTCCACACATTAAAAAATGGAGAACAAAAATGTTGAGGGTAAAATAGGGAAAGATCAAGATCCACTTCCACCTCGTGCTGAAGCTGCTGCAACTAGTCATGGCCGAGACGATGAAATGCCATCAACGTCGTCTGCCAAGGCCGATGCCCAATGTCATAGTAGAGACCATGTAAAATCCTAAACACAAAAGTTCAGTAAAATGACCCAAAAATCAAAATTAAAAGCGTCTGAGGAGAAGCGTAAACTTGCCAATATGCCATTTACGACACGGAGTGGCAAGGAACGGCTGAGGCCCTGACTTATGTTCATGGCTAGTGGTTCAGCTTCACATGAGGATGGAAGCACTCATCCTCTCGCTAGAAAACTGAAGTGCCACTCCTAGATGGGCCAGGTGTTTGTGTCGGCCACTTGTGTCGCTTAGCTTAGTCACACAGCTACCTCATCGCGCCTCTTTTTTTCTTTGCATCATGTGCTGTTTGGGGACTATTTTTTTGAAGTGCCATCCTGCCTGACACTGCAGTGCCACTCCTAGATGGGCCAGGTGTTTGTGTCGGCCACTTGTGTCGCTTAGCTTAGTCACACAGCGACCTTGGTGCGCCTCTTTTTTTCTTTGCATCATGTGCTGTTTGGGGACTATTTTTTTGAAGAGCCATCCTGCCTGACACTGCAGTGCCACTCCTAGATGGGCCAGGTGTTTGTGTCGGCAACTTGTGTTGCTTAGCTTAGTCACACAGCGACCTTGGTGCGCCTCTTTTTTTCTTTGCATCATGTGCTGTTTGGGGACTATTTTTCTGAAGTGCCATCCTGCCTGACACTGCAGTGCCACTCCTAGATGGGCCAGGTGTTTGTGTCGGCCACTTGTGTCGCTTAACTTAGTCACACAGCGACCTTGGTGCGCCTCTTTTTTTCTTTGCATCATGTGCTGTTTGGGGACTATTTTTTTGAAGAGCCATCCTGCCTGACACTGCAGTGCCACTCCTAGATGGGCCAGGTGTTTGTGTCGGCAACTTGTGTTGCTTAGCTTAGTCACACAGCGACCTTGGTGCGCCTCTTTTTTTCTTTGCATCATGTGCTGTTTGGGGACTATTTTTTTGAAGTGCCATCCTGCCTGACACTGCAGTGCCACTCCTAGATGGGCCAGGTGTTTGTGTCGGCCACTTGTGTCGCTTAGCTAAGCCATCCAGTGACCTCGGTGCAAATTTTAGGACTAAAAATAATATTGTGAGGTGTGAGGTGTTCAGAATAGACTGAAAATTAGTGTAAATTATGGTTATTGAGGTTAATAATACTATGGGATCAAAATGACCCCCAAATTCTATGATTTAAGCTGTTTTTGAGGGTTTTTTGTAAAAAAACACCCAAATCCAAAACACACCTGAATCCGACAAAAAATTTTCAGGGAGGTTTTGGCAAAACGCGTCCGAATCCAAAACACGGCCGCGGAACCGAATCCGAAACCAAAACACAAAACCCGAAAAATTTCCGGTGCACATCACTAATCAAAACCAGAGTTACTAATAGAACCCGAAACGCAGTCTCTTGTGATCGATCCATTTCGTTTAGGGAAAGGAGGAAAATAAGAAGGGGAAAAGACAGGAAAATGCTGGGGGAGGGAAAAAAAAAATGATGCTACAACCGTTCTAGATCTGTGCTCGGATGCCCTTCAACAGTCCTGCCTCTCAACTTTCGCGGAACAGACACTCCATTGATACGAGGTTCTCTACACTCTGCTCTTTGTCACGAGTTCTCTACGGGTCAGCTGCCTTTCTGTAGGGAACATAAATCTTGCATTTCAATGTGTTTAACTGTTGTGTATTATCAGTTGTGTGAAGTAAACCATCTGTGGAAAGTGAAAAGAGAAAGGAAATAATAAAAAGAACATTTTTCAGATTTGCGTTCACCATCAGGCTGTCACGCCATCATGCATATCGGTGTCTATGCACAGTCTTCGTTCACCAGTATTCTCATTCTCCACCCTTTGTGCATGACCAGGCACACTGCGTTAATACTGGTGTCCCTATGCTGGTGAGATATACTGGATTTGGGCAGAACTCTGAAAGACCGAGTAGGCCTGTGGCGTCTGAACTGTAACCCTGTCGGTGGACGTAAGAGATGAAGAGGAAGCTTTAAAGACAAATCACATAGAGTTTAGTAACAGATAAGTTGGTAGAGGCAAAGAAGATTTTACAAAGGTTGACATCTGGATTGGGCACTAAGGGGAATGATTCTCTACTTGGTCTGCTCCCCCCCAAAAAAATAAAAAAATCTATGTGTGTTATATCTCTACTGGGACTATCCCAGCCATCAATCCAGTGTCCTGTTCATTCTAAATTCATAGGGAACCCGGTATCTTTGAGATAATTTCCTCTACCTGTGATGGACATCTATCTAGAACAGTGAAATGCAACCTTAGTCTTCGTGGGTATCCAACATAATTCGTACTTCCTGGGCGGGAGCACGCTATATGTATACCATCTCTAACAAAACTTCTGCTAAATTAATTAGAGGTCACTTCTGCTAGAGAAAGAAGCAGAAGTTTAGAGACCTCCTCCTAACCCCAGTAAGTTCTATCAAAAGGGTAAAGTTGCATTTATTCCATTCTTCCCATTAACCGAATCTGTGTTTTCTATATGGCTTGTGACTCCTTACTATATGTCCCTTGATCCCGTCTATGTGTTTAATAACGTGGCTTGTTTTCTCTGTCTAGGGGTCTATATTGGCTATGTGCTCTACTACTCTTGCAATCTCTAGCAAAATGTCCTTTATTTTTTTCACAAATGTAACAATTTCTCGGTCTTTTCTTACCACTAGGGTTTTTGGGGTTTAGGCTGATGAGACTCTGGTGTAAGAGCCTGTATACTTTCAATCCCCAGCCTCTCCTCCTGCAGTTCTCTACGCCTAGCAATATTCTTATGGTGTTCAATCGCGCACTCTCTACGACAAGCTATCCAATCAGGCAAAAAATGTTTGTACCCTGTCCCTTACTGTCTGATTGAGTCCGTCCATTAATACAGAAACAGCTACCTCCCTGTAATTCGCATCGTTCCCTGTATCTGATACCCCCATGTATCTATCTATTATTTGCAGGTCCTGATGGAAGTATTCAGATGTCATTTCATTTTCCCTCTGTTTTATGGAGAAAATTTTTCTCCACTTAACAGTTGTGGGGAAATACAACTCTAGTTGCATGTTAATTTGCTCTAAGTTCTCCTGATTGTGTTTTGTCAGTCATAAGACTATCCGACTCTAATCTACAATCAGTGATACATTTTTGGGTGTCAATATTAAGAGGTAGGCACGCTTTCAAAAATATCCGCCAGTGTTTGTTTGTCGATTCATACGCATTACCCAGATCTCTGAAAAATTTCTGACATCTGGCTAAATGCTTCCGTGGGTCGGAGAATTCTGAAATGATTGATCCCAGCTCATCTCTGGGCCACGGGCAATACATGGCATTATTCCTGGTGAGGATTATTCCCTGACTATCGGTTCCCCCATTGGGGGTTACTATTTCCAAGACAGGGTGTAATCCTACCATTCCGTTCCTAATCTGTTTACTGTGAGGTGTTGTTGTCTCTGTGCAATGAACTGTCTCACACTTACCGGTAGCTGTGACCTCACCAGTTCTTTCATTGGGGAATATTGTTACTGCTCTACCTGGTTGGACAGGCCCCACCTGAGTTTCCTGCAGCGAGGTGACTGCTTGGAGGAGAGCTGCGATTTGGATGGATATATTTGTTATTAAAAAAAAAGATATAGATTCAATATATATATTACAAAGTACAGTATACAACTCATACAGTAAGCAGTTAAAACATACAGTTACATACAATTACAGTTACAGGCCAGCGATACAATTACCATTCCCTCCAATGCATCTTATGTCTCTCTCTCTCTGTAAATAAATAAATACAGGAACTGATCTGCCAGCAAGTCCATCATCCTCTTGTGACCTATAACCTTGAAAAGACTTCAAAAAACAGGATACATCTTGAAAAAATAATAATTAGGGTTAATACATTGTTTTTACATACTACTATATTTTACGGATATACCATTGACTGTAGCCATCTTCTCCCCCGCAATATACGGTAGTGGGGATGCGGTCGCCATTGTTTTCCCGCTAGGTTTGGAACCTGCTGCACGAGCTAATTCCCTTTGCATATCCCCCTCTTGCTGCCATAATTTTAAACAATCATTATGTCTAATCCTTTGTTTTCTGGATTTAATCAGACATATCTTTAACCTTAAGTTCTGTAATACCTCTGGTTCAAAGCTGCTCACCTTAGGGAATGGTTCCCTATCTTTGTCAGTCATACGTACCCATTCAGACAAAAAGTCTTCAGTGTGTGATCCATATTTACCACACATAACAAACCTCGCTGACCCCATATGCCGCGGCACCTCAACCTGAACCCTGGTTAAACGTCCACCGCTTGTGCAATTGGATCCCATCGCGGACTTTTTCCTTATTACGCAATTCCCAATGCACAATACGAATAGACGTGAAAGTTCTTAAAGCGCTTTCACCCACACCTTCTCCGCCGGGTACCACGACTCACTCCAATAATGACCACCGCGTACCCAGTGAGGTCCCTATCTGATTTCTATTCACTGGAAGTGTTTAGGAGTGACTTACCTATTCCAGAGAATATACACCGCTGGAGATTTTCCTGAGAGAGACCAGCGAAAACTCCCTATACTCTTATACACTAATCACACTTGCGTATGCTCTATACAGTGCTAATGGTACCGCGATTTTACGCAAAGCACGTAAAGGGGTATCCAGTTGCGCTATATATATTGCATCCACAAATGCGCGGTCCAATCGCACAGCATATAGGTACTTGTTACTTATCTGCCGTACGACCACGGGTCGTTATACAAACTGGGACCCTCAGTCTGGAGCGTAATACAAAAACCTTTTAACTTCAATACTTCGCAATACAATGCACTATCACGCTCCTTTACAAATCACCTCACGATTTGCGTTTTAAACCTTATACTAACATGAGTCAGCCACCTCACGCCACCAAGTCTCCACTCACTTGATGTACCAAACGACGGGATCCCGGATTACGGGGTTCGAATTTCACTCACTCCTACGTACGCTCACTCAGGTATACTTGGTTTTTCTGTACAGAAAATTATCATTCATTCAGATAAGCAGTCCTACTCCCAGAGGCAATACAGTAAATAAGAGTTTTATACTAAACTTTGGAAACTGGGCAATTTTGTGCTATTGTAGCGTGGCTACTGTCCCACCTTTAAACTAAACGAACTATCGTGTGGTTTTATTCTGCGCACACAACGCTACGCAAGCTTGCGTAATTACGCAACCGCGCATACCTCTATGCCACGTGTGCGGCCTTGCGCCACGTGCACCTTTTTGTGTACGCTGTCCTCACGTTCCGTACCACGTGTACCAATGTGCATCCGCAATAAAACAACTCACACAATTTCTATAAATGTGAACAATATTAACTATAGTCGCTCACTTAACACGCCACACAGTTTCTTTCTGTATAAACCTTTATGCAGAACTGCGTTTGTGTCTTTACGCTTCCTTAAAATACTGTTATTTCAAATTTACCTATATATTTACCTATATAGCAACAAATGTATCCTATTTCACACAGATCTATAATGACTCTAGCAATAATCAATAATGTAAATGATATGATTCAGATTGGATAGCTATCTTGCAGAACATACACTGATATAAATATACACATAATTATAATAGTTATATATATGTACCATTCACTGGTCTCCTGAGACTCCTTTACCCATTCAGTGCTTCTAATTTACATATGAAAGCTATGTGCTTTTGCCTGCCTGTTAAAGGGGTTTTTCATTGCTAAGAAAAAGCAGTTACACAGGTTAATTTGCATTTCAATGGCTATCTTATAGCAAGCAGTTTCTAACTAAATCCTAGAGGTAAAAGAAAAAAAAACTTTGTTTATATCTGTGTGTAATTCTTACATCAAGTATTCATCTTACTATTAACTTTCACTAGGCCCAGCTGAAACTATTTGTAATTGACTATGGCATGGGTTAAATAAATGCATTGGTAACTCATAAATGGTGATTGATGTGACCAAGGAGAGCTGATTATTCTGGGCAGTGAAAATCAGCCATTTAAAAAAATGACCTTCCCAAAATGGCCGCTGCTCCTCCTCCTTCCACATCCATGAGGGTTACACAAAATGGTGGACAGGCCATGTGGTTAGTCCAAAATGGAGGACAGACCATGCGGCTTCCTTTGTCACAAAGAAATCACACATCATACAAGCCCCTGAAGTTATTTTAGGCCTGAGTTAAACATAAAAACTATATCAATGCTATGCAGCAACTTTTAAATGTACTTTTAACCCTACTTAACAGATAAGCAATCCAATCTGAATCAAACACAATTATTATTTGAACCTTGTTTTGCAACAATGTGAGAGAGTATGCAAAGTATGGGTGCCGTGTACGCTTTTGGCGCCAAAAAAAATTCACAGATTTTAAATAGCTTTTTTTTCTGTTTACCTTACGAGTTCTACCAGCATCCCTACAAACCATACAGAGCAGACGTCATCTAATCAGCAAATAAGTAGGGTTTCTCAGTGCATCCACCGACCAAGAAAAGGTTACGTAGGATACCTGTCCACCCTTTTGCTGATAGGTTAAGTCTGCTGTGACCTGTTAGGCTGTGGATATGTGGAAAACCGGACGATGCCCCCAATTGACAATGCCGTTTTATATGCAGGAATGAAAAGCTATACCTTCTATACACTCTAAACACACTTTAAACCTTTAGCAGCTGCGGCCGCTATACTTCGTACACACGCTACATACTTTTTACGCTATTAGCGTACAGAGTCCCGTACGATGTACGGACTCTGTGTACAAACGCCGCGCTGATGGTACAATGCACCCGCAGCGCGTACACACCCAATGAATACGCTTTAAACCTTATACAGCAATGCAATGCGTTACTAATACACTTTTAAACCTTAGCTGGGAAAGGAAGACACAACACCGATTTGTAGTTAAATCACTGGGTTTCGACACCACAGCGTAATATTGCTGAAAGGGGGTTACATTATATACAATACAATATAAGACAATATAACAGAATAATGGCTACAGTCAATGGTACATACGTGAGTATATTCACGAGCGCTTCCCGGTCCGGTCCTCCGTAATCTAATAGATAACGTTGTGAGTCTTGTGTCAGACCAGGCCTGCAGCAGCTCTCTTTATACACTTCTTTCAAAAAGCAATACAATAGATACTGTAATCTCTTTGTCCATTGGACACAGGAATGCACATTTACAGTACAGGAGAGGTCATAGGTCTGTTTGAATAGATGGGCGATGTCTATTTTCACTGCTCTTGTGAGTGGTCTCCTCTGGATTCCCGCTGCATACATAATGTACAGTAAATACAGTTTATATCTATATTCTGCTCCTGCACATAACTATCCGCAGGAACATGCGATCTTCCTCAAACCAACACCGGACTGTTTCCCTTAAAATACCCTACAGCTGGATACCAAATACCACCTTGTAACCTTGTTCTGTCCCCTCCTATCCTGTAAAGGTTAATCCCTTTGTTCTGTTACCATTTAAACTGATGTTAATTTCGGATGTGGTGCAAGGAGACTATGTGTACATTGTGCACTATTTGGATTAAATATGTAATGTATTTTGATAGCCTTCCATGCGTTCACAAACTCTACCGTAAATACTCATACCACGCGCTAATGCGCAGGACCGCGGGAGCGACCATACTCAAATTGCAAATATGTGAACGCACAGCAGAACAAGTACGCGCATGTGTGTAGTTTGTACCTGATGTGTGTACTGCAATATTTTTTGACTTTGACAGTACTGTGTAGCCCTGCTGTGTAATGTAGGTATGATGTCAGTATGTAGCCTTGCCCTGCAGTGTAGGTGTGATGGCGGTGTGTATCCCTGCTATGTAAGTAACCGTGATGTCGATGTGTAGCCCTGCAGTGTAATGTAGGTGTGATGTCAGTGTGTAGCCTGCCCTGAAGAGTAGGTGTGATGTCTGTATGTAACCCTACAGTGTAAGTAGCTGTGATGTTGGTATGAAGCCCTGCTGTGTAAGTAGCAGTGATGTTGGTATGTAACCCTGTTGTGTAAAGTAGGTGTGATGTTGGTATGTAGCCCTGCTGTGTAAGTAGCTGTGATGTCGCCGGTGTGTAGCCCTGCTGTGTAATTTAGCTGTGATGTCAGTGTGTAGCACTGCTGTGTAATGTAGGTGTGATGTTGGTGTGGAGCCCTGCTGTGTAATGTAGCTGTGATGTCAGTGTGTAGCCCTGCTGTGTAATGTAGGTGTGATGTTGGTGTGTAGCCCTGCTGTGTAATGTAGGTGTGTTGTCGATAAGTAGCTGTATAATGTAGGTGTGATGTCGGTGTGCAGACCTGCCTTGCGATGTTGGTGTGTAGCCCTGATGTGTAATGTAGCTGTAATGTTGGTGTGTAGCCCTGCTGTGTAATGTAGGTTTGATGTCGGTGTGTAGCTGTATAATGTAGGTGGAATGTCGGTGTGTAGCCCTGCTTTGCAGTGTAGATGTAATGTTGGTCTGTAGCCCTGCTGTGTGATTTCGGTGTGTAGCTGTGTAATGTAGGTGTGATGTTGGTGTATAGCCCTGCTGTGTAATGTAGATGTGATGTCGGTGTGAAGCCCTGCCGTGTAATGTTGATGTGGTGTCGGTGTGTAGCCCTGCCGTGTAATGCAGCTGTGATATTGGTGGGTATCCCTGCCATGTTTTGTAGCTGTGATGTCGGCATTTATCCCTGCTGTGTAATGTAGGTATGATGTCGGCGTTTAGCTGCTGTGTGATGTAGGTGTGATGTTGGTTCGTAGCCCTGCAGTATAATGTAGGTGTGCCCTTCAACAGTCCTGCCTCTCAACTTTCCCGGAACAGACACTCCAGTGATACGGGGTTCTCTACACTCTGCTCTTTGTCACGAGTTCTCTCCGGGTCTGCGGCCTTTCTGTAGGGAACATAAATCTTGCATTTCAATGTGTTTAACTGTTGTGTATTATCAGTTGTGTGAAGTAAACCATCTGTGGAAAGTGAAAAGAGAAAGGAAATAATAAAAAGAAAATTTTTCAGATTTGCGTTCACCATCAGGCTGTCACGCCATCATGCATATCGGTGTCTATGCACAGTCTCCGTTCACCAGTATTCTCATTCTCCACCCTTTGTGCATGACCAGGCACACTGCGTTAATACTGGTGTCCCTATGCTGGTGAGATATACTGGATTTGGGCAGAACTCTGAAAGACCGAGTAGGCCTGTGGCGTCTGAACTGTAACCCTGTCGGTGGACGTAAGAGATGAAGAGGAAGCTTTAAAGACAAATCACATAGAGTTTAGTAACAGATAAGTTGGTAGAGGCAAAGAAGATTTTACAAAGGTTGACATCTGGATTGGGCACTAAGGGGAATGATTCTCTACTTGGTCTGCTCCCCCCCCAAAAAATAAAAAAATCTATGTGTGTTATATCTCTACTGGGACTATCCCAGCCATCAATCCAGTGTCCTGTTCATTCTAAATTCATAGGGAACCCGGTATCTTTGAGATAATTTCCTCTACCTGTGATGGACATCTATCTAGAACAGTGAAATGCAACCTTAGTCTTCGTGGGTATCCAACATAATTTGTACTTCCTGGGCGGGAGCACGCTATATGTATACCATCTCTAACAAAACTTCTGCTAAATTAATTAGAGGTCACTTCTGCTAGAGAAAGAAGCAGAAGTTTAGAGACCTCCTCCTAACCCCAGTAAGTTCTATCAAAAGGGTAAAGTTGCATTTATTCCATTCTTCCCATTAACCGAATCTGTGTTTTCTATATGGCTTGTGACTCCTTACTATATGTCCCTTGATCCCGTCTATGTGTTTAATAACGTGGCTTGTTTTCTCTGTCTAGGGGTCTATATTGGCTATGTGCTCTACTACTCTTGCAATCTCTAGCAAAATGTCCTTTATTTTTTTCACAAATGTAACAATTTCTCGGTCTTTTCTTACCACCAGGGTTTTTGGGGTTTAGGCTGATGAGACTCTGGTGTAAGAGCCTGTATACTTTCAATCCCCAGCCTCTCCTTCTGCAGTTCTCTACGCCTAGCAATATTCTTATGGTGTTCAATCGCGCACTCTCTACGACAAGCTATCCAATCAGGCAAAAAATGTTTGTACCCTGTCCCTTACTGTCTGATTGAGTCCGTCCATTAATACAGAAACAGCTGCCTCCCTGTAATTCGTATCGTTCCCTGTATCTGATACCCCCATGTATCTATCTATTATTTGCAGGTCCTGATGGAAGTATTCAGATGTCATTTCATTTTCCCTCTGTTTTATGGAGAAAATTTTTCTCCACTTAACAGTTGTGGGGAAATACAACTCTAGTTGCATGTTAATTTGCTCTAAGTTCTCCTGATTGTGTTTTGTCAGTCATAAGACTATCCGACTCTAATCTACAATCAGTGATACATTTTTGGGTGTCAATATTAGGAGGTAGGCACGCTTTCAAAAATATCCGCCAGTGTTTGTTTGTCGATTCATACGCATTACCCAGATCTCTGAAAAATTTCTGACATCTGGCTAAATGCTTCCGTGGGTCGGAGAATTCTGAAATGATTGATCGCAGCTCATCTCTGGGCCACGGGCAACACATGGCATTATTCCTGGTGAGGATTATTCCCTGACTATCGGTTCCCCCATTGGGGGTTACTATTTCCAAGACAGGGTGTAATCCTACCATTCCGTTCCTAATCTGTTTACTGTGAGGTGTTGTTGTCTCTGTGCAATGAACTGTCTCACACTTACCGGTAGCTGTGACCTCACCAGTTCTTTCATTGGGGAATATTGTTACTGCTCTACCTGGTTGGACAGGCCCCACCTGAGTTTCCTGCAGCGAGGTGACTGCTTGGAGGAGAGCTGCGATTTGGTTGGATATATTTGTTATTAAAAAAAAGATATAGATTCAATATATATATTACAAAGTACAGTATACAACTCATACAGTAAGCAGTTAAAACATACAGTTACATACAATTACAGTTACAGGCCAGCGATACAATTACCATTCCCTCCAATGCATCTTATGTCTCTCTCTCTCTGTAAATAAATAAATACAGGAACTGATCTGCCAGCAAGTCCATCATCCTCTTGTGACCTATAACCTTGAAAAGACTTCAAAAAACAGGATACATCTTGCAAAAATAATAATTAGGGTTAATACATTGTTTTTACATACTACTATATTTTACGGATATACCATTGACTGTAGCCATCTTCTCCCCCGCAATATACGGTAGTGGGGATGCGGTCGCCATTGTTTTCCCGCTAGGTTTGGAACCTGCTGCACGAGCTAATTCCCTTTGCATATCCCCCTCTTGCTGCCATAATTTTAAACAATCATTATGTCTAATCCTTTGTTTTCTGGATTTAATCAGACATATCTTTAACCTTAAGTTCTGTAATACCTCTGGTTCAAAGCTGCTCACCTTAGGGAATGGTTCCCTATCTTTGTCAGTCATACGTACCCATTCAGACAAAAAGTCTTCAGTGTGTGATCCATATTTACCACACATAACAAACCTCGCTGACCCCTTATGCCGCGGCACCTCAACCTGAACCCTGGTTAAACGTCCACCGCTTGTGCAATTGGATCCCATCGCTGACTTTTTCCTTATTACGCAATCCCCAATGCACAATACGAATAGACGTGAAAGTTCTTAAAGCGCTTTCACCCACTCCTTCTCCGCCGGGTACCACGACTCACTCCAATAATGACCACCGCGTACCCAGTGAGGTCCCTATCTGATTTCTATTCACTGGAAGTGTTTAGGAGTGACTTACCTATTCCAGTGAATATACACCGCTGGAGATTTTCCTGAGAGAGACCAGCGAAAACTCCCTATACTCTTATACACTAATCACACTTGCGTATGCTCTATACAGTGCTAATGGTACCGCGATTTTACGCAAAGCACGTAAAGGGGTATCCAGTTGCGCTATATATATCGCATCCACAAATGCGCGGTCCAATCGCACAGCATATAGGTACTTGTTACTTATCTGCCGTACGACCACGGGTCGTTATATAAACTGGGACCCTCAGTCTGGAGCGTAATACAAAAACCTTTTAACTTCAATACTTCGCAATACAATGCACTATCACGCTCCTTTACAAATCACCTCACGATTTGCGTTTTAAACCTTATACTAACGTGAGTCAGCCACCTCACGCCACCAAGTCTCCACTCACTTGATGTACCAAACGACGGGATCCCGGATTACGGGGTTCGAATTTCACTCACTCCTACGTACGCTCACTCAGGTATACTTGGTTTTTCTGTACAGAAAATTATCATTCATTCAGATAAGCAGTCCTACTCCCAGAGGCAATACAGTAAATAAGAGTTTTATACTAAACTTTGGAAACTGGGCAATTTTGTGCTATTGTAGCGTGGCTACTGTCCCACCTTTAAACTAAACGAACTATCGTGTGGTTTTATTCTGCGCACACAACGCTACGCAAGCTTGCGTAATTACGCAACCGCGCATACCTCTATGCCACGTGTGCGGCCTTGCGCCACGTGCACCTTTTTGTGTACGCTGTCCTCACGTTCCGTACCACGTGTACCAATGTGCATCCGCAATAAAACAACTCACACAATTTCTATAAATGTGAACAATATTAACTATAGTCGCTCACTTAACACGCCACACAGTTTCTTTCTGTATAAACCTTTATGCAGAACTGCATTTGTGTCTTTACGCTTACTTCCTTAAAATACTGTTATTTCAAATTTACCTATATATTTACCTATATAGCAACAAATGTATCCTATTTCACACAGATCTATAATGACTCTAGCAATAATCAATAATTTAAATGATATGATTCAGATTGGATAGCTATCTTGCAGAACATACACTGATATAAATATACACATAATTATAATAGTAATATATATGTACCATTCACTGGTCTCCTGAGACTCCTTTACCCATTCAGTGCTTCTAATTTGCATATGAAAGCTATGTGCTTTTGCCTGCCTGTTAAAGGGGTTTTTCATTGCTAAGAAAAAGCAGTTACACAGGTTAATTTGCATTTCAATGGCTATCTTATAGCAAGCAGATTCTAACTAAATCCTAGAGGTAAAAGAAAAAAAAACTTTGTTTATATCTGTGTGTAATTCTTACATCAAGTATTCATCTTACTATTAACTTTCACTAGGCCCAGCTGAAACTATTTGTAATTGACTATGGCATGGGTTAAATAAATGCATTGGTAACTCATAAATGGTGATTGATGTGACCAAGGAGAGCTGATTATTCTGGGCAGTGAAAATCAGCCATTTAAAAAAATGACCTTCCCAAAATGGCCGCTGCTCCTCCTCCTTCCACATCCATGAGGGTTACACAAAATGGTGGACAGGCCATGTGGTTAGTCCAAAATGGAGGACAGACCATGCGGCTTCCTTTGTCACAAAGAAATCACACATCATACAAGCCCCTGAAGTTATTTTAGGCCTGAGTTAAACATAAAAACTATATCAATGCTATGCAGCAACTTTTAAATGTACTTTTAACCCTACTTAACAGATAAGCAATCCAATCTGAATCAAACACAATTATTATTTGAACCTTGTTTTGCAACAATGTGAGAGAGTATGCAAAGTATGGGTGCCGTGTACGCTTTTGGCGCCAAAAAAAATTCACAGATTTTAAATAGCTTTTTTTTCTGTTTACCTTACGAGTTCTACCAGCATCCCTACAAACCATACAGAGCAGACGTCATCTAATCAGCAAATAAGTAGGGTTTCTCAGTGCATCCACCGACCAAGAAAAGGTTACGTAGGATACCTGTCCACCCTTTTGCTGATAGGTTAAGTCTGCTGTGACCTGTTAGGCTGTGGATATGTGGAAAACCGGACGATGCCCCCAATTGACAATGCCGTTTTATATGCAGGAATGAAAAGCTATACCTTCTATACACTCTAAACACACTTTAAACCTTTAGCAGCTGCGGCCGCTATACTTCGTACACACGCTACATACTTTTTACGCTATTAGCGTACAGAGTCCCGTACGATGTACGGACTCTGTGTACAAACGCCGCGCTGATGGTACAATGCACCCGCAGCGCGTACACACCCAATGAATACGCTTTAAACCTTATACAGCAATGCAATGCGTTACTAATACACTTTTAAACCTTAGCTGGGAAAGGAAGACACAACACCGATTTGTAGTTAAATCACTGGGTTTCGACACCACAGCGTAATATTGCTGAAAGGGGGTTACATTATATACAATACAATATAAGACAATATAACAGAATAATGGCTACAGTCAATGGTACATACGTGAGTATATTCACGAGCGCTTCCCGGTCCGGTCCTCCGTAATCTAATAGATAACGTTGTGAGTCTTGTGTCAGACCAGGCCTGCAGCAGCTCTCTTTATACACTTCTTTCAAAAAGCAATACAATAGATACTGTAATCTCTTTGTCCATTGGACACAGGAATGCACATTTACAGTACAGGAGAGGTCATAGGTCTGTTTGAATAGATGGGCGATGTCTATTTTCACTGCTCTTGTGAGTGGTCTCCTCTGGATTCCCGCTGCATACATAATGTACAGTAAATACAGTTTATATCTATATTCTGCTCCTGCACATAACTATCCGCAGGAACATGCGATCTTCCTCAAACCAACACCGGACTGTTTCCCTTAAAATACCCTACAGCTGGATACCAAATACCACCTTGTAACCTTGTTCTGTCCCCTCCTATCCTGTAAAGGTTAATCCCTTTGTTCTGTTACCATTTAAACTGATGTTAATTTCGGATGTGGTGCAAGGAGACTATGTGTACATTGTGCACTATTTGGATTAAATATGTAATGTATTTTGATAGCCTTCCATGCGTTCACAAACTCTACCGTAAATACTCATACCACGCGCTAATGCGCAGGACCGCGGGAGCGACCATACTCAAATTGCAAATATGTGAACGCACAGCAGAACAAGTACGCGCATGTGTGTAGTTTGTACCTGATGTGTGTACTGCAATATTTTTTGACTTTGACAGTACTGTGTAGCCCTGCTGTGTAATGTAGGTATGATGTCAGTATGTAGCCTTGCCCTGCAGTGTAGGTGTGATGGCGGTGTGTATCCCTGCTATGTAAGTAACCGTGATGTCGATGTGTAGCCCTGCAGTGTAATGTAGGTGTGATGTCAGTGTGTAGCCTGCCCTGAAGAGTAGGTGTGATGTCTGTATGTAACCCTACAGTGTAAGTAGCTGTGATGTTGGTATGAAGCCCTGCTGTGTAAGTAGCAGTGATGTTGGTATGTAACCCTGTTGTGTAAAGTAGGTGTGATGTTGGTATGTAGCCCTGCTGTGTAAGTAGCTGTGATGTCGCCGGTGTGTAGCCCTGCTGTGTAATTTAGCTGTGATGTCAGTGTGTAGCACTGCTGTGTAATGTAGGTGTGATGTTGGTGTGGAGCCCTGCTGTGTAATGTAGCTGTGATGTCAGTGTGTAGCCCTGCTGTGTAATGTAGGTGTGATGTTGGTGTGTAGCCCTGCTGTGTAATGTAGGTGTGTTGTCGATAAGTAGCTGTATAATGTAGGTGTGATGTCGGTGTGCAGACCTGCCTTGCGATGTTGGTGTGTAGCCCTGATGTGTAATGTAGCTGTAATGTTGGTGTGTAGCCCTGCTGTGTAATGTAGGTGTGATGTCGGTGTGTAGCTGTATAATGTAGGTGGAATGTCGGTGTGTAGCCCTGCTTTGCAGTGTAGATGTGATGTTGGTCTGTAGCCCTGCTGTGTGATTTCGGTGTGTAGCTGTGTAATGTAGGTGTGATGTTGGTGTATAGCCCTGCTGTGTAATGTAGATGTGATGTCGGTGTGAAGCCCTGCCGTGTAATGTAGATGTGGTGTCGGTGTGTAGCCCTGCCGTGTAATGCAGCTGTGATATTGATGGGTATCCCTGCCATGTTTTGTAGCTGTGATGTCGGCATTTATCCCTGCTGTGTAATGTAGGTATGATGTCGGCGTTTAGCTGCTGTGTGATGTAGGTGTGATGTTGGTTTGTAGCCCTGCAGTATAATGTAGGTGTGATGTTGTGTGTAGCATTGCCTTGCAGTCAGAGCCGGCCATAGGTATAGGCAAACTAGGCAATTGCCTAGGGCATTTGATATACCTAGGGGCATCAGCAGCTTCTGCTGATTAAAATGATATGCGGCATGCCTATATTCTGTGTGTAGCATTTCATATGCAGATACAGCCACAGTCTCACACAGTATATAGGCATGCTGCATATCATTTTAATCAGTAGAAGCTGCTTGGGCATCCTAGCCAAAATAAGATGCATTTTGATTAAAAAAAGGTGCCAGATGTTAGCATTGAGGCAAGATTTAGGAGGACACGTCTGTATCCATGCAGAGGCAGAGGTCACAGTGTTAGTGGCAGTGTGATTGCCGTGTGCATGTGAGTGGGTTGGTTGTACAGTAGTGTTCGGAATATGTGTAAGGGGCACTATGCGTGTCATTATGTGTATAAGGGCATTAATAATGTGCGGCATATGTGTAAAAGGGTACTACTGTATGCGTGTCATTATGTGTATAGGGGCACTAATAATGTGCAGCAAATGTGTAGGGGGCACTATGTGTGTCATTATGTGTATAAGTGCATTAATAATGTGCGGCATATGTGTAAGGGACATTATGTGTAAAAGGGCATTAATAAAGGATATCATAATGTGTGAGGCGCATTATGTTTATAAGGACATTAACAATGTGTCTCATATGTGTAAGGGGCATTACTGTGTGGAATTATGTGTATAAATGCATTACTAATGTGTGGCATTATGTGTATAAGGTGCTCTACTATGTGGTGTTGCATATAGAAAGGGCACTACTGTGTCATCTAATGTGAATAAAGAGCAATAGGGTGTGGGTGTAATGTGAATAAGGAGCAATTCAGTGTGATGTAATGTGAATAAGGGGCTCTACTGTGAGGAGTAATGTTTATAAGGTAAAGTGATACTACTGTGGGATGTAATATGAATTATGTACACTATCGCATGTTCAAATGTGAATGAAGTTGCAGTACTGTGTGGTGTAATTGGAATTGGGGTTACTATTGTGTGGCCATGCCCCTTGCCAGCAAAAACACCCCCCTTTTTGGGCTGTGCGCCAAATGTGCAAACTGTTCCTATTTGAAATATAGGGGGTACAAACACCAAAATAAGGACTGCTATGGGCGAGGGGTGATGGTGCTGGGAAAGGGGTGTCAGGTCAGAGGCGGAACCAGCGGTGGTGCTAGGGGGCATCAGCCAAAATTTTGCCTAGGGCATCATATTGGTTAGGGCCAGCTCTGCTTGCAGTGTAGGTGTCATGTCAGTGTGTATCCGGGTATCCGGACTCTGGGTCGACACCATTTAGGTCTACACCCATAGGTCGACAGTGAATAGGTAGACACTAGAAATAGGTTGACACGACCATTAGGTCGACATGAACAAGGACGACATGCAAAAAGGTTGAAATGAGTTTTTCACATTTTTTTCATACTTTACGATCCACGTGGACTACGATTGGGAATGGTAACCTGCCTTTGCTCGCCACGCGAGGGGACACGGTGCACTAATTGGGGTTCCCGGTCACTTTACGAAGAAAACAACACAGAAAAAACCTGAAAAACTCATGTCGACCTTTTTTCATGTTGACCAATAGGTGTCGACCTAATGGGTGTCAACCTAGACACTGTCGACCATGAGTCCCATACCCGTGTATCCCTGCTGTGTAAGTAGCTGTGATGTTGGTGTGTAGCCCTGCAGTGTAATGTAGGTGTGATGTCGGCATGTAGCCCTGCTGTGTAATGTAGGTGTGATGTTGGTGGGTAGCCCTGCTGTGTAATATGGGTATGATGGCGGTGTGTAGCCCTACCTTGCATGTAGGTGTGATATGTTGGTTTGTAGCCCTGCTGTGTAATGTAGCTGTGATATCAGCGGGTTGCCCTGCCATGTTATGTAGCTGTGATGTTGGCGTGTAGCCCTGCCGTGTAATGTAGCTGTGATGTTGGCGTGTTACCCTGCAGTATTATGTAGGTATGATGTCGGTGTGTAGCCCTGCCGTACAATGTAGTGTCATGTCGGTGTGTAGCCCTGCTGTGTAATGTAGCTGTGATGTTGGTGTATAGCCCTGCTGTGTAATATATGTGTGATGTCAGTGTGTAGCCCTGCCTTGCAATGTAGGTGTGATGTCGGTGTGTAGCCCTGCCATGTAATGTAACTGTGATGTTGGGGTGTAGCTGCGTAATATAAGTGTGATGTTGGTGTGTAGCCCTGATGTGTAATGTAGGTGTGATGTTGGTGTGTAGCCCTGCAGTGTAATGTAGGCATGATGTCAGTGTGTAGCCCTGCCTTGCAATGTAGTGTGATGTTGGTGTGTAGCCCTGCTGTGTAATGTAGCTGTGATGTTGGTGTGAAGCCCTGCTGTGTAATATATGTGTGATGTCAGTGATTAGCCATGCCGTGTAATGTAGGTGTGATGTCGGTGTGTAGCCCTGCTGTAAAATGTAGCTGTGATTTTTAAGTGTAACTGCGTAATGTAAGTGTGATATTGGTGTGTAGCCCTGCCGTGTAGCGTAGGTGTGATGTCAGTGTGTATCCGGGTTGGGTATGTGTGACCGGCGGTCAGGAGACTGCTGGTTACAATACCGATGCCGGGATCCTGGCTGTTAGATGGCCGGTGGGGGGGGTGGGGGGGTGAATGCGGACTAGCTGTGCACTCCACGTTTTGGGTTCGGAGGCTCTATTTCCACTCTATGGGTGTAGTGGACATGCATGCCAACCGGTGGGATATTCTGGCGTTCGGGATTCCGGCATTGGTATTGTGACCGCCGGTCACATAACCACATCCTGTATATCCCTGCTGTGTAAGTAGCTGTGATGTCGGTGTGTAGCCCTGCTGTATAATGTAGGTGTGATGTCAGTGTGTAGCCCTGCTTTGCAGTGTAGGTGTGTTGTCGGTATGTAGCCCTGCTGTGTAAGTAGCTGTGATGTCAGTATGTAGTCCTGCTGTGTAAGTAGCTGTGATGTCGGTGTGTAGTCCTGCTGTGTAATGTAGGTGTGATGTTGGTGTGTAGCCCTGCTGTATAATGTAGGTGTGATGTCAGTGTGTAGCCCTGCCTTGCAGTGTAGGTGTGTTGTCGGTATGTAGCCCTGCTGTGTATGTAGCTGTGATGTCAGTATGTAGTCCTGCTGTGTAAGTAGCTGTGATGGTGGTTTGTAGCCCTGCTGTGTAATGTAGGTGTAATGTCATTGTGTAGCTCTGCCCAGGGCCAGATTAACAATGGGGCTGAAGGAGCTGCAGCTCCAGGCCCTCCATTGCAAATAGGCCCAGCCAATGTTGTTCCTGTCACCATCAGCGCAGCTCACTCACCTCCTGGTCACTGGAAATAACATAACACCAGCAGGCCAACAGAAGCCCCTCCTGCGCCAGACAAAGGGCATGCAGAAGCACAGCCCCTGGACCCCACCGAAGAACAACCGCAATGACCTGCCAGATGCTCCATCCCGTGCTGCCAGAAGCTCCGCCTCCTGGACCCATCCAAAGCTCCACCTCCTGGACCCTTCCGAAGCCCTGCATCCCAGACCCATCTGAAGCCCCGCCTCCCACACCCGTCTGAAGCCCTACCTCCCGGACCCGTCCGAAGCTCAGCCCGCATGCTGTGACTACTTTTGAACTGCTTCTTTCTAAGCAGCTGTATCGGCAGCAGGGGCTTAGAGCTGGTGGCCAGTGGGGACGTCGGGGGGTGAAGAATAGACATTAATGTTAGCAGTTACCACAGTGGTCGCAGCTTTTCCGTGTGCCCCCCCTTAGCAGTGAAACACATTGCAGCAGCAGTTTTTCTCACCTTCAGGCTACTTTCCTGTGCGCCATGTTCCGCCACAGGCACCAGGCTCCTGGTAATAATATTCACTATTTATAAAATAATAAATGCATTATTGAGAAAAGGCTATTTTATCTCATATATATGTATGTATATATATATATATATATATATATATATATATATATATCTATCAAGCGCAGGTACGGCACTCAGGACTCCTTCCACACAGTATACTGGTAGCCCAAGGATGGAGGTCAACGTTTCAATTCCAATTAATTTTCTTCAGGACGTGAACAGCGAGCGGGACCTCCTTCCGGCTGTGGCGCAGGCATGTGACATCATGGCATATAGCGCGATGCATGTACAGTGATGCGTCTCCAAGACAACTCGACCATTACACTCATGTCACATAAGCAGATCTACAAAATATGCAAAATACTATATAAAATCTATAAAAAAAGATAATGGATGTTGTTAGAGATCAAAAGTACACATAATATATTACAATTTTCAGAAAATCCTGACATTGATTACTTCCACTTAAGAAATGCTGTAAGGGAGCTATAGTGAAGTAATGAATATTAAGAGAAGCATTAAGAGAAACATGTTAACGGGATCATGTTATTCAATCCACGAGGTGCTATGACATCTAATTTATTGATCCACTTGGATTCACATTTTAATAGGGCCCCTCCACGATCACCTCCCCTTAATGATGGGGGTACGTGATCTATCATTCGGTATCTTATACTCGCTAGACTGTGCTTGGCTTGCAAAAAGTGCAGAGCTACCAGTTGGTCGCTGGCACACTTTTGGAGAGCAATTCTGATGGAGGACCTATGGGCCGTCATACGTTCTTTAAATTTGCGTGTTGACTTACCTACATAGATAAGTCCGCACGGGCAAACAATTTGATACACTGTATAAGTTGTTTGCAATGTTAGATGGTATCTAATGCAAAACTTAGTGCCTAAGTGTGGATGATAGAACGTGTCCCCTGTGATCATATAATTAATTACATGTCACACATGTGCCTAGTTTTTGAGGAAACTGAAAGCTGGTAGCATGTGTCTTAGTAAAACTGGAAATATCTGATTTGACCAGAAGGTAACGTAAATTCTTAGATCTTTTGTAACAAGGCATCAGTTCTGATTGTTCTAATGGTAGATTATGGTCAGATTTAATCAGATGCCAATGTTTTTTTGCTACTTGATTCATTTTATCTGATGAGGTATAAGTATTCGGGTGTGGTTCATCAAATCGACAGTATCTAGGTCAACAATGTTTAGGTCGACCACTATAGGTCGACAGTCACTAGGTCAACATGGATGGAAGGTCAACAGGGTTTCTAGGTCGACATGTGCTAGGTCGACAGGTCTAAAGGTCGACATGAGGATTTTTTTTTGGTGTCGTTTTCTTCGTAGAGTGACTGGGATCCTAAATTAGTGCACCACGTCCCCTCGCATGGCTCGCTTCGCTCGCCATGCTTCGGGCATGGTGCCTTCGCTCCGCTACCGCTTCGCTCGGCACAGATTACCGTTCCAATCGTAGTCCACGTGGATCGTTAAGTATGAAAAAAAGATTTTTTTTTTTAAAAACTCATGTCGACCTTTAGACCTATCGACCTAGCACATGTTGACCTAGAAACCCTGTCGACCTTCCATCCATGTCGACCTATAGTGGTCGACCTAAACATTCTCGACCTAGATACTGTCGATCTTCAGACCGGATCCCAAGTATTCACCCACGGCAGCCTACTGTTTTGCACTGTTTTCTCTCTTTGCCGTAAGAGAGATTCTCTGTCCATTTTAAGGACTTTTTGCGTAGTGGCCAACATGTTTTTATGACTATATCAGGGCCGTAACTAAGGGGGGGCTAGGGGGTCACGCGCCCCGGGCGCTGGAATGTGGGGGCGCTAGGGAGGCTGTTTCTGCAGCCAAAATCTCTGGTTGCCGCGGAGGTGAGGGAGAGAGGACGGAGACAGTAGTCTGGCCGGCGCGGTTGAGCAGAGCCGAGCCTGGGACTGATGAGAGCACACTGGCTGGCGGCTGCAGTCAGTCAGTGACAGTGAATGAGTCACTGTCACTGACGCTGCAGCATTCCTTTCCGCACTGGACTCTGCAGGCTCCTCTGACAGGGGAGCTTTCATGGAGACAGCATGTCTCCAGCAGCCCTGAGCCCACAGCCCTCCCCCATGACTGGGAACAGGGGGAGGCACACAACGCAGCAGCGTGGACTGTGAACGAGGGGCAGCTGTGACAGAGAGAGATTTATTATGAGGTATGTTTCTCTACCTGGCAGACAGCTCCCCCTCTACAATGTGTATGTGTTTGTGTGTGTGTCATTGTTTGTCTGGTCCCTATACAGTGTGTGTGTGTGTGTGTGTGTGTGTGTGTGTCAGTGTTCCTGTGGTCCCTATACAGTGTGTGTGTGTTAGTGTGCGTCTGATCCCTATACAGTGTGTGTGTGTGTGTGCGTGTGTCAGTGTTCCTGTGGTCCCTATACAGTGTGTGTGTGTGTGTGTGTGTGTGTGTGTGTGTTGTGTCAGTGTGTATCTGGTCCCTACACATTTTGTGTGTGTCAGTGTATATCTTGTCCCTATACAGTGTGTGTCAGTGTGCGTCTGGTCCCTATACAGTGTGTGTGTGTGTGTGTGTGTGTTGTGTGTGTGTGTGTGTCAGTGTGCATCTTGTCCCTATACAGTGTGTCAGTGTGCATCTGGTCCCTATACAGTGTGTGTGTGTGTGTGTGTGTGTGTGTGTGTGTGTGTGTGTGTACATCTGGTCCCTATATATTTTGTGTGTGTGTCAGTGTACATCTGGTCCCTATACAGTGTGTGTGTGTGTGTGTGTGTGTGTATGTGTGTACATCTGGTCCCTATATATTTTGTGTGTGTGTCAGTGTACATCTGGTCCCTATACCGTGTGTGTGTCAATGTGGTCATATACAATCTGTTTTTGTGTCAGGGTGCCCCTGGTCTGTGTGTGGGTGTCAGAGTTCCCCTGGGACCTGCACCATATGTGTGATAGTGTGCCCCCTATATAATCTATCTAATGTGTATACGCAGCTCCTCTGTGGTGTAACGTGCATAAGCGGCTGTAGTGTGGCAGAGGCTCCTCTGTGGTGTAACGTGTGGGATTTTTTATATATATATATATATATATATATATATATATATATATAAAATTGTATTTTAAATATATATATATTTTTTTTTTACTTTGCGGGGGGCGCAAATTTACTATCTTGCCCCGGGTGAGAGCAACCCTAGTTTCGGCCCTGACTATATCCCCTCTGTGCAAAGCGTTCTATAAGATTATCTCTCTGAGATGCTGCTATCAATGGGTCACTATTAATTCTGGCAATTCTGAGCATCTGGAAGTACAGCAGGCTGGCTTTGAGGCTTCTAGGGTGACAGCTATTCCAATGTACATAAGAATCACGGTCTGTATCCTTTGTGTAAACAGTAGTAGTAATCTGAGGGTCTTTAATGAGTGTCCTAACATCCAAAAAGTCTATTGTATGTTGGTTCATCTTAAAGGTTAATTTCACCGGACTGTTGGATCTATTGTGTCTCTCAATGGTGGATTCCAGCAATTCCTTAGGTCCTTTCCAGAACAGAAGCAGATCGTCAATGAACCCGGGAATAGAATATTATATGAACAGCAATGTTGGGGTCCTTGAAGAATAAATCTTCCTCACCTTGGAGCATATACAGGTTCGCGTAGGTAGGTGCAACTGCTGATCCCATGGCACAACCCCACTCCTGTAGATAATATTTATTGTTGAACAGGAAGAAATTCTTCGTCAGAATAAGTTCTAATAGATGTATGACAATGTCCACATGAGTATCCCCATAAGTACTCTCTCTTTCCAATACGGTTTTAACTGCCGCTAATCCATCCTGGTGCAGTATAACTGTATATAGGCTAGTGACACCGGCTGTCACTAGCCAAATTTCATCGGTAAGAGTGCCAACCTTCTTCAGTTTGTTCAATAGCATAGTTGTGTCCAGTAAACTGTGTGGATGTGTTTGGACAAATGGCTGTAATATTGAGTCCAGTAAAACTGAAGTCGGCTGAAATAACGAGCCTCTGCCCAATATTATGGGCCTACCTGGAGGGGGAGTTAATCCCTTATGAATTTTGGGCATGGTATACAGGAGAGGGACCAAAGGGTATTCTGGTAGTAGTACATCTAACGTTATTGCTGTAATGATTTTTGCATCTAGAGCCAGTAAAAGCGCTGATCTGAGTTCTTGTTTGTATAGCTGGGTAGGATTACCTCTGAATAAACTGTAAGTCCCTGCTTCATTCAATTGACGCATAATTTGCTCAATATAATCAGGTAAGTCCTGTTACACAATGGTGCCCCCTTTGTCAGCAGGATGAATTATGAGCTGGTCATTGTTAGCCAGCGAACGTAGAGCCAGCCGTTCAGACTTTTGATAAATTAGAATTTGATGGTCCGCTGTATTTGACCATTTCCCTCATATCTTGATCCAGGATTCTCATATAAGTCTTTATACTTGAGTTGTTTGTCAGAGGTTCAAAAGTAAAAGGTTTCTTAAACTGTTTCAGTTTTTCAGGAACTTGCAGCATGTTGTCAGATTGTCTAGTGGAGAAGTACTCATTCAGCTTCAATTTATGTGATAGTTGATTGCTTTCAACTTGACAATTTAATTTATCAAAGTGTGTGGAAGGCACAAATGACAAGCCTTTTGCCAACACACTTATTTCACTATCTGCTAGCTCAAATCTGGATAAATTGAAGACTATTTCCTTCTCCCTGTGTGGGTGGTTTCCTTCCATGGCCTGAGATGTTTGTACAGTCCCACTCGTCTGGTGAAACCACCTTTTTTGGAGCTTTGGTATGTGTGGTTACCCCTAAACGGACAGTAGTATTTTCACGATGAATGCCTGTACGTTCTTGTTCACTCCCTGTGCTGGTATTTTCTGTTGAAGTATCTGTATCCAGGGTTGTTTTAGGGTAATTACGTCGTCTAAAGAATGGTCGTCTGATTTCATTGACGTTATGACCAGATAAGCACCGATAAACCTGGTGATTGTCATAATCCTTCTCTACTTTGACAAATTTTTCCTTTTTAAATTTCATTAAATCTCTTTTATAGGCTGATAATTGGGTGCTCAATTTTGTGAGCCACTCATTGTCTTTATCCGCAGTTAATATAAGTAAATGGGTCTCTTCTAATTTAGTGATCTTGGTCTAAATACTATCCACTTCCTTGTTCAATCACTAGTACCATGAGGTCCAGTGAACATTTGCTTAAAATAGAGATCCATTTACGACAGAATGCTGGCTTGAATCTGCCTATGGTGTGGCAGTTTCGGACTCTGAAGTCTCTGGGGATCTTCTTAGAGTGGAAATAATCACTTAATGAGATGGCGTGATATGTAAAATCAATTTCCTTTTTGCTTAAGCGAAGTAGATCCCGGAAGATGATGTCTGGTGCTAGTGTTTCTATCTGTTCAAATAGTTGTTCTTAATGAAGTATAGCTTCTGTTTCTGAATAACTAAAATATTCTTGAAGAGGTATAAGTAGTGGGTTAAAAGGTTCACTATCTCCATTGTTAGATTCCGCCATGTTGACAAAGTTTCACACAAGTCTCCAAGGGCGCTACTCGTTGCTGTCCGGGTTGCAGCGGCTGCATGTGAAGTCACACAGCCGCTGTGGCCTGCCCCCCGCACGGTCGGGGCACGCCTGCCCCTAAAACAGCGGCCAAACACTGCCGGCCTGCCCCCTCCCGCCCAGCGACATAGGCGATCACAGGGCTGAGACAGTCTGGCGCAGTTCAAACCTTATTGGCTGCTGTGTGAAAACGCACAGCAGCGATCAGGTCTGAATTAGGCCTCTAGTCCCTTAGGGTACAGAATATAGTGATAGATATCTGGGAAACACTGAAAGTGAAACCTCACAGCAGATACAGGCACCAACAGTCACATTTTAGCAATGCAGATAATTGTTAGTATGACAATAAAACTGCACTGGAAAAGTATTTGTACATATATATATATACATATATATACATATATATACACTGCTCAAAAAAATAAAGGGAACACTAAAATAACACATCCTAGATCTGAATGAATGAAATATTCTTATTAAATACTTTGTTCTTTACATAGTTGAATGTGCTGACAACAAAATCACACAAAAATAATCAATGGAAATCAAATGTATTAACCCATGGAGGTCTGGATTTGGAGTCACACTCAAAATTAAAGTGGAAAAACACACTACAGGCTGATCCAACTTTGATGCAATGTCCTTAAAACAAGTCAAAATGAGTCTCAGTAGTGTGTGTGGCCTCCACGTGCCTGTATGACCTCCCTACAACACCTGGGCATGCTCCTGATGAGGTTGCGGAGGTCTCCTGAGGGATGTCCTCCCAGACCTGGACTAAAGCATCCGCCAACTCCTGGACAGTCTGTGGTGCAACGTGGCGTTGGTGGATAGAGCAAGACATGATGTCCCAGATGTGCTCAATTGGATTCAGGTCTGGGGAACGGGCGGGCCAGTCTATAGCATCAATGCCTCCTTCTTGCAGGAACTGCTGACACACTCCAGCCACATGAGGTCTAGCATTGTCTTGTATTAGGAGGAACCCAGGGCCAACCGCACCAGCATATGGTCTCACAAGGGGTCTGAGGATCTCATCTCGGTACCTAATGGCAGTCAGGCTACCTCTGGCGAGCACATGGAGGGCTGTGCTGCCCCCCAAAGAAATGCCACCCCACACCATTACTGACCCACTGCCAAACCGGTCATGCTGGAGGATGTTGCAGGCAGCAGAACGTTCTCCTTGGCGTCTCCAGACTTTGTCACGTCTGTCACATGTGCTCAGTGAGAACCTGCTTTCATCTGTGCCAGTGGCGAATTTGCCAATCTTGGTGTTCCCTGGCAAATGCCAAACGTCCTGCACGGTGTTGGGCTGTAAGCACAACCCCCACCTGTGGACGTCGGGCCCTCATACCACCCTCATGGAGTCTGTTTCTGATCGTTTGAGTAGACACATGCACATTTGTGGCTTGCTGGAGGTCATTTTGCAGGGCTCTGGCAGTGCTCCTCCTGTTCCTCCTTGCACAAAGCTGCTGGGTTGTTGCCCTCCTACGGCCTCCTCCACGTCTTCTGATGTACTGGCCTGTCTCCTGGTAGCGCCTCCATGCTCTGGACACTACGCTGACAGACACAGCAAACCTTCTTGCCACAGCTCGCATTGATGTGCCATCCTGGATGAGCTGCACTACCTGAGCCACTTGTGTGGGTTGTAGACTCCGTCGCATGCTACCACTAGAGGGAAAGCACCGCCAGCTTTCAAATGTGACCAAAACATCAGCCAGAAAGCATAGGTGCTGAGAAGTGGTCTGTGATCACCACCTGCAGAACAACTCCTTTATTGGGGATGTCTTGCTAATTGCCTATAATTTCCACCTGTTGTCTATTCCATTTGCACAACAGCATGTGAAATTGATTGTCAATCAGTGTTGCTTCCTAAGTAGACAGTTTGATTTCACAGAAGTGTGATTGACTTGGAGTTACATTGTGTTGTTTAAGTGTTCCCTTTATTTTTTTGAGCAGTGTGTATATATATATATATATATATATATATATATATACATATATATATATATATATATATATATATATATATATTTCTCTAACGTCCTAGAGGATGCTGGGACTCCGTAAGGACCATGGGGAATAGACGGGCTCCGCAGGAGACATGGGCACTTTAAGAAAGAATTTAGACTCTGGGTGTGCACTGGCTCCTCCCTCTATGCCCCTCCTCCAGTCCTCAGTTTTAGACTGTGCCCAGAGGAAGATGGGTGCACTGCAGGGAGCTCTCCTGAGTTTCCTGCTAAGGAAGCATTTTGTTAGGTTTTTTTCTTATTTTCAGGGAGCTCTGCTGGCAACAGACTCCCTGCATCGAGGGACTGAGAGGAGCAGACCTACTTAAATGATAGGCTCTGCTTCTCGGCTACTGGACACCATTAGCTCCAGAGGGAGTGGAACACAGGTTCGTCCTGGACGTTCATCCCAGAGCCGCGCCGCCGTTCTCCTCACAGAGCCGGAAGAAACGAAGAAAGAAGACTACTGAGGCGGCAGAAGCCCTCGGGTGCTTCACTGAGGTAACGCACAGCACTGCAGCTGTGCGTCATTGCTCCCATACACCTCACACACTCCGGTCACTGTAAGGGTGCAGGGCGCAGGGGGGGCACCCTGGGCAGCAATAGAATACCTCTCCTATGGCAAATTACTATATACATGTACAGGTGGGCACTGTACATGTATATAAAAGAGCCCCCGCCATATTTTATTAAGTTTGAGCGGGACAGAAGCCCGCCGCCGAGGGGGCGGGGCTTCTCCCTCAGCACTCACCAGCGACATTTTCTCTCCACAGCACCGCTGAGAGGAAGCTCCCCAGACTCTCCCCAGCTTGACACACGGTGAAAGAGGGTTTTAAAGTAGAGGGGAGGCACATAATTGGCGATTATACACATTACAGCAGCGCTACTGGGTAAACATTCTGTGTTTTTCTCCGGGGTCATATAGCGCTGGGGTGTGTGCTGGCATACTCTCTCTCTGTCTCTCCAAAGGGCCTAAAGGGGAACCTGTCTTCAGAAAAGAGTTTCCCTGTGTGTGTGGAGTGTGTCGGTACGCGTGTGTCGACATGTTTGACGATGAAGGCTCGCCTAAGGAGGAGGGGGAGTGCATGATTGTCAGGTCGCCGTCGGCAACGCCGACACCGGACTGGATGGATATGTGGAATGTCTTGAATGCGAATGTAAATTTATTGCATAAGAGATTAGACAAGACTGAGGCTAGGGATCAGTCAGGTAGTCAGACCATGCCTGTCCCAGTGGCACCGGGACTTTCTGGGTCTCAGAAACGCACATTATCCCAGATCACTGACACAGATTCCGACACGGATTCAGATTCCAGTGTCGACTATGAGGATGCAAAATTACAGCCAAAAGTGGCTAAAGGTATTCGTTACATGATCATTGCTATTAAAGAGGTTTTGCATATTACTGGGGAACCCCCTGTCCCTGACACGAGGGTACACATGTATAAAGAGAAAAAGCCTGAGATCTCCTTTCCGTCCTCATTTGAGCTAAGCGAATTGTGCGAAAAGGCTTGGGAATCTCCAGACAGGAGACTACAAGTTCCCAAAAGGATTCTTATGGCGTATCCCTTCCCACAAAAGGACAGGATACGATGGGAATCTTCGCCTAAAGTAGACAAGGCGATGACACGCTTATCCAAGAAGGTGGCACTGCCTTCCCAGAATACTGCTACCCTCAAGGATCCTGCGGATCGTAAGCAGGAAGTTACCATGAAGTACATTTACACACATTCTGGTACTATTGTTAGGCCGGCTATGGCATCGGCCTGGGTTTGTAGTGCTGTCGCAGCATGGACAGATTCCTTGTTTACGGAGATTGAGACCCTAGATAAGGATACCATTCTAATGACCCTAGAGCATATCAAGGATGCTGCGTTATATATGAGGGATGCTCAAAGAGACATTTGTTTACTAAGCTCCAGAATAAATGCTATGTCTATTTCTGCTGGGCGACTCTTGTGGACCCGACAGTGGACGGGGGTTGCCGACTCAAAGCGGCATATGGAGTCGTTGCCTTACAAGGGGGAGGAGTTGTTTGGAGAAGGCCTGTCGGACCTTGTCTCTACTGCTACGGCTGGTAAATCGAATTTCTTTTACGTCCTAGTGGATGCTGGGGACTCCGTAAGGACCATGGGGATAGACGGGCCCCGCAGGAGACATGGGCACTCCAAGAAAGAATTTAGGTTCTTGTGTGCACTGGCTCCTCCCTCCATGCCCCTCCTCCAGACCCCAGTTTGATACTGTGCCCAGACGAGCTGGGTGCTTTTCAGTGAGCTCTCCTGAGTTTGCTGAGAGAAAGTATTTTGTTAGGTTTTTTATTTTCAGGGAGCTCTGCTGGCAACAGACTCCCTGCATCGTGGGATTGAGGGGAGAGAAGCAGCCCTACTCTCTGAAGCTAGGTCCTGCTTCTTAGGCTACTGGACACCATTAGCTCCAGAGGGATCGTACGCAGGATCTCACCCTCGCCGTCTGATCCCAGAGCCGCGCCGCCGTCCCCCTCGCAGAGCCGGAAGACAGAAGCCGGGTGAGTATGAGAAGCAAAGAAGACTTCACAGGCGGCAGAAGACTCCGTTCTTCACTGAGGTAACGCACAGCACTGCAGCTGTGCGCCATTGCTCCCACACACCTCACATACTCCGGTCACTGTAAGGGTGCAGGGCGCAGGGGGGGGGGGGGGGGGGGCGCCCTGGGCAGCATTTGGGACCTCTTTTGGCAAAAGTTAACCATATATACAGCTGGGCACTGTATATATGTATGAGTCCCCGCCAAAAATGGCATATTTAAGCGGGACAGAAGCCCGCCGCCGAGGGGGCGGAGCTTCTTCCTCAGCACTCACCAGCGCCATTTTTTCTCCACAGCTCCGCTGAGAGGAAGCTCCCCAGGCTCTCCCCTGCAGATACACGGTAGAAGAGGGTAAAAAGAGAGGGGGGCACATAATTAGGCGCAAAAAACAATATATAAACAGCAGCTACTGGGTTAACATTAAGTTACTGTGTTATTCCTGGGTTTATAGCGCTGGGGTGTGTGCTGGCATGCTCTCTCTCTGTCTCTCCTAAGGGCCTTGTGGGGGAACTGTCTTCAAAAAGGGCATTCCCTGTGTGTGTGGTGTGTCGGTACGCTTGTGTCGACATGTCTGATGAGGAAGGCTATGTGGAAGCAGAGCGGGAGCAAATGAATGTGGTGTCTCCGCTGACGGCGCCGACATCTGATTGGATGGATATGTGAAAGGTTTTTAATGATAATGTTAATTCCTTGCATAAAAGGTTAGAAAAAGCTGAAGCCTCAGGACAGTCAGGGTCCCAACCCGTGCTTGATCCTATGTCGCAGAGGCCGTCAGGGTCTCAGAAGCGCCCACTATCCCAAATTGTTGACACAGATACCGACATGGATTCTGACTCCAGTGTCGATTACGATGATGCAAAGTTACAGCCAAAATTGGCTAAATCCATCCGTTATATGATTATAGCAATTAAGGATGTGTTGCACATCACAGAGGAAATCCCAGTCCCTGACAAGAGGGTACATATGTATGGGGAAAAGAAGCCGGAGATAACTCATTTAGCTCGTGTGAGGGAGGAAAGGTTATGTGAAAAGGCTTGGGAATCTCCAGATAAAAAACTGCAGATTTCCAAAAGGATTCTTATGGCGTATCCTTTCCCCGCCAACGGACAGGTTACGTTGGGAATCCTCCCCTAAGGTGGACAAAGCTTTAACACGCTTATCCAAGAAGGTAGCCCTGCCGTCACAGGATACGGCTACCCTCAAAGATGCTGCGGATCGCAAACAGGAGGTTACCCTGAAGTCCATTTATACACATTCAGATACCTTACTGAGGCCGGCGATCGCGTCGGCCTGGGTGTGTAGTGCTGTAGCAGCATGGACGGATACCGCGTCTGAGGAAATTGATACCTTAGACAAGGATACTATATTGTTGACCTTGGGGCATATTAAAGACGCTGTCCTATATATGAGAGATGCTCAAAGAGACATTAGTCTACTGGGTTCTAGAATAAATGCTATGTCAATTTCTGCCAGAAGGGTCCTGTGGACTCGGCAATGGACAGGTGATGCCGACTCAAAAAGGCATATGGAGGTTTTACCTTACAAGGGTGAGGAATTGTTTGGGGAGGGTCTCTCGGACCTGGTCTCCACAGCTACTGCTGGAAAGTTAAATTTTTTGCCATATGTTTCCTCACAGCCTAAGAGAGCACCGTATTATCAAATGCAGTCCTTTCGATCACAGAAAAACAAGAAAGTCCGAGGTGCGTCCTTTCTTGCCAGAGGCAGGGGCAGAGGAAAGAAGCTGCACAACACAGCTAGTTCCCAGGAACAGAAGTCCTCCCCGGCCTCTACAAAATCCACCGCATGACGCTAGGGCTCCACAGGCGGAGCTAGGCCCGGTGGGGGCACGTCTTCGAAATTTCAGCCACAAGTGAGTTCACTCCCAGTTGGATCCCTGGGCAATAGATATTGTGTCTCAGGGATACAAGCTGGAATTCGAGGAGATGCCCCCTCACGATACCTCAAATCGGCCCTGCCAGCTTCCCCCCACGAGAGGGAAAATAAGATTTTACTCACCGGTAAATCTATTTCTCGTAGTCTGTAGTGGATGCTGGGGACTCCGTATGGACCATGGGGATTAGCGGCTCCGCAGGAGACTGGGCACAACTAAAGAAAGCTTTAGGACTACCTGGTGTGCACTGGCTCCTCCCACTAAGACCCTCCTCCAGACCTCAGTTAGGATACTGTGCCCGGAAGAGCTGACACAATAAGGAAGGATTTTGAATCCCGGGTAAGACTCATACCAGCCACACCAATCACACCGTATAACTCGTGATACTATACCCAGTTAACAGTATGATAATAACTGAGCCTCTCAACAGATGGCTCAACAATAACCCTTTAGTTAGGCAATAACTATATACAAGTATTGCAGACAATCCGCACTTGGGATGGGCGCCCAGCATCCACTACGGACTACGAGAAATAGATTTACCGGTGAGTAAAATCTTATTTTCTCTAACGTCCTAAGTGGATGCTGGGGACTCCGTAAGGACCATGGGGATTATACAAAAGCTCCCAAACGGGCGGGAGAGTGCGGATGACTCTGCAGCACCGAATGAGCAAACTCTAGGTCCTCCTCAGCCAAGGTATCAAATTTGTAGAATTTAGCAAACGTGTTTGCCCCTGACCAAGTTGCAGCTCGGCAAAGTTGTAAAGCCGAGACCCCTCGGGCAGCCGCCCAAGATGAGCCCACCTTCCTCGTGGAATGGGCTTTCACTGATTTAGGATGCGGCAATCCAGCCGCAGAATGCGCCAGCTGAATTGTGCTACAAATCCAGCGAGCAATAGTCTGCTTAGAAGCAGGAGCACCTATTTTGTTGGGTGCATACAGGATAAAAAGCGAGTCAGTTTTCCTGACTCCAGCCGTCCTGGAAAAATAAATTTTCAAGGCCCTGACTACGTCCAGTAACTTGGAATCCTCCAAGTCCCTAGTAGCCGCAGGCACTACAATAGGTTGGTTCAAGTGAAAAGCTGATACCACCTTAGGGAGAAACTGGGGACGAGTCCTCAATTCTGCCCTATCCATATGGAAAATCAGATAAGGGCTTTTACATGACAAAGCCGCCAATTCTGACACACGCCTGGCCGAAGCCAAGGCCAATAACATGACCACTTTCCACGTGAGATATTTCAGATTCACAGTCTTAAGTGGCTCAAACCAATGTGATTTTAGGAAACTCAACACCACGTTGAGATCCCAAGGTGCCACAGGAGGCACAAAAGGGGGCTGAATATGTAGCACTCCCTTTACAAATGTCTGAACTTCAGGCAGTGAAGCCAGTTCTTTCTGGAAGAAAATCGACAGAGCCGAAATCTGGACCTTAATGGAACCCAATTTTAGGCCCATAGTCACTCCCGACTGTAGGAAGTGCAGAAAACGACCCAGCTGAAATTCCTCTGTTGGGGCCTTCCTGGCCTCACACCACGCAACATATTTTCGCCAAATACGGTGATAATGGTTTGCGGTTACATCTTTTCTGGCTTTTATCAGCGTAGGAATGACTTCTTCCGGAATGCCCTTTTCCTTTAGGATCCGGAATTCAACCACCATGCCGTCAAACGCAGCCGCGGTAAGTCTTGGAACAGACAGGGCCCCTGCTGTAGCAGATCCTGTCTGAGCGGTAGAGGCCATGGGTCCTCTGATATAATTTCTTGAAGTTCTGGGTACCAAGCTCTTCTTGGCCAATCCGGAACCACGAGTATTGTTCTTACTCCTCGCCTTCTTATTATTCTCAGTACCTTTGGTATGAGAGGCAGAGGAGGGAACACATAAACCGACTGGTACACCCACGGTGTCACTAGAGCGTCCACAGCTATTGCCTGAAGGTCCATTGACCTGGCGCAATATCACTTTAGCTTTTTGTTGAGGCGGGACGCCATCATGTCCACCTGTGGCCTTTCCCAACGGTTTACCAACAGTTGGAAGACTTCTGGATGAAGTCCCCACTCTCCCGGGTGTAGTTTGTGTCTGCTGAGGAAGTCTGCTTCCCAGTTGTCCACTCCCGGAATGAACACTGCTGACAGTGCTAAGACGTGATTTTCCGCCCATCGGAGAATCCTTGTGGCTTCTGCCATCGCCATCCTGCTTCTTGTGCCGCCCTGTCGGTTTACATGGGCGACTGCCGTGATGTTGTCTGATTGGATCAGTATCGGCTGGTTTTGAAGCAGGGGCCTTGCCTGACTTAGGGCATTGTAAATGGCCCTCAGTTCCAGAATATTTATGTGTAGGGACGACTTCTGACTTGACCAAAGTCCTTGGAAATTTCTTCCCTGTGTGACTGGCCCCCAGCCTCGAAGGCTGGCATCCGTGGTCACCAGGACCCAGTCCTGTATGCCGAATCTGCGGCCCTCTAGAAGATGAGCACTCTGCAGCCACCACAGCAGAGACACCCTGGTCCTTGGAGACAGGGTTTAACAGCCGATGCATCTGAAGATGCGATCCCGACCACTTGTCCAAGAGGTCCCACTGAAAGGTTCTTGCATGGAACCTGCCGAATGGGATTGCTTCGTGTGAAGCTACCATTTTTCCCAGGACTCGTGTGCAGTGATGCACGATACCTGTTTTGGTTTCAGGAGGTCTCTGACTAGAGATGACAGCTCCTTGGCTTTCTCCTGCGGGAGAAACACTTTTTTCTGTTATGTGTCCAGAACCATCCCCAGGAACAGTAGGCGTGTGGAAGGAACCAGCTGTGACTTTGGAATGTTTAGAATCAATCCGTGCTGTTGTAGCACTTCCCGAGATAGTGCTACTCCGACCAACAACTGCTCCTTGGACCTCGCCTTTATAAGGAGATCGTCCAAGTACGGGATAATTAAAACTCCCTTTTTTTGAAGGAGTATCATCATTTCTGCCATTACCTTGGTAAACACCCTCGGTGCCGTGGACAGTCCAAACGGCAGTGTCTGGAATTGGTAATGGCAATCCTGTACCACAAATCTGAGGTACTCCTGGTGAGGATGGTAAATGGGGACATGCAGGTAAGCATCCTTGATGTCCAGGGATACCATGTAATCCCCCTCGTCCAGGCTTGCAATAACCGCCCTGAGCGATTCCATCTTGAACTTGAATTTTTTATGTATGTGTTCAAGGATTTCAAATTTAAAATGGGTCTCACCGAATCGTCCGGTTTCGGTACCAAAAACAGTGTGGAATAGTAACCCCCTCCTTGTTGAAGTAGGGGCACCTTGACTATCACCTGCTGGGAATACAGCTTGTGAATTGCCTCTAGCACAGCCTCCCTGCCCGAGGGAGTTGTCGGCAAGGCAGATTTGAGGAAACGGCGGGGGGGAGACGCCTCGAATTCCAGCTTGTACCCCTGAGATACTACTTGAATGAACCAGGGATCCACCTGTGAGCGAGCCCACTGATCGCTGAAATTTTTTTTGAGGCGGCCCCCCACCGTACCTGGCTACGCCTGTGGAGCCTCCGCGTCATGCGGTGGACTCAGAGGAAGTGGGGGAAGAATTTTGATTCTGGGAACTGGCTGACTGGTGCAGCTTTTTCCCTCTTCCCTTGTCTCTGTGCAGAAAGGAAGCGCCTTTGACCCGCTTGCTTTTCTGAAGCCAAAAGGACTGTACCTGATAATACAGTGCTTTCTTAGGCTGTGAGGAAACCTGAGGTAAAAAATTTTCTTCCCAGCTGTTGCTGTGGATACGAGGTCCCAGAGACCATCCCCAAACAATTCCTCACCCTTATAAGGCAGAATCTCTATGCGCCTTTTAAAATCAGAATCACCTGTCCAGTGTCGGGTCTCTAATACTCTCCTGACAGAATGGACATTACATTAATTCTGGATGCCAGCCGGCAAAATATCCCTCTGTGCATCCCTCATATATAAGACGACGTCTTTAATATGCTCTTATGTTAGCAAACTAGTATCCCTGTTTGACAGGGTCACAGACCACGCTGCAGCAGCCCTATCTGCAGGTCTCAGTCTAGTACCTGAGTGTGTAAATACAGACTTCAGGATAGCCTCCTGCTTTTTATCAACAGGTACCTTCAAAGTGGCCGTATCCTAAGACGGCAGTGCCACCTTTTTTGACAAACGTGTGAGCGCCTTATCCACCCTAGGGGATATCTCCCAGCGTAACTTATCCTCTGGCGGGAAAGGGTACGCCATCAGTAACTTTTTAGAAATTACCAGTTTCTTATCGGGGGAACCCACGCTTTTTCACACACTTCATTCACTCATCTGATGGGGGAACAAAACACTACCTGCTTTTTCTCCCCAAACATAAAACCCTTTTTTAGTGGTACTTGGGTTAATGTCAGAAATGTGTAACACATTTTTTATTGCCGGGATCAAGTCACGGATGTTCCTAGTGGATTGTGTATATGTCTCAACCTCGTCGACACTGGAGTCAGACTCCGTGTCGACATCTGTGTCTGCCATCTGAGGGAGCGGGCGTTTTTGAGCCCCTGATGGCCTTTGAGACGCCTGGGCAGGCGCGGGCTGAAAAGCCGGCTGTCCTATAGCTGTTACGTCATCCAGCCTTTTATGTAAGGAGTTGACACTGTCGGTTAATACCTTCCACCTATCCATCCACTCTGGTGTCGGCCCCACAGGGGGCGACATCACATTTATCGGCATCTGCTCCGTCACCACATAAGCCTCCTCATCAAACATGTCGACACAGCCGTACCGACACACCGCACACACACAGGGAATGCTCTGACTGAGGACAGGACCCCACAAAGCCCTTTGGGGAGACAGAGAGAGAGTATGCCAGCACACACCAGAGCGCTATATAATGTGGGGATTAACACTATAACTGAGTGAATTTTCCCCAATAGCTGCTTGTATATACAATATCGCGCCTAAATTTAGTGCCCCCCCTCTCTTTTTAACCCTTTGAGCCTGAAAACTACAGGGGAGAGCCTGGGGAGCTGTCTTCCAGCTGCACTGTGAAGAGAAAATGGCGCCAGTGTGCTGAGGGAGATAGCTCCGCCCCTTTTTCGCGGACTTTTCTCCCGCTTTTTTATGGATTCTGGCAGGGGTATTTATCACATATATAGCCTCTGGGGCTATATATTGTGATTATTTTGCCAGCCAAGGTGTTTATATTGCCCTCAGGGCGCCCCCCAGCGCCCTGCACCCATCAGTGACCGGAGTGTGAGGTGTACATGAGGAGCAATGGCGCACAGCTGCAGTGCTGTGCACTACCTTGGTGAAGACTGAAGTCTTCTGCCGCCGATTTTCCGGACCATCTTCTTGCTTCTGGCTCTGTAAGGGGGACGGCGGCGCGGCTCCGGGAACGAACACCAAGGACGGGTCCTGCGGTCGATCCCTCTGGAGCTAATGGTGTCCAGTAGCCTAAGAAGCCCAAGCTAGCTGCAAGCAGGTAGGTTCGCTTCTTCTCCCCTTAGTCCCTCGATGCAGTGAGCCTGTTGCCAGCAGGTCTCACTGTAAAATAAAAAACCTAAAATATACTTTCTTTCTAGGAGCTCAGGAGAGCCCCTAGTGTGCATCCAGCTCGGCCGGGCACAGAAATCTAACTGAGGTCTGGAGGAGGGTCATAGTGGGAGGAGCCAGTGCACACCAGATAGTACCTAATCTTTCTTTTAGAGTGCCCAGTCTCCTGCGGAGCCCGTCTATTCCCCATGGTCCTTACGGAGTTCCCAGCATCCACTAGGACGTCAGAGAAATCTGCAGTAGATGTCGCCCTGGGTCGGGGAGGTGCTACAGGTCAAGCGCCACCTGCCCTATGCTGGTCTTCCACCGCCAGTACTACAGAGCCTTATTAAATGGGGCGTTAGTACACCTGACCTGTACTCTTATGCCTGGCAGTCTGTCTCCCTAGATTGCGACATGAATGCACTTAAATGGTAGGCCCCATCTGGGGAACCCTCTTACCTCCTCCCCATAACAGCCACGTGAACCAAGAGAACGTCTGCGACCGTGTGCCTAAAGCCGTAGCGTCTCCACCGCAGGTACCCAGGAACAGGCCGCGGGAGTATGCGATGCCGTTCGGGAGGTGACGGAGACATATCAGTGCTACGGCCCTTGAAGTCTTCTTAGAAAGAGCTCTTCAGGGCTGCCCAGCACAGCCAGTAGCGGATCTTGCCACGGGCAAGCAGGACTTTTGCCCGGGGGCGCCACCTTCCGGAGGGCTCCGGTGCCATCCGGAGGGCGCCGCACCATGGCAAGATCCGCTGCTGCTGTGGTGCCCCCCGCTGCCGCTGCCCCGCTGTCCTGTGAATTGAAACTAGACGCTACGTGTCTAGTTTCCCTTCGTGGGCTGCCCGCTGTGAAGGGAAACTAGACGCTACGCGTCTACTTTCCCTTCCTGGAGAGGACCTTAACTGTAATGATGTGCGGTGCGCGTTGACGTCATCGCGCACCGCACAGCAAAGGTCCTCTCCACGAAGGGAACTAGACGCTTAGCGTCTAGTTTTCCTTCGTGGAGGGGACCTTTGCTGTGCGGTGCACGATGACGTCATCGCGCACCGCACATCCTACTACAGTACAGGGGGCGTAACTGACCACGCCCCCTGTATGAAGCCACGCCCCCTAATGCCGTCCGGGGCGCAAGAAGCCCCGGAACCGGCCCTGAGCGCAGCCCCCCTGTTAGGTGACCTGCTGCTACTGGCACCAACTCGAAACTGAGCTCACAGTGCTTGGAGGAGGGGTTACAGAGGAGGCCCCAATGCATCCTGGGACAGCCTAAAGCTTTAGCCTGTTGGTGCCTCTCGATCAAGATCCACTCTACACCCCAATGTATTCCCTGTGGAACACAGTGTACCCTGCTGCAGAAATCATCGTTATCATGCATATTGTTCTGAAAAGTCGTCTAGTGTGTATGCCCCTTTACTGGAGACCAGGACAAAAATGTTGGCAGATCAGCTGTGACACATGGATGATTTGGGAAAATAATTTTACAATTAACTATCCGGAGGTTACACACTTCTAAATTGGTCTAGTGGTTGGCAATATGGTCTCCCGACTTTTCACCAGGTTTTAAATATTTTGACAAGACCAGACAACCAAGATTGGATGATACCAAAGGTTTAATATATGTACATACACTACGAATATCAGATCAACTGGTTGGTCAGAGGTTGGATAGGATGAAAATTGGACAAGTGTGGACTCAGCTTAAGACACACAAGTACAAAAGTATCCCACCATCTCTAAAAAAGTGAGTCCTCGGTTCTTAATACCGCGTAAAATACGCGCTATGGCGCATTTTTGCAAACTCTGACCTTAACGCATCACATTACTGCACTACCTTCCAGCAACACCGTATTGTGATATCTTCCCGCACCACCGTACTGTGCTACTTTCCCGCACCACATTACTGCGCTACCTTCCTACACCACCATACTGTGCTACCTTCCTGCACCACATTACTGCACTACCTTCCCCCACCACATTACTGCGTTACCTTCTTTCCCTACATTACTGCATTACCTACATGCACCACATGACTGTGCTACCTTCCAGTACCACATTATTGCGCTACTTTCCCGCACCACATTACTGCACTACCTTCCCACACCACAGTACTGCGCTACCTTCCCGCACCACATTACTCTGCTACCTCTTCACACACCATATTACTGCGCTAACTTCCCACACCACCATAATCTGCTTTTTTCCTACAACACATTACTGTGCTACCTTTCCACACTACCATACTGCGCTACCTTCCTGCACCACATTACTGCTTTACCTTCCCTCACCAAATTACTGCGTACCTTCCCACAGCACATTACTGTGTTAAATTCCTGCACCACCTTACTGCAATACCTTCTCATACCACCATACTGCACTACTTTTCAGCACCACTTTACTGCGTTACCTTCTTGCACCACATTACTGTGTTACTTTCCCGTACCACCATACTGCACTACCTTCCTGCACCACATTACTGTGCTACCTTCCTGCACCACCGTACTGTGCTACCTTCCCGCACCACATTACTGCGCTACCTTCCCTCACCACATTACTGCGTTACCTTCCCGCTTCACATTACTGCGCTACTTTACCATACCACTGTACTGTGCTACCTTGCAACACCACCATATTGCACTACTTCCCGCACCACATTACTATGCTTCTTTCCCAAATCACATTAATGAACTACCTCTTCACACATCCTATTACTTCGCTACCTTCCCACACAACTGTACTGCGAATCCTTCCCGCACCACCATACTACGCTACCTTCCTGCACCACATTACTATGCTACCTTTCCACACCACATTACTGCATTACCTTCACACACCACATTACTGCACTACCTTCCTGCACTACCTTCTTGCACCACATCACTGCATTACCGTCCCGCACCACCGTACTGTGCTACCTTCCCACACCACATTACTACGTTACCTTCCCACACCAATTTACTGCGCTACCTTCTCACACCACCATACTGTGCTACCTTCTCACACCACCATACTGCGCTATATTCCCACACCACATTACTGCGCCACCTTCTTACATCACATTTATGCGCTAGCTCTTCACACACCATATTACTGCACTACCTTCCTACTCCACATTACTGCTCTACCTTCCCACACCACTGTACTGTGCTACCTTCCCGCACCACTATACTGCACTACCTTTCCACACCACATTACTGCTCTACCTTCCCGCACCACCGTACTGCGTTACCTTCCTGCACCACATTATTGTGCTACCTTCCCGCACCACACAACTGCGTTACCTTCCCCCACCACATTACTATGCACCTTCCCAAATCACATTAATGCACTACTACCTCTTCACACACCATATTCCTTCGCTACCTTCCCACACCACATTACTATGCTACGTTTCCACACAACTGTACTGCGATACCTTCCTGCACCACCATACTACGCTACCTTCCCACACCACATTACTATGCTACGTTTCCCCACCACATTACTGCGTTACCTTCCTGTCACAATCCTGACTAAAATCATATCATATGGTGACTTACCTCTGCCATCTGTCCTGTAACCTGCATGTTTTCTGATGGCTGGGATAAACAGCTCACTAGTATCATGAGTTCTCTGTGTGAATTCCGAACTCAGCAAGTCTCTGCATGGTTTGCCTTCATAGCAATCATTGGGGATTCTCATGCTGTCCTATATTTCCGTGCCAGCATCCACAAGTCCAGTGGTTATCACATATACCTTCCTCTGCTCTCAGGACCTGTGGCCATTATTGCCTGTCTGTGCACACACCACGCCGGAGTTTCCTCCAAAACCAGCTATGGATGTCGCCATGACAGTTCCTGGTCAGCTGACCTTCTAGGGTCCAATCCAGATTCACTTCTGCATCATGTGAGCCACTCAGCCACTCAGCTGTAAGCACTGGGTATAAGTTCCAGGTCTCAAGCACTAGCAAGCTGTCAGTGCTTTGGTGTCTCTCAGCCTGGAGTGAACTCCAGAATCTCCTGCTGGTAATAGACTCTGTGCAAGTTACCATCTCCTGCACTGGGTGACTCCCTGGATGATTTAAAGGGCCATCGCTGCCACTACATCCTGGCATCTCCAGACTCACTGAAAGTCCTCCAGTAAACCAGAGGGACAGTCCTATATTCCTAGCGGCCTTAGAGACTTTGCTGGTTCTTGCCAGCTTCCAGTTTTCCGCTGCACAAGGTAGAGCACCATAGTTTCCGGAAAACCTGCCACTGCTGTCTACAACACTGCAGTATCCATTGTGCTGAACAACCGCATCACAGCTACTGGGAAACCAGCAGTGCCGACAGTGCACTGCACAGTATATGGAATCCCCATTGCGCTACCTCAGCTGCCCAGTATCTGGAAACCTGTGTTGCTGACATCCTCAGCTTCGGTTACAAGTATTGCTGATGTCCTCAGCTTCTGCTACAAGCATTGCCGACATCCTCGGCTTCAGTTACAAGTATTGCTGACGTCCTTGGCTTCGGTTACAAGTATTTCTGACGTCCTCGGCTCCATCTACAAGTATTGCTGACGTCCTCAGCTTCAGTTACAAGTATTGCTGACGTCCTCAGCTTCGGTTACAAGTAATGGCGACGTCCATGGCTTCGGTTACAAGTATTGCTGATGTCCTCAGCTTCGGTTACAAGTATTGCTGACGTCCTCAGCTTCGGTTACAAGTATTGCTGGCATCCTCAGCTTTGTCTACAAGCATTGCTGACATCCTCTGCTTTGTTTACAGTTATTGCTGACATCCTCAGTTTCATCTACAGGTACTGCCAACATTCTCAGCTTCGTCTACAGTCATTGCTGTTGTCCTCAGCCTCATTGACAGCTATTACACTGGTTCCAGCCAGTGGTCTATGACTTTCTTGCATTACTGATCCTCCCAGCATTCTGTCAACTCGCAAATTCTCACGTGACTCTCCATTAGGTGACAACCCAGCTACCCATTGCACTGGTGGCTTCCACCACCAGTGTTCCAGTACCCATAGCTGGTCACCTTTCCTCATAAAGTATACTGCCTGACTGCCACGTCTGGATGAGTGGATCATTCACTAAGCCAGCCCGATTCTGTTCACTGCGCTCAAGACCAAACCCAGTTTCCAGTACTACTCCAGGTTCACAAATAACCTCAGCCGTGACACCTTCCTGCACTACCATACTGCCCTACCTTCTTGCACCACATCACTGCATTACCGTCCCGCACCACGGTACTGTGCTACCTTCCCACACCACATTACTACGTCACCTTCCCACACCACTTTACTGTGCTACCTACTCACACCACCATAATGCGCTACCTTCTCACACCACCATACTGTGCTACCTTCCCACATCACTATACAGCGCTATAATCCCACACCACATTACTGCGCTACCTTCTTACAACTAGAGATGAGCGGGTTCGGTTTCTCGGAAACCGAACCCCCCCGAACTTCACCCTTTTTACACGGGTCCGAGGCAGGTTCGAACCGTCCCGCCTTGCTCGGCTAACCCGAGCGCGCCCGAACGGCATCATCCCGCTGTCGGATTCTCGCGAGATTCGGATTCTATATGAGCAGCCGCGCGTCGCCGCCATTTTCACTCGTGCATTGGAGATGATAGGGAGAGGACGTGGCTGGCGTCCTCTCCGTTTATTGTTGAAGTTGATTGGTTTATTGCTTAATTGTGGGGAGGACTGGGGAGCAGCTGTTAGGAGGAGTACAGTGCAGAGTTTTGCTGATAAGTGACCACCAGTTTTTATCCGTTCTCTGCCTGAAAAAAAACGCTCCATACCATATCTGTGCTCAGTGTGCTGCATAATATATCTGTGCTGAGTGCTCACACTGCTTAATTGTGGGGACTGGGGAGCAGCTATAGCAGGAGTACAGTGCAGAGTTTTGCTGACAGTGACCACCAGTATACGTTGTCTGCCTGAAAAACACTCCATATCTGTGCTCAGTGTGCTGCTTTCTTGTGGGGACTAGGGACCACCAGTATAATTAATATTATATAGGAAGAGTACAGTGCAGAGTGCACTGCTGTACCTACCTCTGTGTCGTCATCCATTAAGTATACTATCCATCTACATTCTATACCTGTGGTGCATTTTAGTTTTGCAGTTTGCTGACACAGTGACCACCAGTATACTATATATAGCAGTACGGTAGGCCACTGCTGTACCTACCTCTGTGTCGTCATCCATTAAGTATACTATCCATCTACATTCTATACCTGTGGTGCATTTTAGTTTTGCAGTTTGCTGACACAGTGTCCACCAGTATACTATATATAGCAGTCTGGTAGGCCACTGCTGTACCTACCTCTGTGTCGTCATCCATTAAGTATACTATCCATCTACATTCTATACCTGTGGTGCATTTTAGTTTTGCAGTTTGCTGACACAGTGACCACCAGTATACTATATATAGCAGTACGGTAGGCCACTGCTGTACCTACCTCTGTGTCGTCATCCATTAAGTATACTATCCATCTACATTCTATACCTGTGGTGCATTTTAGTTTTGCAGTTTGCTGACACAGTGTCCACCAGTATACTATATATAGCAGTATGGTAGGCCACAGCTGTACCTAACTCTGTGTCGTCATCCATTAAGTATACTATCCATCTACATTCTATACCTGTGGTGCATTTTAGTTTTGCAGTTTGCTGACACAGTGACCACCAGTATACTATATATAGCAGTACGGTAGGCCACTGCTGTACCTACCTCTGTGTCGTCATCCATTAAGTATACTATCCATCTACATTCTATACCTGTGGTGCATTTTAGTTTTGCAGTTTGCTGACACAGTGACCACCAGTATACTATATATAGCAGTACGGTAGGCCACTGCTGTACCTACCTCTGTGTCGTCATCCATTAAGTATACTATCCATCAACATTCTATACCTGTGGTGCATTTTAGTTTTGCAGTTTGCTGACACAGTGTCCACCAGTATACTATATACAGCAGTACGGTAGGCCACTGCTGTGCCTACCTCTGTGTCGTCATCCATTAAGTATACTATCCATCTACATTCTATACCTGTGGTGCATTTTAGTTTTGCAGTTTGCTGACACAGTGACCACCAGTATACTATATATAGCAGTACGGTAGGCCACTGCTGTGCCTACCTCTGTGTCGTCATCCATTAAGTATACTATCCATCTACATTCTATACCTGTGGTGCATTTTAGTTTTGCAGTTTGCTGACACAGTGACCACCAGTATACTATATATAGCAGTACAGTAGGCCACTGCTGTACCTACCTCTGTGTCATCATCCATTAAGTATACTATCCATCTACATTCTATACCTGTGGTGCATTTTAGTTTTGCAGTTTGCTGACACAGTGACCACCAGTATACTATATATAGCAGTACGGTAGGCCACTGCTGTACCTACCTCTGTGTCGTCAAGTATACTATCCATCCATACCTGTGGTGCATTTCAGTTGTGCGCAGTAAATATAGTAGTAGGCCATTGCTATTGATACTGGCATATAATTCCACACATTAAAAAATGGAGAACAAAAATGTGGAGGTTAAAATAGGGAAAGATCAAGATCCACTTCCACCTCGTGCTGAAGCTGCTGACACTAGTCATGGCCGAGACGATGAAATGCCATCAACGTCGTCTGCCAAGGCCGATGCCCAATGTCATAGTAGAGAGCATGTAAAATCCAAAACACAAAAGTTCAGTAAAATGACCCAAAAATCAAAATTAAAAGCGTCTGAGGAGAAGCGTAACCTTGCCAATATGCCATTTACGACACGGAGTGGCAAGGAACGGCTGAGGCCCTGGCCTATGTTCATGGCTAGTGGTTCAGCTTCACATGAGGATGGAAGCTCTCATCCTCTCGTTAGAAAAAAGAAAAGACTTAAGCTGGCAAAAGCACAGCAAAGAACTGTGCGTTCTTCTAAATCACAAATCCCCAAGGAGAGTCCAATTGTGTCGGTTGCGATGCCTGACCTTCCCAACACTGGACGGGAAGAGCTTGCGCCTTTCACCATTTGCACGCCCCCTGCAAGTGCTGGAAGGAGCACCCGCAGTCCAGTTCCTGATAGTCAAATTGAAGATGTCACTGTTGAAGTATACCAGGATGAGGATATGGGTGTTGCTGGCGCTGGGGAGGAAATTGACAAGGAGGATTCTGATGGTGAGGTGGTTTGTTTAAGTCAGGCACCCGGGGAGACACCTGTTGCCCGTGGGAGGAATATGGCCATTGACATGCCTGGTCAAAATACAAAAAAAATCAGCTCTTCGGTGTGGAATTATTTCAACACAAATGCGGACAACAGGTGTCAAGCCGTGTGTTGCCTTTGTCAAGCTGTAATAAGTAGGGGTAAGGACGTTAACCACCTCGGAACATCCTCCCTTATACGTCACCTGCAGCGCATTCATCATAAGTCAGTGACAAGTTCAAAAACTTTGGGTGACAGCGGAAGCAGTCCACTGACCACTAAATCCCTTCCTCTTGTAACCAAGCTCCTGCAAACCACACCACCAACTCCCTCAGTGTCAATTTCCTCCTTACCCAGGAAAGCCAATAGTCCTGCAGGCCATGTCACTGTCAAGTCTGATGAGTCCTCTCCTGCCTGGGATTCCTCCGATGCATCCTTGAGTGTAACGCCTACTGCTGCTGGCGCTGCTGTTGTTGCTGCTGGGAGTCGATCGTCATCCAAGAGGGGAAGTCGGAAGACCACTTGTACTACTTCCAGTAAGCAATTGACTGTCCAACAGTCCTTTGCGAGGAAGATGAAATATCACAGCAGTCATCCTGTTGCAAAGCAGATAACTCAGGCCTTGGCAGCCTGGGCGGTGAGAAATGTGGTTCCGGTATCCATCGTTAATTCAGAGGCAACTATAGACTTGATTGAGGTACTGTGTCCCCGGTACCAAATACCATCTAGGTTCCATTTCTCTAGGCAGGCGATACCGAAAATGTACACAGACCTCAGAAAAAGACTCACCAGTGTCCTAAAAAATGCAGTTGTACCCAATGTCCACTTAACCACGGACATGTGGACAAGTGGAGCAGGGCAGACTCAGGACTATATGACTGTGACAGCCCACTGGGTAGATGTATTGCCTCCTGCAGCAAGAACAGCAGCGGCGGCACCAGTAGCAGCATCTCGCAAATGCCAAATCGTTCCTAGGCAGGCTATGCTTTGTATCACCGCTTTCCATAAGAGGTACACAGCTGACAACCTCTTACGGGAACTGAGGAAGATCATCGCAGAATGGCTTACCCCAATTGGACTCTCCTGGGGATTTGTGACATCGGACAACGCCAGCAATATTGTGCGTGCATTACATCTGGGCAAATTCCAGCACGTCCCATGTTTTGCACATACATTGAATTTGGTGGTGCAGAATTATTTAAAAAACGACAGGGGCGTGCAAGAGATGCTGTCGGTGGCCCGAAGAATTGCGGGCCACTTTAGGCATTCAGGCACCGCGTACAGAAGACTGGAGCACCACCAAACATTCCTGAACCTGCCCTGCCATCATCTGAAGCAAGAGGTGGTAACGAGGTGGAATTCAACCCTCTATATGCTTCAGAGGATGGAGGAGCAGCAAAAGGCCATTCAAGCCTATACATCTGCCCAGGATATAGGCAAAGGAGGGGGAATGCACCTGACTCAAGCGCAGTGGAGAATGATTTCAACGTTGTGCAAGGTTCTGCAACCCTTTGAACTTGCCACACGTGAAGTCAGTTCAGACACTGCCAGCCTGAGTCAGGTCATTCCCCTTATCAGGCTTTTGCAGAAGAAGCTGGAGACATTGAAGGAGGAGCTAAAACAGAGCGATTCCGCTAGGCATGTGGGACTTGTGGATGGAGCCCTTAATTCGCTTAACCAGGATTTCACGGGTGGTCAATCTGTTGAAATCAGAGCACTACATTTTGGCCACCGTGCTCGATTCTAGATTTAAAACCTACGCTGTATCTCTCTTTCCGGCAGACACAAGTCTGCAGAGGTTCAAAGACCTGCTGGTGAGAAAATTGTCAAGTCAAGCGGAACGTGACCCCTCAACATCTCCTCCTTCACATTCTCCCGCAACTGCGGGTGCGAGAAAAAGGCTAAGAATTCCTAGCCCACCCGCTGGCCCTGATGCAGGGCAGTCTGGAGCGAGTGCTGACATCTGGTCCGGACTGAAGGACCTGCCAATGATTACTGACATGTCGTCTACTGTCACTGCATATGATTCTCTCACCATGGAAAGAATGGTGGAGGATTATATGAGTGACCGCATCCAAGTAGGCACGTCAGACAGTCCGTACGTTTACTGGCAGGAAAAAGAGGCAATTTGGAGGCCCTTGCACAAACTGGCTTTATTCTACCTAAGTTGCCCTCCCTCCAGTGTGTACTCCGAAAGAGTGTTTAGTGCAGCCGCTCACCTTGTCAGCAATCGGCGTACGAGGTTACTTCCAGAAAATGTGGAGAAGATGATATTCATCAAAATGAATTATAATCAATTCCTCCGTGGAGACATTCAGCAGCAGCAATTGCCTCCAGAAAGTACACGGGGACCTGAGATGGTGGATTCCAGTGGGGACGAATTAATAATCTGTGAGGAGGGGGATGTACACAGTGAAAGGGGTGAGGAATCGGAGGATGATGATGAGGTGGACATCTTGCCTCTGTAGAGCCAGTTTGTGCAAGGAGAGATTGATTGCTTCTTTTTTGGTGGGGGCACAAACCAACCAGTCATTTCAGTCACAGTCGTGTGGCAGACCCTGTCGCTGAAATGATGGGGTCATTAAAGTGTGCATGTCCTGTTTATACAACATAAGGGTGGGTGGGAGGGCCCAAGGACAATTCCATCTTGCACCTCTTTTTTCTTTCATTTTTCTTTGCATCATGTGCTGTTTGGGGACAATTTTTTGGAAGTGCCATCCTGTCTTGATTGACACTGCAGTGCCACTCCTAGATGGGCCAGGTGTTTGTGTCGGCCACTTGTGTCGCTTAGCTTAGTCACACAGCCACCTTGGTGCGCCTCTTTTTTTCTTTGCATCATGTGCTGTTTGGGGACAATTTTTTGGAAGTGCCATCCTGCCTGACACTGCAGTGCCACTCCTAGATGGGCCAGGTGTTTGTGTCGGCCACTTGTGTCGCTTAGCTTAGTCACACAGCGACCTTGGTACGCCTCTTTTTTTCTTTGCATCATGTGCTGTTTGGGGACAATTTTTTGGAAGTGCCATCCTGTCTTGATTGACACTGCAGTGCCACTCCTAGATGGGCCAGGTGTTTGTGTCGGCCACTTGTGTCGCTTAGCTTAGTCACACAGCGACCTTGGTGCGCCTCTTTTTTTCTTTGCATCATGTGCTGTTTGGGGACAATTTTTTGGAAGTGCCATCCTGTCTTGATTGACACTGCAGTGCCACTCCTAGATGGGCCAGGTGTTTGTGTCGGCCACTTGTGTCGCTTAGCTTAGTCACACAGCCACCTTGGTGCGCCTCTTTTTTTCTTTGCATCATGTGCTGTTTGGGGACAATTTTTTGGAAGTGCCATCCTGTCTTGATTGACACTGCAGTGCCACTCCTAGATGGGCCAGGTGTTTGTGTCGGCCACTTGTGTCGCTTAGCTTAGCCATCCAGCGACCTCGGTGCAAATTGTAGGACTAAAAATAATATTGTGAGGTGTGAGGTGTTCAGAATAGACTGGAAATGAGTGGAAATTATGGTAATTGAGGTTAATAATACTATGGGATCAAAATGACCCCCAAATTCTATGATTTAAGCTGTTTTTTAGGGTTTTTTGAAAAAAACACCCGAATCCAAAACACACCCGAATCCGACAAAAAATTTTCGGTGAGGTTTTGCCAAAACGCGTCCGAATCCAAAACACGGCCGCGGAACCGAATCCAAAACCAAAACACAAAACCCGAAAAATGTCCAGTGCACATCACTACTTACAACACATTTATGCGCTAGCTCTTCACACACCATATTATCGCGCTACCTTCCTACTCCATATTACTGCTCTACCTTCCCACACCACTGTACTGCGCTACCTTACCACACCACTGTACTGCGCTACCTTCCCACACCACTATACTGCGCTACCTTCCCACACCACATTACTGCGCTACCTTCCTGCACATTATTGTGCTACCTTCCCGCACCACGTTACCTTCCCACACCACTGTATTGAGCCACCTTCCCACACCACATTACTACGTTACCTTCCCACACCACCGTACTGCGCTACCTTCCCGCATCACATATAAACATATAAAACTCAGCTCTAGTAACAACTCTTTTCTTAAACATATAAAACACAGTTTGGGATATTGTACCTGGCAGCGATTGGTCCTTACTTTTATGTGACTGATGTCCTCCCGATTGGCCGCATTCGGGTGAGATATATTCTCAAATTTAACAAATTTTTGTTTAATACACATCTCTCACTTGCCCTGTGGGCACACCTTCTACATACACCCCGAGTGGCTGCATATTCCTCCTACTGACAGCTGCTCCTCCCGTTACCGTTACCCTATGTGCTCTTGCAGGATCTGGCGCCCGCAGCCCCAAACTCTGACCAGCGGGAGCCTCTGCTGCATAGTCAGCGGCAGCGCTGGCTACCAGTAAATCCTCTGTGTACTGTGCTCCCGCGGCCCCCATCCCCCCCTGCTCTCTTGGCACCTGTACGAGCTCCCACCTCCGCCCACTCTTGGTCCCTGTGTGTACTGCGCTCCTGCGGCCAGCCCCCATTTTTGACCCCGTTGTCACGATCCGGGTTATTGGACATCATTATTTACCTTCCAAGTGTCTCCTGAGACTGGCCCAGTGTTCCAAAACGGGATTCCACCTGTGCTGTCTGCGTGCAGCGCGCTGTATATCATAACCTCAAGTCTCTTCCCTGTAATCCCGCAGCGCTGTTATGACAGTCCTACAGCTTAGTTACACTGTTTGTAAGAATGGCGTCTCCTGCCCTCCGCGGCTTCCGCCGCCATTACTGCTATTTACCACATGCAATATACAAACAGACTTTTCCTCCAAATGCAAACATGGGCGCAGCCATGTTTTTCCTCATCACATGTCATTTCACAACCTATCCGCTGCACTCTGGACTCTGCCTAATTATCCAGCCAATGCCTGCTTCCCAGCAAGTATAAATATCCTGCTCCTGGGCTGGGTAATTGTCAGTGCTTTGGTTGTCTAACCTATACACATGTCTCTCCTGCTTGTGGATTCTGCTGCTTGTTTCTCCTGTGATTCAGCTCCACTAAGAGACCCGCACCTGTTTCCATCCTGCGTTGCAACCTGACTTCCGCAGTGTTCCAGGATTGCTCCTTATTACTCTCTATGATCAGACACCGGCTTCCTGCTTCCAGCGTTGGTCCTGCTTCGCTTCAAGCCTCCAGCGGTGTCCTGGTATCGGTTTCAACTTCTCCTTTCTGCAGCACCGCTCTCCATACTCCACAGCATACTTACCACGGCCTATCAGCTTTCCACAGTGCTCCTGAGTCGCTGGTTTTCTGCTAGCAGTGCTCCACAGTGTCTTTTGTTTACTTCAACGTCATCAGCGGTATTCCTATATCGCTTGCATCAGTGACCATTCTATCATTTAACCACAGCATCCATCAATGCTCACCATCGGACTCTAAATCTACGATGGTGAGTTCTGCACACCTTTCATTCATACCGGTTCCATCCGGCACTCTCTGCAATTACCAAGTACCATCTACTTCTGTGCATCTGTGTTGCTCCAGCCTCTGTGCACCATCTGCTGGGCAGTACCAGTTTATACCTCTCCTCAGTGGTTAGCTGTGGCATACGGACTTACCATCTCCAGTTCTGACCAGAACTCTTTAATATTCTGTTCTGCAAGCCACAGCACTAATTACCCTGCGCTTCTGGGAACTGTACTGTAATTTACCACTGCACATCTTCTGTGACATTTTGCATATCTAAGATGTCTTAAGCTGTGTGTTCAATAAAACTGACTTTACCTTTTTACAACTTTGTTGTCGTGGTCACGCCTTTGGGCAACTGGTACTAGAGCTCCTGTATGTCTAGGAACCCAATACTACCTTCCCGGTTCACTTACACTTCAGCCCCTACATCTGAAGCTTGCCCAGTTCAGCCTCAGCCCTCAGTTGTGACACCCGTCACCCGTGTACTGCATTCCTGCGGCCAGCCCCCTCTCTTGGCCCTCATCACCCGTGGGCTGCACTCCCACGGCCGGCTCCCGTCACCCATGTGCTTCGCTTCTGTGGCCCGCCCCCTCTCTTGGCCCCTGTCACCCATGTGCTGCACTCCCACGGCCTGCCCCCTCTCTTGGCCTGCTGAGCAGTGTATAGAGGGAGCGCCGGGTCAGGAGCCGGTAGCAGCGCCAGAAGAAGGAGAAATCATGTAAGTGACTGCCTATACACTACACTACACTACACTACATTACACTACAGTTCACTACATTACACTGCAGTACACTACACTACATTACAGTACACTACACTACAGTACACTTCACTACATTACACTACAGTACAGTACATCCTAAGGGGCTGCACCTGCTGTAATGTGTAAAAGGGGACTCTACCTGCCGTAATGTGTAAAAGCTGACTCTATCTGCCGTAATGTGCATACGGGGACGCTACTTGCCGTACTGTGTAAAAGGGGACTCCGCCTGCCGTAATGTGTAAAAGGGGACTCCGCCTGCCATAATGTGTAAAAGGGGACTCCGCCAGCCGTAATGTGTAAAAGGGGACTCCGCCAGCCGTCATGTGTAAAACAGGACTCCGCCTGCCGTAATGTGTAAAAGGGGGCTCTACCTGCTGTAATGTGCTACAGGGGCTCTACCTGCCATAATGTGTAAAAGGGGGCTCTACCTGCCGTAATGTGTAAAAGGAAGCTCTATCTGCCATAATGTGTAAAAGGGGACTCTACCTGGCGTAATGTGTAAAATTGGGCTTTACCTGGCGTAATGTGTGACAGGGGCTCTACCTGGCATAATGTCTAAAAGGGGGTCTACCTGGCATAATGTGTGACAGGGGCTCTACCTGAAGTAATGTGTAAAATGGGGCTCTACCTGGCGTAATGTGTGACAGGGGCTCTACCTGGCATAATGTGTGTAAGTGGAGCTACTGTGCGGCGTAATTTGAATAATGGAGACTACTGTACAGCGTAATATGAATTGGTATTATTTTGTGGCTAAGCCTCTTCCCCATGAAGCCGCTCCCCTACATTTTGGTCGCGCGCGCACTGGCCTTATTTTAAATATGGGGGTGGGGGGTGGCAATGCTGTTTCTTGCACACAGCGCTAAAATGTCTAGTTACGGCACTGAATTTATATATTAGAAAAGTAAGTTATGAATTTATTTTTATAATTTAGTTATTTATTAATCTAAGTTTCTTCCTTCTTTCCTCTCCCTTTTTTCTGTGTTGATCTTTGTATATATAACAAACATGAAATAAATGTGATATGATCACCCATCTCTGATAATAGACACCTGGGCCAGTATTTACTAAAAATCCGAGTTTGGCCGATTTGTGTTTTTTTTTTCTAAGTTTCAATCCGGGAATTCACTAAGCACAAATCTCGGCAGTGTTTGGACTATTCGTAATGGTTTAAATGACAACGTTCAGAAATACGAATGAATAGACCATCGATCAAACGCGGCTGTTATTTCATAGAATAAATCAAGGGGTTCCCCCCTCCAGCCACCCAAGGGCCAGGGGTGAAGCCCGAGGCTGTCCCCCCCATCCAAGGGCGGCGGATGGGGGGCTGATAGCCTTGTTTACAAAATGTGAATATTGTTTTTAGTAGCAGTACTACAAGTCCCAGCAAGCCTCCCCCGCAAGCTGGTACTTGGAGAACCACAAGTACCAGCATGCGGTGGCAAACCAGGGCCGCTGGTACCTGTAGTACTAGTACTGAAAAAATACCCCCAAAAAATAGGACACACACACACACACCGTGAAAGTATGAGTTTATTACATACATGCACACCTCCAAACATACATACTTACCTATGTTCCCACGAGGCTCGGTCCTCTTCTCCATGTAGAATCCTCGGGGTACCTGTGAAAAAAATTATACTCACATAATCCAGTGTAGATTCTGTCCTTTGTATAATCCACGTACTTGGCAAAACAAAAAAACGGAAACCCAACCACGCACTGAAAGGGGTCCCATGTTTACACATGGGACCCCTTTCCCCGACTGCCAGGACCCCCCTGACTCCTGTCAAAGAGGGTCCCTTCAGCCAATCAGGGAGCGCCACGTCGTGGCGCTCTCCTGATTGGCTGTGTGCTCCTCTAGTGTCTGTGAGACTGCACACGGCAGAGATACAATGTAGCGCCTATGCGCTCCATTGTATCCAATGGTGGGAACTTTGCGGTCAGCGGTGAGGTTTCTTTCGGTCAACCGCTGACCGCAAAGTTCCCACCATTGGATACAATGGAGCGCATAGGCGCAGAGCCCGGTGCTGGTTGATTAAATATGGGGGAACCCCTGTCATTTTCCCCCCCATATTTTTTCAACCAGGACCGGCTCAAAGAGCCCGAGGCTGGTTATGCTTAGGAGGGGGGACCCCCACACAATTTTTTTTCTCCAGTTTTTACACTAAACAGACCCTTTCCCAGAGATAACCATGCACAGATCTCACTGATCCGTGCATAGTTATCCAAACTCGACTGGAAAAAGCAGGTCTATTTTTTGGCAGCTTTTTTTAACGAATTGAAAAAAAATAGACCCGCACTTGAGCACTCAGAGACTAACACCCAAATACGAATGAATAGTGAATGCCTGTATTGTATGAAATAACAGCTGCGTTTGACCGATGGTCTATTCATTCGTATTTCAGAACTTTGCCAATCAAACCATTACGAATAGACCAGACACTGCCGAGTTTTCTGCTTAGTGAATTCCCGGATTGGGGAAAAAAAACACAAATCGGCCAAACTCGGATTTTTAATAAATACTGGCCCTGGTGTTTAAAACTATAGATTTGTTAAACAACCTCATATCCTTATAAGTAATAATAGTATACTATCCACCCATCTACATTGTATACCTGTGGTGGCTTTTAGTTGTGCGCAAAATATGGAGAACAAAAATGTGGAGGTTAAAAAAATAGGGAAAGATCAAGATCCACTTCCACCTCGTGCTGAAGCTGCTGCCACTAGTCATGGCCGAGACGATGAAATGCCATCAACGTCGTCTGCCAAGGCCGATGCCCAATGTCATAGTACAGAGCATGTAAAATCCAAAACACAAAAGATCAGTAAAAAAATGACCCAAAAATCAAAATTAAAAGCGTCTGAGGAGAAGCGTAAACTTGCCAATATGCCATTTACGACACGGAGTGGCAAGGAACGGCTGAGGCCCTGGCCTATGTTCATGGCTAGTGGTTCAGCTTCACATGAGAATGGAAGCACTCATCCTCTCGCTAGAAAAAAGAAAAGACTTGCGGCAAAAGCACAGCAAAGAACTGTGCGTTCTTCGAAATCCCAAATTCCAAAGGAGAGTCCAATTGTGTCGGTTGCGATGCCTGACCTTCCCAACACTGGACGGGAAGAGCTTGCGCCTTCCACCATTTGCACGCCCCCTGCAAGTGTTGAAAGGAGCACCCGCAGTCCAGTTCCTGATAGTGAAATTGAAGATGTCAGTGTTGAAGTACACCAGGATGAGGATATGGGTGTTGCTGGCGCTGGGGAGGAAATTGACAAGGAGGATTCTGATGGTGAGGTGGTTTGTTTAAGTCAGGCACCCGGGGAGACACCTGTTGTCCGTGGGAGGAATATGGCCATTGACATGCCTGGTCAAAATACAAAAAAAATCAGCTCTTCAGTGTGGAATTATTTCAACAGAAATGAGGACAACTGGTGTCAAGCCGTGTGTTGCCTTTGTCAAGCTGTAATAAGTAGGGGTAAGGACGTTAACCACCTCGGAACATCCTCCCTTATACGTCACCTGCAGCGCATTCATAATAAGTCAGTGACAAGTTCAAAAACTTTGGGCGACAGCGGAAGCAGTCCACTGACCAGTAAATCACTTTCTCTTGTAACCAAGCTCGCGCAAACCACACCACCAACTCCCTCAGTGTCAATTTCCTCCTTACCCAGGAAAGCCAATAGTCCTGCAGGCCATGTCACTGGCAATTCTGACGAGTCCTCTCCTGCCTGGGATTCCTCCGATGCATCCTTGAGTGTAACGCCTACTGCTGCTGGCGCTGCTGTTGTTGCTGCTGGGAGTCGATCGTCATCCCAGAGGGGAAGTCGGAAGACCACTTGTACTACTTCCAGTAAGCAATTGACTGTCCAACAGTCCTTTGCGAGGAAGATGAAATATCACAGCAGTCATCCTGTTGCAGAGCGGATAACTGAGGCCTTGACAACTATGTTGGTGTTAGACGTGCGTCCAGTATCCGCCGTTAGTTCACGGGGAACTAGACAATTGCTTGAGGTAGTGTGCCCCCGTTACCAAATACCATCTAGGTTCCACTTCTCTAGGCAGGCGATACCGAGAATGTACACGGACGTCAGAAAAAGACTCACCAGTGTCCTAAAAAATGCAGTTGTACCCAATGTCCACTTAACCACGGACATGTGGACAAGTGGAGCAGGGCAGACTCAGGACTACATGACTGTGACAGCCCACTGGGTAGATGTATTGCCTCCCGCTGCAAGAACAGCAGCGGCGGCACCAGTAGCAGCATCTCGCAAACGCCAATTCGTTCCTAGGCAGGCTACGCTTTGTATCACCGCTTTCCAGAATACGCACACAGCTGAAAACCTCTTACGGCAACTGAGGAAGATCATCGCAGAATGGCTTACCCCAATTGGACTCTCCTGGGGATTTGTGGCATCGGACAATGCCAGCAATATTGTGCGTGCATTATATCTGGGCAAATTACAGCACGTCCCATGTTTTGCACATACCTTGAATTTGGTGGTGCAGAATTATTTAAAAAACGACAGGGGCGTGCAAGAGATGCTGTCGGTGGACAGAAGAATTGCGGGCCACTTTCGGCGTACAGGCACCGCGTACAGAAGACTGGAGCACCACCAAAAACACCTGAACCTGCCCTGCCATCATCTGAAGCAAGAGGTGGTAACGAGGTGGAATTCAACCCTCTATATGCTTCAGAGGATGGAGGAGCAGCAAAAGGCCATTCAAGCCTATACATCTGGCCACGATATAGGCAAAGGAGGTGGAATCCACCTGTCTCAAGCGCAGTGGAGAATGATTTCAACGTTGTGCAAGGTTCTGCAACCTTTTGAACTTGCCACACGTGAAGTCAGTTCAGACACTGCCAGCCTGAGTCAGGTCATTCCCCTCATCAGGCTTTTGCAGAAGAAGCTGGAGGCATTGAAGGAGGAGCTAAAACAGAGCGATTCCGCTAGGCATGTGGGACTTGTGGATGGAGCCCTTCATTCGCTTAACCAGGATTCACGGGTGGTCAATCTGTTGAAATCAGAGCACTACATTTTGGCCACCGTGCTCGATCCTAGATTTAAAACCTACGTTGGATCTCTCTTTCCGGCAGACACAAGTCTGCAGAGGTTCAAAGAACTGCTGGTGAGAAAATTGTCAAGTCAAGCGGAACGCGACCCGTCAACATCTCCTCCTTCACATTCTCCTGCAACTGGGGGTGCGAGGAAAAGGCTACGAATTCCGAGCCCACCCGCTGGCGGTGATGCAGGGCAGTCTGGAGCGACTGCTGATGCTGACATCTGGTCTGGACTGAAGGACCTGCCAACGATTACTGACATGTCGTCTACTGTCACTGCATATGATTCTCTCACCATTGAAAGAATGGTGGAGGATTATATGAGTGACCGCATCCAAGTAGGCACGTCAGACAGTCCGTACGTATACTGGCAGGAAAAAGAGGCAATTTGGAGGCCCTTGCACAAACTGGCTTTATTCTACCTAAGTTGCCCTCCCTCCAGTGTGTACTCCGAAAGAGTGTTTAGTGCCGCCGCTCACCTTGTCAGCAATCGGCCTACGAGGTTACTTCCAGAAAATGTGGAGAAGATGATGTTCATTAAAATGAATTATAATCAATTCCTCCATGGAGACATTCACCAGCAGCAATTGCCTCCAGAAAGTACACGGGGACCTGAGATGGTGGATTCCAGTGGGGACGAATTAATAATCTGTGAGGAGGGGGATGTACACAGTGAAAGGGGTGAGGAATTGGAGGATGATGATGAGGAGGACATCTTGCCTCTGTAGAGCCAGTTTGTGCAAGGAGAGATTGATTGCTTCTTTTTTGGTGGGGGCCCAAACCAACCAGTCATTTCAGTCACAGTCGTGTGGCAGACCCTGTCGCTGAAATGATGGGTTCGTTAAAGTGTGCATGTCCTGTTTTTACAACATAAGGGTGGGTGGGAGGTCCCAAGGACAATTCCATCTTGCACCTCTTTTTTCTTTCATTTTTCTTTGCGTCATGTGCTGTTTGGGGACAATTTTTTTTTTGGAAGGGCCATCCTGCGTGACACTGCAGTGCCACTCCTAGATGGGCCAGGTGTTTGTGTCGGCCACTAGGGTCGCTTAGCTTAGTCGTCACACAGCTACCTCATTGCGCCTCTTTTTTTCTTTGCGTCATGTGCTGTTTGGGGAGTATTTTTTGGAAGGGCCATCCTGCGTGACACTGCAGTGCCACTCCTAGATGGGCCAGGTGTTTGTGTCGGCCACTAGGGTCGCTTAGCTTAGTCATCACACATCTACCTCATTGCGCCTCTTTTTTTCTTTGCGTCATGTGCTGTTTGGGGAGTATTTTTTGGAAGGGCCATCCTGCGTGACACTGCAGTGCCACTCCTAGATGGGCCAGGTGTTTGTGTCGGCCACTAGGGTCGCTTAGCTTAGTCGTCACACAGCTACCTCATTGCGCCTCTTTTTTTCTTTGCGTCATGTGCTGTTTGGGGAGTATTTTTTGGAAGGGCCATCCTGCGTGACACTGCAGTGCCACTCCTAGATGGGCCAGGTGTTTGTGTCGGCCACTTGGGTCGCTTAGCTTAGTCACACAACAACTTTGGTGCAGCTCTTTTTTTCTTTGCATCATGTGCTGTTTGGGGACTATTTTTTTAAGTGCCATCGTGTCTGACACTGCAGTGCCACTCCTAGATGGGCCAGGTGTTTGTGTCGGCCACTTGTGTCGCTTAGCTTAGTCACACAGCGACCTTGGTGCGCCTTTTTTTTTTCTTTGCATCATGTGCTGTTTGGGGACTATTTTTTTGAAGTGCCATCCTGCCTGACACTGCAGTGCCACTCCTAGATGGGCCAGGTGTTTGTGTCGGCCACTTGTGTCGCTTAGCTTAGCCATCCAGCGACCTCGGTGCAAATTTTAGGACTAAAAATAATATTGTGAGGTGTGAGGTGTTCAGAATAGACTGAAAATGAGTGGAAATTATGGTTATTGAGGTTAATAATACTATGGGATCAAAATGACCCCCAAATTCTATGATTTAAGCTGTTTTTTAGGGTTTTTTGTAAAAAACACCCGAATCCAAAACACACCCAAATCCGACAAAAAAAATTCGGTGAGGTTTTGCCAAAACGCGTTCGAACCCAAAACACGGCCACGGAACCGAACCCAAAACCAAAACACAAAACCCGAAAAATTTCAGGTGCACATCACTAATATTTATATATATTGATATATATATATATATATATATATATATATATATATATATATCTCAGAAATGCCAGTATCTCAGAAATGCCATATAAACAGTGACAACCAGTATATATGCACAATAATATATGATTTCCTTCCTTTCAAATCAAGGGGGTAACGTCGGCGTATCTAAATATATATTGGGGTGATAGGTAAAAAAGTTCCCTGACCCCTGATTTAGAGCATATATGTATTCCTCAAAAGCACTTTATTCTATTTTACATGCATTCATTTTTAATATGATTTTGATTGTATAAATAAATGTATTTTTATTTTCTCAAACGCAGTATATTGTTTTCTTTCTTAAAACCCTAGTGCTACTATTCATTTTATATTTCTTCTGACATCACCGTACTGCGCTACCTTCCTGCACTACATTATTGCGCTACCTTCCCGCACCACATAACTGCATTACCTTCCCGCACCACGTTACCTTCCCACACCACATTACTGTATTGCCTTCCCACACCACCGTACTACACTACCTTCCCACACCACATTACTATGTTACCTACCCGCACCACACTACCTCTTCACACACTATCATTACACTACATCACTACACTACCTCCCCATAGTACTTTCCTGCACTGCCTCACCACAATACATAACAGCACTATACTACCTCACCACTCTGTAGCACTACACTACCTACCCACACTACATCACTACACTATCTACTCCTACTACATCACTCAGTGCCCCCCTTCACACACAATACATAACAGCACTAACTCCCCACACTAGATTACTGCATTACACTGCATTATCCTCCCTCCCATTATGTTAGAACATACCCTACACATGTGCTTACCTGTAAGTAGGATTTCTCTGTCTCTCTTCTCGGGTTCCTGGCTGCAGGCACAGAAGCCCCGCCTCCGGAGAATCAGAATAGAGAGGACAGGCTCAGATAGGACACAGGGCAAGAAGAGGTGGGCCTAAGGATGGGGGTGGGAGGAACAGAATAATAGAGGGAGGCAGCTGGGGGTGTATAGAAGCTGGAGGGGGGCGGGCCTGGTCCTAGAGGTGGGAGGGGACATCTGGACTTTTCTGCCTACTCACTCACTCACAAAGCAGCAACAGGGCATCCCATGGCTGGGGGAGGGATCAGACACAGCATCCGAGCATGTACACCAGCAGAGGTGCGCAGCATGGCGGGCAGAGGTATAGGGGGGCTTGATGCCAGAGGGTGTAGGGTCTAGGATGCTGCAGTAGAAGGAAATAATTGTTTCCTATCTACAGCAGCACAGAGATCTGCAGAAGCTGTGGAACTTTTCCTGGAGAGTGGGCCTGGATCTGCAGCTCCATTAGCCCCATTGTTAATCCTGCCCTGCCCATGACCCTTCTCTTCCTGGCACTGGCGGCAAAGTAGATACTAGATCCAAGTGGGCTAAAGGACTGCTGATTATGTCACAACCGTGTGACCTGCTTCTTCATCAGAGGGAGGATTCAGCACACCATAGAATTTCAGTGTACTGGGGAGAGGTGCATGGGGGAGGTTAGGCTTAGGTACCGGGGATTCGGCACACTGGTAGAGGTTAGAGTTAGGCACAAGTGAAATGATTAGGGTTAGGCTGCAGGAAGGGAGGTTAAAATTAGGCTGCTAGAGGGGATGTTATGGTTTGAGGGGAGGTTAGGTTAGTGCTACTGAGCAGATGAATTCCACTATAGCCCATATTTACATACAGAGCTTTTGCACCAGTATGTGATCCACTAAACAGAAACACAAAAAGCAAACAGAGAAGTAGAAAATGTAAATAAAAAAAAAATGTGTAACTGTCCTTCCATGAGGACAGTTAGGGTTATGCTTCGGAAGGGGACATTAGGGTTAGGCTGGGCACAGGAAGTTAGTGTTAGGTACCAGGAGGAGGGTTAGGATTAGGCTGCGGGATGGGAGGTTAGGGTTATGCACCAGGGGCACAGTTAGGGCCAGTGCCATAACTAGACATTTTAGTGCCCTGTGCCACAAAGAGAATTGGTGCCCCCCCATTTTAAAATTAAGTACAGTGCACACTGAAGATGCACAGCAAAAATATAGTGGCATGGCTTTATGGGGAAATGGCATGGCTGCAAAATAGTGTAAATTCACATTACACCCCACATTAGTGTCCATTATTCATGTTACACCACACAGTAGTGCCCTTTATACGCATCACATCACAGAATAGAGCCCCGTAAACATGTTATGCCAGGTACAGCCCATTATACACATCATGCCAGGTACCGCCCCTTATACACATTATGCCAGGTACAGCCCCTTATACACATTTCACCAGGTAAAGCACTTTATACATATTATGCCAGGTAGAGTACGTTATACACATTATGCCAGCTATAGCCCATTATATACATTATGCCAGGTACAGACCCTTTATGGTGTGTGGGTGTGTGTGTTACTTACTTGAGGTAAGAGGTTGGGAGGAGGTGACAGGCCGGTAAGGTGGGAGGTTGGGAGGGGAGGTAGGCCAGTGAGGTTGGGAGGGGAGACAGGTTGGGCAAGAAACTGGGATAGATTGGTTGGGAGTTGGTGGTTAAGGCCCGGGCGTAGAGGACCAGTGAGATCATGGATTAGAGATGACCAGTGCAGGGCCGTAACTAGGGGGGCTAAGGGGGCATGTGCCCCGGGTGCAGGATTTGAGGGGGCACAAAAAAGTTACAGAGGAGCAGGTTTTTTTTTACCGGCAGTACTGTGCTGCTCCAGTGAGACAGGAGACAGCTCCCAGGGCAATGTATCTGATCCACCTGTCTGCCCGCAGCTGGCTCTGACACTGTGCGGGTGAGCGCCAGTACCTGGGATCTCTCCTATGTCGACTACTGTCTTAAACTCTCTTCTTTGCCATGCAGTGCTGCAACCTCCGCTTTGCCTCCCAGATGGGGGGATTTGGTGTAGCTTATAGGGGGATGTAGTGTAATGATGCAGTGTACCGTATAGGGTATGTTGTGTAGTAATGTATTGCAGTATATAGGGGCATGTAGTGCACTGATGTGGTGTAACATATAAGGGGATGTAGTGTAGTGGTGCAGTGTACCATATAGGGTATGTCATGTAGTAATGTATTGCAGTTTATAGGGGCATGTAGTGCACTGATGTGGTGTAGCATACAAGAGGATGCAGTGTAGTGATGTAGTGTACCATATAGGGTACAGTAATGCAGTGTATAAGGGCATGTAGTGTAGTGATGTAGTTCAACATGTAGGGGATGTAGTATAGGGATGTAGTGCAGTAGATCGGGGAATGTAGTGCAGTGATGAAGTGTTATGATATAGTGCAATGTATGGGGACACAGAGGAGCATGTAGTTGAACACGCTGGCGGGGCATGTGACACATAGGGCATTAGAGGCACACAGGGGAATATTGTCCAGTAGTATCCCCTTTTTTCAAAATGTTGATAATCTGATTATTTTAGTCTGATGGAGTTGGTTTTTTTTGGGGGGGTGGGGTGGGGGGGTTACTGCCTTGCCCCGGGTGCCAAAAATCCTAGTTTCGGCCCTGACCAGTGTAATGGGCAGTGATTCCGGCGTTAGGGAGCCTGGCTGGCAACGTGAGTGCCGGCATTGGCGGTGGTATACCCACCGGACAAGGTATCCCTGGTTCCTATAATACTGAAGCCCCATACACACTAGACGAGATTATGAAAGATCTCACACAGAATGGCCGATCTGAGTGAGATCTTTCACAATCTTGTCCAGTGCGTACACTAAAAGTTGTTAACGATGCACGCTCCCGTGCATCGTTAATGACCCCCTCCCTCATCCGAACATGTATGGACGAGGGCGGTCCTCGTTAACGACAGCCATGCTGCAGATGCAGCATGGCTGTCGTTCCCCTCGCCGACCCCACCCTGCCGTAGCTGCCTGTCTTGGCCACATCGGCAAGGGTTTATACATTTACTGATACCGGGCCCGCCGCCGCCAAAATCGGTGTCAGCGGGGATTGGGTAGTGTGTAGAGCCCTTTAGTTTCCACTGTGTTTTACAATACAATGCAAATGAGTTCATTAATGATCCAATTTTAGAAAAGGATGTTTTATTTCACTGGAACGCTTTAGTAAAGCTTCCTTCTCTGCAAATAATTTTAAATGATTATCACCCTACAGTATATTGCGTAACAGGAACAATTACATTCAGAATATGAATACAATTACAATTAAAATATTTGTACAATTGGGGCCCCATATAAACCTTGACCTTTATTGTTAGCTCAGTAGCTTTTAAGTAGGGATGGCCATCGACCATTAATGTTTCAAAATCATCGATGGTTTATGACCAATGTTAACTACTTTCATCATCGATGGGGGATAACCAGATGGTATTCCTCCATCGATGGTGAGAAGCTATTGAATATTTTTATTTTTTTCTCTCCAGGGTGTTGGGGACACGGAGCATAGCTCCACCCCCACCCCCACCCCCCCAACACCCATGAAGCCATGCCCCCGGGCCCTGATTGGCCCGCAACATGCTCAATACTAAAGTAGGGCTTACCATCGATGGCTGAAACCATCGAAGGTTACCTTACAGATGGTTTGCCACCATTGAGGTTATCCATCAATGGTACCATTGATGGTAACCATCGATGGATAACCCAAAGATGGCCATCCCTACTTTTAAGTTCACTAATTGTCGAATGCTTTTTCCTGGGGGTAGTATTGAGTCTATGGTGAATGCCACAACTGAAGGTTTAAAACATTGAGTTCACTAAGTACTTTTTGATTTTTGTAATGTTTCTTCTTTTGTAAGCAATAACTCTACATCAGAACAATCTTCCCTTTGTTGGGTAACAGTGATAACATTTGGTGATTTTGTATCCTTCTATAAGATCTCTGTTTCATTTCAAAGCTCTGTGTGTCTGCTGTGTAGTTCAGTTGTAACCATCCATTAATAATATAAGCATGCTTTATACCTTTGGATGATCTGACTAACAGAGTACTTTTAAGGGAGCTGTAATGTCTCTATCACTGAAGAAAGAATTGCTTTAACCCTGCTCCTCTGCCTGTGTGGATCAGTTTTCTTTCAACAAGTGGGCAAGGGGTAGCATATAATTATCTGTACAGTAATTTATGGTGCAGGTGGGGCTTACTGGGTAGCACTAGTTTGGTTTTGCTGGGGCTCCGTCTCTGTTCCTCTATTATAACCTATTACTGTGTCTCTGATTATTGTATGCCCGGTTACCTCCTCCTCTCCGTCCTGTCCTGCTTCCGTCTGCTGAGCTCACTGCAAGCTGCCGCCCACCAAAGGGACTCTGTCTGCTCTCCGGCTGCTGTCTCTCAATCGCCTGTCACCAGGAACAGTAGTTGGGACCGGGTAAATAGCGCAGTGCTTCTCCTCGCTGCCAGCCGCTGGCTCTTCTCTAAGATGGCTTCCCAACTGCCCAACTGTCACACTAGCCAGCCTCTCTCTGGAGCAGCATGAGGCAGCCTCTCTTTAGAGTTGTATGTGACCTCCAACTGTCACACCAGCCAGCATGAGCCAGCCTCTCTCTGGAGTTGCATGTGACCTCCAACAGTCACAGTAGCCAGAACAAGCCAGCGTCTGCCTGTAGCTGCGTGTGACATTTGTGTAACCAGTGCACCGGTGAGAGTTCCCATTCACAACGCACTAGCTCTGTAGTTCTAGTCCCACTGTCACCAATGATGCTCTGACACCAATTAATGTATATAAAGGCAGTATTTACAAGTAAACAGTAAATGTTCTCACTAGGAGTGGGGTATCACAGCAGCAGAGACAGTCCCCGTGCTCCAGTGAGTGACACAGGCAGCAACCACATGTTACAGGCAGACACTTCTGAAGCATGTCACTGGAAATGTAACATAGAGCACCAGGGCGGGCCAGAGCATTAGCGTCCCCTTCTCCTCTCTGTCAGTCTTCCGGCTTTCCCTGCATTGGTCCACTCTGTCTGCCCGTTACTGTACACAGCTGCTACCCTGTCTGACAGCAGCTGACTGTTAACTCCCATGAACCACTCTACAGGAGAGAAGAGAGCAGGGGCGTAGTGCGTGGGAGATAGACAGTGTGCCCTGCGCTGCCTACAATATCTACAGCGCAGGCATATGCACCCGTGTCCACTCAGTGGGATTGCGAACAGTGCACCCACACTGCAAATGCGCGGAGGGCAAGGGACCGTTCACACACACCTACTTACAGCCCTGGTTAGGGTTAGGCACCAGAGGGATAGTTAGGATGCGAGGTTAGGGTTAAGCACCAGGGGGAGAGTTAGGGTTAAGTTGCAGAATGTAAGATTAAGGTTAGGCACCAGAACTACAGTTAGGGATAGGCACTAGTGGGAGGGTTAGTATTAGGCTGCGGGACGGATGCATAGGGGTAGACACTGGGGGAACGGTTAGGGTTAGGCTGCAGGATGGGAGGTTAGGGTTAGGCACTGGCGGGAGGTTTAGGTTGTGAGATGAGGGGTTAGGGTTACACACCTAGGGTATAGTGAGATTTAACCACTGGGTCCTTTTGCCCACTTGGATTTAAACTCAAACCTGGCGTCAAGTGGTCCTGAGTGTTACATCACGGAACTTACTGCACTACATTTGCCAGAAACATACAGTATACACATCCCTCCTGCATTCTTCCAGTCACACTAGCAAAGAAGCATAAATGACTCAAGTGCTACAATAAACTTGTCTTTAACAGCTGCACAACAAAAACTACAGCTACAGTAGGTGCAGTATACTACCCTATCTACTGTACAGTCTTATGACAGTTACAGTCAAAACACAATGAATGCATTATGCACAGAGCCGGCCCTAACCAATATGATGCCCTAGGCAAGATTTTGGCTGGTGCCCGCTAGCACCACCGCTGGTTCTGCCTCTGACCTTGCACCTCTTTCCCTGCACCATCACCCCTCACCCATAGCAGTCCTTGTACCCCCTATATTTTAAATAGGAACAGTTCGCACATTTGACGCACAGCCCAAAAAGGGGCATCTTCTTGCTGGGAAGGGGCATGGCTACACAATAGTAACCCTAATTCCAATTTCTCTGACGTCCTAGTGGATGATGGGAACTCCGTAAGGACCATGGGGAATAGACGGGCTCCGCAGGAGACTGGGCACTCTAAAAGAAAGATTAGGTACTATCTGGTGTGCACTGGCTCCTCCCTCTATGCCCCTCCTCCAGACCTCAGTTAGATTTCTGTGCCCGGCCGAGCTGGATGCACACTAGGGGCTCTCCTGAGCTCCTAGAAAGAAAGTATATGTTAGGTTTTTTATTTTACAGTGAGACCTGCTGGCAACAGGCTCGCTGCAACGAGGGACTAAGGGGAGAAGAAGCGAACCTACCTGCTTGCAGCTAGCTTGGGCTTCTTAGGCTACTGGACATCATTAGCTCCAGAGGGATCGACCGCAGGACCCGTCCTTGGTGTTCGTTCCCGGAGCCGCGCCGCCGTCCCCCTTACAGAGCCAGAAGCATGAAGATGGTCCGGAAAATCGGCGGCAGAAGACTTCAGTCTTCACCAAGGTAGCGCACAGCACTGCAGCTGTGCGCCATTGCTCCTCATACACACTTCACACTCCGGTCACTGAGGGTGCAGGGCGCTGGGGGGGGGGGGGGGGGCGCCCTGAGCAGCAATAAAAACACCTTGGCTGGCAAAATAATCACAATATATAGCCCCAGAGGCTATATATGTGATAATTACCCCTGCCAGAATCCATAAAAAAGCGGGAGAAAAGTCTGCGAGAAAGGGGCGGAGCTATCTCCCTCGGCACACTGGCGCCATTTTCTCTTCACAGTGTAGTTTTCAGGCTCAAAGGGTTAAAAAGAGAGGGGGGGGGGACTAAATTTAGGCGCAATATTGTTTATACAAGCAGCTATTGGGGAAAATTCACTCAGTGATAGTGTTTATCCCTACATTATATAGCGCTCTGGTGTGTGCTGGCATACTCTCTCTCTGTCTCCCCAAAGGGCTGTGTGGGGTCCTGTCCTCAGTCAGAGCATTCCCTGTGTGTGTGCGGTGTGTCGGTACGGCTGTGTCGACATGTTTGATGAGGAGGCTTATGTGGAGGCGGAGCAGATGCCGATAAATGGGATGTCGCCTCCTGTGGGCCGACACCAGAGTGGATGGATAGGTGGAAGGTATTCACCGACAGTGTCAACTCCTTACATAAAAGGCTGGATGACGTAACAGCTAGGGGACAGCCGGCTTCTCAGCCCGCGCCTGCCCAGGCGTCTCAAAGGTCATCAGGGGCTCAAAAACGCCCGCTCCCTCAGATGGCAGACACAGATGTCGACACGGAGTCTGACTCCAGTGTCGACGAAGTTGAGACATATACACAATCCACTAGGAACATCCGTTACATGATCCCGGCAATAAAAAATGTGTTACACATTTCTGACATTAACCCAAGTACCACTAAAAATAAGAATTTACTTACCGATAATTCTATTTCTCATAGTCCGTAGTGGATGCTGGGACTCCGTCAGGACCATGGGGAATAGCGGGCTCCGCAGGAGACAGGGCACATCTAAATAAAGCTTTTAGGATCACATGGTGCGTACTGGCTCCTCCCCCTATGACCCTCCTCCAAGCCTCAGTTAGGTACTGTGCCCGGACGAGCGTACACAATAAGGAAGGATCTTGAATCCCGGGTAAGACTCATACCAGCCACACCAATCACACCGTACAACTTGTGATCTGAACCCAGTTAACAGTATGATAACAAAAAACGAAGTAGCCTCTGAAAAGATGGCTCACAACAATAGTAATAACCCGATCTTTGTAACAATAACTATGTACAAGTATTGCAGACAATCCGCACTTGGGATGGGCGCCCAGCATCCACTACGGACTATGAGAAATAGAATTATCGGTAAGTAAATTCTTATTTTCTCTAACGTCCTAGTGGATGCTGGGACTCCGTCAGGACCATGGGGATTATACCAAAGCTCCCAAACGGGCGGGAGAGTGCGGATGACTCTGCAGCACCGAATGAGAGAACTCCAGGTCCTCCTTAGCCAGAGTATCAAATTTGTAAAATTTTACAAACGTGTTCTCCCCTGACCACGTAGCTGCTCGGCAAAGTTGTAATGCCGAGACCCCTCGGGCAGCCGCCCAAGATGAGCCCACTTTCCTTGTGGAGTGGGCCTTTACAGATTTAGGCTGTGGCAGGCCTGCCACAGAATGTGCAAGTTGGATTGTGCTACAGATCCAACGTGCAATCGTCTGTTTAGACGCAGGAGCACCCATCTTGTTGGGTGCATACAATATAAACAACGAGTCAGATTTTCTGACTCCAGCTGTCCTTGAAATATATTTTTTTTTAATGCTCTGACAACGTCCAGCAACTTGGAGTCCTCCAAGTCGCTAGTAGCCGCAGGCACCACAATAGGCTGGTTCAAGTGAAAAGCCGAAACCACCTTAGGGAGAAAATGAGGACGTGTCCGCAGTTCTGCCCTGTCCGAATGGAAAATCAGATATGGGCTTTTGTATGATAAAGCCGCCAACTCTGAAACTCTCCTGGCTGAAGCCAGGGCCAATAGCATGGTTACCTTCCATGTAAGGTATTTTAAATCTACCGATTTTAGAGGCTCAAACCAATGAGATTTGAGAAAATTCAAAACTACGTTCAAATCCCACGGTGCCACTGGAGGCACTATTGGGGGTTGTATATGTAGTACACCTTTGACAAAAGTTTGTACTTCAGGCACTGATGCCAATTCCTTCTGGAAGAAGATTGATAAGGCCGAAATTTGAACTTTAATGGACCCCAATTTTAGGCCCATAGACAATCCTGCTTGCAGGAAATGTAAGAATCGACCCAATTGAAATTCTTCCGTTGGAGCCTTCTTGGCCTCACACCACGCAACATATTTTCGCCAAATGCGGTGATAATGTTGTACAGTCACTTCCTTTCTAGCCTTAATCAAGGTAGGAATAACTTCCTCTGGAATGCCTTTTTCTTTTAGAATCCGGCGTTCAACCGCCATGCCGTCAAACGCAGACGCGGTAAGTCTTGGAACATACAAGGTCCCTGCTGAAGCAGATCCCTTCTTAGAGGTAGAGGCCACGGATCCTCCGTGAGCATCTCTTGAAGTTCCGGATACCAAGTTCTTCTTGGCCAGTCCGGAGCCACCAGTATTGTTCTTACTCCTCTTTTCCGTATAATTCTCAGTACCTTTGGTATGAGAGGCAGAGGAGGGAACACATACACTGACTGGTACACCCACGGTGTTACCAGAGCGTCCACAGCTATTGCCTGAGGGTCTCTTGACCTGGCGCAATATCTGTCCAATTTTTTGTTGAGGCGAGACGCCATCATGTCCACCCTTGGTCTTTCCCAACGGTTCACAATCATGTGGAAGACTTCTGGATGAAGTCCCCACTCTCCCGGGTGAAGGTCGTGTCTGCTGAGGAAGTCTGCTTCCCAGTTGTCCACTCCCGGGATGAACACTGCTGACAGTGCTATGACATGATTCTCCGCCCAGCGCAGAATCCTTGCAGCTTCTGTCATTGCTCTTCTGCTTCTCGTGCCGCCTTGTCGGTTTACGTGGGCGACTGCCGTGATGTTGTCCGACTGGATCAACACCGGCTGACCCTGAAGCAGCGATTTTGCCAGGCTTAGAGCATTGTAGATCGCTCTTAGCTCCAGTATATTTATGTGAAGGGACGTCTCCAGGTTTGACCACACGCCCTGGAAGTTTCTTCCCTGTGTGACTGCTCCCCAGCCTCGTAGGCTGGCATCCGTAGTCACCAGGACCCAGTCCTGTATGCCGAATCTGCGGCCCTCTAACAGATGGGCACTCTGCAACCACCACAGGAGAGACAACCTTGTTCTTGGTGACAGTGTTATCCGCTGATGCATGTGCAGATGCGATCCGGACCATTTGTCCAGCAGATCCCACTGAAATGTCCGTGCATGGAATCTGCCGAATGGAATCGCTTCGTAAGAAGCCACCATCTTTCCCAGGACTCTTGTGCATTGATGTACTGACACAGTTCCTGGTTTTAGGAGGTTCCTGACAAGTTCGGATAACTCCCTTGCTTTCTCCTCCGGGAGAAACACCTTTTTCTGAACCGTGTCCAGAATCATTCCCAGGAACAGCAGACGAGTTGTCGGGGTCAATTGAGATTTTGGAAGATTCAGAATCCACCCGTGTTGCTGAAGCACTACCTGGGTTAGTGCTACACCGACTTCCAGCTGTTCTCTGGACTTTGCCCTTATCAGGAGATCGTCCAAGTAAGGGATAATTAATACGCCTTTTCTTCGTAGAAGAACCATCATTTCGGTCATTACCTTGGTAAAGACCCGAGGGGCCGTGGACAAACCAAACGGCAGCGTTTGAAACTGATAATGACAGTCTTGTATCACGAACCTGAGATACCCTTGGTGCGAGGGGTAAATTGGGACATGCAGATAAGCATCTTTTATGTCCAGGGACACCATGAAGTCCCCTTCTTCCAGATTCGCTATCACTGCTCTGAGTGACTCCATCTTGAACTTGAATTTCTGTATGTACAGGTTCAAGGATTTCAGGTTTAGAATAGGTCTTACCGAACCGTCCGGCTTCGGTACCACAAATAGTGTGGAATAATACCCCTTTCCCTGTTGTAGGAGGGGTACCTTGACTATCACCTGCTGAGAATACAGCTTGTGAATGGCTTCCAAAACCGACGTCCTTTCTGAGGGAGACGTTGGTAAAGCAGACTTTAGGAACCGGCGAGGGGGAGACCTTTCGAACTCCAACATGTAACCCTGAGATATTATCTGCAGGATCCATGGGTCCACTTGTGAGCGAGCCCACTGATTGCTGAAAATCTTGAGTCGACCCCCCACCGCTCCTGAGTCCGCTTGTAAAGCCCCAGCGTCATGCTGATGGCTTTGTAGAACCCGGGGCGGGCTTCTGGTCCTGGGCAGGGGCTGCTTGCTGCCCTCTCTTACCCTTTCCTCTGCCTCGCGGCAGATAAGACTGTCCTTTTGGTCGCTTGTTTTTATAGGAGCGAAAGGACTGCGGCTGAAAAGACGGTGTCTTTTTCTGTTGGGAGGGGGTCTGAGGTAAAAAAGTGGATTTGCCGGCAGTTGCCGTGGCCACCAGGTCCGAAAGACCGACCCCAAATAATTCCTCTCCTTTATATGGCAATACTTCCATATGCCTTTTGGAATCCGCATCACCTGACCACTGTCGCGTCCATAAACTTCTTCTGGCAGATATGGACATCGCGCTTACTCTTGATGCTAGAGTACAAATATCCCTCTGAGCATCTCGCATATAAAGAAAAGCATCCTTTAATTGCTCTAGAGTCAATAAAATACTGTCCCTATCCAGGGTATCAATATTTTCAGTCAGAGAATCCAACCACACTACCCCAGCACTGCACATCCAGGCTGAGGCTACTGCCGGTCGCAGTATAACACCAGTATGTGTGTATATACTCTTCAGTGTAGTTTCCAGCCTCCTATCTGCTGGATCCTTGAGGGCGGCCGTATCAGGAGACGGCAACGCCACTTGCTTTGATAAACGTGTGAGCGCCTTATCCACCCTAGGGGGTGTTTCCCAGCGCGCCCTAACCTCTGGTGGGAAAGGGTATAATGCCAATAACTTCTTGGAAATTAGCAGTTTTCTATCTGGGTTAACCCACGCTTCGTCACACACGTCATTCAATTCCTCTGATTCTGGAAAAGCTACAGGTAGTTTTTTCACCCCCCACATAATACCCCTTTTTGAGGTACCAGCAGTATCAGAGATCTGCAAAGCCTCCTTCATTGCCGTGATCATATAACGTGTGGCCCTATTGGAAAATACGTTTGTTTCTTCACCGTCGACACTAGATTCATCTGTGTCGGTACCCGTGTCGACTGACTGAGGTAAGGGACGTTTTACAGCCCCTGACGGTGTCTGAGACGCCTGAGCCGGTACTAACTGGTTTTCCGGCCGTCTCATTTCGTCAACTGACTTTTGTAATGTGCTAACATTATCACGTAATTCCATAACTAAAGCCATCCATTCCGGTGTCGACTCCCTAGGGGGTGACATCACCATTACCGGCAATTGCTCTGCCTCCACACCAACATCGTCCTCATACATGTCGACACACACGTACCGACACACAGCAGCCACACAGGGAATGCTCTAATCGAAGACAGGACCCTCTTAGCCCTTTGGGGAGACAGAGGGAGAGTTTGCCAGCACACACCAAAAGCGCTATAAATGTATATAAACAACCCTAGAAGGTGTTGTTTTTGATATAAGCGCTTTTAATATATCAATATCGCCAAATTATGCCCCCCTTCTCTTTGTTACCCTGTTTCTGTAGTGCAGTGCAGGGGAGAGTCCTGGGAGCCTTCCTCACCAGCGGAGCTGAGCAGGAAAATGGCGCTGAGTGCTAAGGAGAATAAGCTCCGCCCCTTTTTCGGCGGGCTTTTCTCCCGGGTTTTAAGAAAACTGGCCTGGGTTAAATACATACATATAGCCTTAATGGCTATATGTGATGTATTTATTTTGCCACTAAAAGGTATTTAATATTGCTGCCCAGGGCGCCCCCAGCAGCGCCCTGCACCCTCCGTGACTGAATCAGTGAGACGTGTAGCAACAATGGCGCACAGCTGCAGTGCTGTGCGCTACCTTCATGAAGACTGAGGAGTCTTCTGCTGCCTGCTTTCCGGACCTCCGTCTTCAGCGTCTGTAAGGGGGATCGGCGGCGCGGCTCCGGGACGAACCCCAGGAGGACCTGTGTTCCGACTCCCTCTGGAGCTAAGTGTCCAGTAGCCTAAGACTCCAATCCATCCTGCACGCAGGTGAGTTGGAAATCTCTCCCCTAAGTCCCTTGATGCAGTGATCCTGTTGCCAGCAGGATTCACTGAGATTTAAACCTAAAAAAACTTTTTCTAAGCAGCTCTTTAGGAGAGCCACCTAGATTGCACCCTTCTCGGACGGGCACAAAAACCTAACTGAGGCTTGGAGGAGGGTCATAGGGGGAGGAGCCAGTACGCACCATGTGATCCTAAAAGCTTTATTTAGATGTGCCCTGTCTCCTGCGGAGCCCGCTATTCCCCATGGTCCTGACGGAGTCCCAGCATCCACTAGGACGTTAGAGAAAAAGGGTTTTATGTTTGGGGAGAAAAAGCAGGCAGTGTTTTGTTCCCCCATCAAATGAGTGAATGAAGTGTGAAAAAGCGTGGGTTCCCCCGATAAGAAACTGGTAATTTCTAAAAAGTTACTGATGGCGTACCTTTTCCCGCCAGAGGATAAGTTACGCTGGGAGATATCCCCTAGGGTGGATAAGGCGCTCACACGTTTGTCAAAAAAGGTGGCACTGCCGTCTTAGGATACGGCCACTTTGAAGGTACCTGCTGATAAAAAGCAGGAGGCTATCCTGAAGTCTGTATTTACACACTCAGGTACTAGACTGAGACCTGCAGATAGTGCTGCTGCAGCGTGGTCTGTAACCCTGTCAAACAGGGATACTATTTTGCGAACATAAGACGTCGTCTTATATATGAGGGATGCACAGAAGGGATATTTTGCCGGCTGGCATCCAGAATTAATGCAATGTCCATTCTGTCAGGAGAGTATTAGAGACCCGACACTGGACAGGTGATGCTGATTTTAAAAGGCACATAGAGCCTTATAAGGGTGAGGAATTGTTTGGGGATGGTCTCTGGGACCTCGTATCCACAGCAACAGCTGGGAAGAAATTTTTTTTACCTCAGGTTTCCTCACAGCCTAAGAAAGCACTGTATTATCAGGTACAGTCCTTTCGGCTTCAGAAAAGCAAGCGGGTCAAAGGCGCTTCCTTTCTGCACAGAGACGAGGGAAGAGGGAAGAGGGAAAAAGCTGCACCAGTCAGCCAGTTCCCAGAATCAAAATTCTTCCCCCGCTTCCTCTGAGTCTACCGCATGACGCGGGGGCTCCACAGGCGTAGCCAGGTACGGTGGGGGGCCGCCTCAAAAATTTCAGCGATCAGTGGGCTCGCTCACAGGCTGGAATTCGAGGCGTCTCCCCCCCGCCGTTTCCTCAAATCTGCCTTGCCGACAACTCCCTCAGGCAGGGAGGCTGTGCTAGAGGCAATTCACAAGCTGTATTCCCAGCAGGTGATAGTCAAGGTGCCCCTACTTCAACAAGGACGGGGTTACTATTCCACACTGTTTGTGGTACCGAAACCGGACGGTTCGGTGAGACCCATTTTAAATTTGAAGTCCTTGAACACATACATAAAAAAATTCAAGTTCAAGATGGAATCGCTCAGGGCGGTTATTGCAAGCCTGGAGGAGGGGGATTACATGGTATCCCTGGACATCAAGGATGCTTACCTACATGTCCCCATTTACCATCCTCACCAGGAGTACCTCAGATTTGTGGTACAGGATTGCCATTACCAATTCCAAACAATGCCGTTTGGACTGTCCACGGCACCGAGGGTCTTTACCAAGGTAATGGCAGAAATGATGATACTCCTTCGAAAAAAGGGAGTTTTTAATTATCCCGTACTTGGACGATCTTCTTATAAAGGCGAGGTCCATGGAGCAGTTGTTGGTCGGAGTAGCACTATCTCGGGAAGTGCTACAACAGCACGGATGGATTCTATACATTCCAAAGTCACAGCTGGTTCCTACCACACGCCTGCTGTTCCTGGGGATGGTTCTGGACACAGAACAGAAAAAAGTGTTTCTCCCGCAGGAGCTGTCATCTCTAGTCAGAGACCTCCTGAAACCAAAACAGGTATCGGTGCATCACTGCACACGAGTCCTGGGAAAAATGGTAGCTTCTTACGAAGCAAAATTCCATTCGGCAGGTTCCATGCAAGAACCTTTCAGGGGGACCTCTTGGACAAGTGGTCGGAATCGCATCTTCAGATGCATCGGCTGATAACCCTGTCTCCAAGGACCAGGGTATCTCTACTGTGGTGGCTGCAGAGTGCTCATCTTCAAGAGGGCCGCAGATTCGGCATACAGGACTGGGTCCTGGTAACCACGGATGCCAGCCTTCGAGGCTGGGGGGCAGTCACACAGGGAAGAAATTTCCAAGGACTTTGGTCAAGTCAGGAGTCGTCCCTACACATAAATATTCTGGAACTGAGGGCCATTTACAATGCCCTAAGTCTGGCAAGGCCTCTGCTTCAAAACCAGCCGGTACTGATCCAATCAGACAACATCACGGCAGTCGCCCATGTAAACCGACAGGGCGGCACAAGAAGCAGGATGGCGATGGCAGAAGCCACAAGGATTCTCCGATGGGCGGAAAATCACGTCTTAGCACTGTCAGCAGTGTTCATTCCGGGAGTGGACAACTGGGAAGCAGACTTCCTCAGCAGACACGACCGACACCCGGGAGAGTGGGGACTTCATCCAGAAGTCTTCCAACTGTTGGTGAACCGTTGGGAAAGGCCACAGGTGGACATGATGGCATCCCGCCTAAACAAAAAACTAGATATTGCGCCAGGTCAAAGGACCCTCAGGCAATAGCTGTGGACGCTCTGTGACACCGTGGGTGTACCAGTCGGTTTATGTATCCCTCCTCTGCCTCTCATACCAAAGGTACTGAGAATAATAAGAAAACGAGGAGTAAGAATGATACTCGTGGTTCCGGATGGGCCAAGAAGAGCTTGGTACCCAGAACTTCAAGAAATAATATCAGAGGACCCATGGCCTCTACCGCTCAGACAGGATCTGCTACAGCAGGGGCCCTGTCTGTTCCAAGACTTACCGCGGCTGCGTTGGACGGCATGGCGGTTGAATTCCGGATCCTAAAGCAAAAGGGCATTCCGGAGGAAGTCATTCCTACGCTGATAAAAGCCAGGAAAGAAGTAACCGCAAACCATTATCACCGTATTTGGCGAAAATATGTTGCGTGGTGTGAGGCCAGGAAGGCCCCAACAGAGGAATTTCAGCTGGGTCGTTTTCTGCACTTCCTACAGTCAGGAGTGACTATGGGCCTAAATTTGGGTTCCATTAAGGTCCAGATTTCGGCTCTGTCGATTTTCTTCCAGAAAGAACTGGCTTCACTGCCTGGAGTTCAGACATTTGTAAAGGGAGTGCTACATATTCAGCCCCTTTTTTGTGCCTTCTGTGGCACCTTGGGATCTCAACGTGGTGTTGAGTTTCTTAAAATCACTTTGGTTTGAGCCACTTAAAACTGTGGATTTGAAATGTCTCACGTGGAAAGTGGTCATGTTATTGGCCTTGGCTTCGGCCAGGCGTGTGTCAGAATTGGCGGCTTTGTCATGTAAAAGCCCTTATCTGATTTTCCATATGGATAGGGCAGAATTGAGGACTCGTCCCCAGTTTCTCCCTAAGGTGGTATCAGCTTTTCACTTGAACCAACCTATTGTAGTGCCTGCGGCTACTAGGGACTTGGAAGATTCCAAGTTACTGGACGTAGTCGGGGCCTTAAAAATTTATATTTCCAGGACGGCTGGAGTCAGGAAAACTGACTCGTTTTTTATCCTGTAGGCACCCAACAAAATAGGTGCTCCTACTTCTAAGCAGACTATTGCTCGCTGAATTTGTAGCACAATTCAGCTGGAGCATTCTGCGGCTGGATTGCCGCATCCTAAATCAGTAACAGCCCATTCCACGAGGAAAGTGGGCTCATCTTGGGCGGCTGCCCGAGGGGTCTCGGCTTTGCAACTTTGCCGAGCTGCAACTTGGTCAGGGGCAAACACGTTTGCTAAATTCTACAAATTTGATACCCTGGCTGAGGAGGACCTTGAGTTCTCTCATTCGGTGCTGCAGAGTCATCCGCACTCTCCCGCCCGTTTGGGAGCTTTGGTATAATCCCCATGGTCCTTACGGAGTTCCCAGCATCCACTAGGACGTCAGAGAAAATAAGATTTTACTCACCGGTAAATCTATTTCTCGTAGTCCGTAGTGGATGCTGGACGCCCATCCCAAGTGCGGATTGTCTGCAATACTTGTATATAGTTATTGCCTAACTAAAGGGTTATTGTTGAGCCATCTGTTGAGAGGCTCAGTTATATTTCATACTGTTAACTGGGTATAGTATCACGAGTTATACGGTGTGATTGGTGTGGCTGGTATGAGTCTTACCCGGGATTCAAAATCCTTTCTTATTGTGTCAGCACTTCCGGGCACAGTATCCTAACTGAGGTCTGGAGGAGGGGCATAGAGGGAGGAGCCAGTGCACACCAGATAGTACCTAATCTTTCTTTTAGAGTGCCCAGTCTCCTGCGGAGCCCGTCTATTCCCCATGGTCCTTACGGAGTTCCCAGCATCCACTACGGACTACGAGAAATAGATTTACCGGTGAGTAAAATCTTATTTACGCCACACAGTACTGCAACTTTATTCACATTTTATCTTGCGATAGTGTCCATAATTCATATTACATCACACAGTAGTATCACTTTACCGTATAAACGTTACTCCTCACAGTAGAGCCCCTTATTCACATTACATCACACTGAATTGCTCCTAATTCACATTACACCACACCTTATTGCTCTTTATTCACATTAGATGACACAGTAGTGCCCTTTCTATATGCAACGCCACATAGTAGAGCACCTTATACACATAATGCCACACATTAGTAATGCATTTATACACAATTCCACACAGTAATGCCCCTTACACATGAGACACATTAATGTCCTTATAAACATAATGTACCTTACACATTATGACAACCTTTATTAATGCCCTTATACACATAATGACACACATAGTGCCCCCTACATATTTGCTGCACATTATTAGTGCCCCTATACACATAATGACACACATACAGTAGTACCCTGTTACACATATGCCGCACATTATTAATGCCCTTATACACATAATGACACACATAGTGGCCCTTTACACATATGTTGCACATTATTAATGCATTTTTACATGACACATATCATGCTCCTTACACATATTCTGAACACTACTGCACAACCAACCCACTCACGTGCACATAGCACTCACACTTCCACTAACACTGTGACCTCTGCCTCTGCTTGGATACAGATGTGTCCTCACAAATCTTGCATCAATGCTAATGTCGGGCACCTTTTTTTAATGAAAATGCATCTTATTTGCATTGCTATGTGGCTAGGATGCACAAGCAGCTTCTGCTGATTAAACTGATATGCAGCATTCCTATATACTGTGTGAGACTGTGGCTGTATCTGCATATGAAATGCTACATACAGAATATAGGCATGCTGCATATCATTTTAAATCAGCAGAAGCTGATGATGCCCCTAGGCATATCAAATGCCCTAGGCAATTGCCTAGTTTGCCTATGCCTATGGCCGGCTCTGATTATGCAAGGCAAAACAAGCACAAGGTATAGCAGAGACCAGTGCAGAGCAGTGAGACAATCAACAAACAATGAAATAGGTTATATAATAACAGCCTGGCAGTGGTACCTGGAATGAGACTGGAAGCTGTGCACTCAGCAGGTGACTGGAGGAGGCAGGAGCCGGTGTGATAAGCAGGACGCAGGAGTCTGCGGTTGGAGCACAGGCAGGCAGACACGTTCATCTAAACATGGCAGATGCTCAGATCCCTGCCCACACGTACCTTCCATACCCAGTGTGGCCGCACATGAAACTCCGCCCGCACCTTTCATACCTGGGCTTGCCTGGACGCATCATGACTCACTATGCAATGACACGGCCGCACATGAAACTCTGCCTGCTAAGAACATTGCTGCCCTGAAGGCGGTGCTGTCAGACTCACATATGAATGGAAAAACCGTCCCATCAGGCCGTTGGCCCTTCTGGCATTTGCCAGAAGTGCCAGATACCAGTCCGGCCCTGGCTGCAATGTATGGAAACAGAAGTTACAGAGAATTCACAGAGTGAGAAAGGAACTTTTATTAAAAGTGTGAACAAGTATTTAATTCATTTTACAAGTAATGTAAACATTTAATTTCTGTCTTGGATGCTTTGTAGCAACAAACAAACAACAACATTTTTTTGTAGTAATTATTCAAAATGGCATTTTGGTTCTATAAATCTACTAATTAAAACAGACAAATATAAGAGGTACATAATTGAGAGTTGCCCATTGCACACATAAAAAATGATGGTAATGGTAGCTTTCTTGTTTGAGCTCAAAGTCAGCAATGAAGTCTTTCATAATAACTACAGCATACACAGAAAATTATAGGACAATGTAGAATACACCCTCTGCCCACTCCAAAGACATGGGGGTGTCCCATAAAAAATATAAGGTCATGTTAATGAAGAATTGGCAAGTCATTATTTGAGAGCCTAATTAAAAAATAATAAAAATGTGAAATTAAAATGGAAATAATAGTAGAACACATCTCAGAATACTTTGTGTCAGCCATTTATGAGCATAGCTCCATGCCTAAAATGGAGTTGTATCCAGCAGTGTTAGGCTCAACTGCAAATCATTCTACAAGTATGACAGTCTCTAAGATTCTCCTAGATGTCTCCAGAAGTGTCACCGATGATTTTAGTCATTGACCAAGATTTCTTCATTAATCTTAGGCACAAAGAAACAAAGCACTGATACAAAACCTTAATTTCTTAATTATCGTCTGCTTTGTAAGACAAATTGGATTTATCTGGATCTTTCCAAGTTTGCAGCAGTAGAGGAGTTACTGTAAATGGATATATTTTACACATGTCTTGCAAAAACATGATTTGTACATCTTCAGATTTCTTCCTGTAAAATAAATTAAAGTTAGTTTTTTGTTTTTTTTTTTATTTAGGTCATTATCAAAAACATATGCAATGTACTCAAGACAGAAGTGTTCAGTCACTTGGTACTAATCACTGACATCAATAATTTTAAAATATGCCAAGTTGCAGATAGGATATATATAGAAATTAAAGAAAAAGCACAGAAACATGGATCTTAAAAATCACTTACTGTACTATTAACTTGTTTATAATCTTTTATAATTACTAGTAGAATGAAATGTTCACTTTACTATAATAATCCTGATTTCCCTTGTGATTGAAACTGTAGTAGAGTCAAAGGAAATAGCAGAATTTCTGTTTAACAGATAATCTTTGTTTTAAAGTGTAGACACCACAAATAATTTAGATGTGCAGTATAAGATTAGATGCATAGAGGTCTATTTATCAATCTGCACATTTTTTAAAAAAAATGACCAGTGTTTTTTACTGTCTTTTTGCATCAGACTTTACGCAATATTAACTCTTTTACACTGGTGATACAGCCGTTGTGAATGCAAATGTGGAAGACTTCTCCAATGGTCATTGGCAGTGTGTGAATGCATGAGCTAGGAAGGGTGCGCATGTGCACTAATTAATCGGTATTATTGGGTCTGCACATGCACAATCCAGTAAGGCTGCGTATGCACAGTTAACAATTAGTGCATCTTTGGATTCCCTTGCCATAAATTATTGTTCTCTACTACAGGTGGATTTAGACATGAATGTATGATATTTTATGCACAACAGAGTTACAAGTTACAGTATCTTTAGAATCAAAGAGATATAATATATATACTGGAGATATATATATATATATATATAAAAGCAAATTATACTTACCGATAATTTCATTTCTTCAAGATACTTCATGGCAGCCATTACTCTGGGGATTGTATCCATCCTCCTATAATTAGACAGGTAGTTTTTTTTTCCAGCAGCTAAGTACCGCCCACTCTGGGTATAAAGCGACCCTCCTCTTCCTCCTCCCTAGTCTTTTGAATGTCTCCTTACTGACACCTTCTGTGAAAAAAAAACTTAAGGGAGGGAATATCATAGGCTGCCATGAAGTATCTTGAAGAAATGAAATTATCGGTAAGTATAATTTGCTTTTTTCTTCTGCGTTCCTTCATGGCAGCCATTACTCTGGGATATACCAACGCTCAATACAGGGAGGGTAACAAATTAGAAAGACCACGGTTTAATGCTGAATAGTAATAACTATTTATTCCATAACCCTTTCAAGGACTTGTTTCCCAAAGTGGGAGTCTCCAACATGCAGCACATAATGACTAGAGAACGTATGTATAGATGACCAGGTAGCTGCTGCGCATATGTCTCTTGCCGACACTTGAGCCTTCCTAGCCCAGGAAGCTGCCACCGCCCTTAGAGAGTGTGCCTTTAGTCCTCCTGGAACCTCCCGATCACTTTCCTCATACACAAATGTTAGCAGTTCTCTAATCCATCTGGAAATGGTTTGCTTAGTAGGCATGTCACCTCTCTTTGATCCTGAATGCAGCACAAACAGGTGTTTGGTCTTCTGAAACTCCTACACGCTCTCCAGATAAAATTTAGATTGCTCAGGTTAAATCTAAATTGTGCATCCTTTCTTCCTCCCTGTTCTGTGGTTCCGGATAAAAGGACGGCAAGACAATTTCCTGACCCGAATGAAATTCTGAAGAATTTCTAGGTAAGAAAACTCGGATTAGTTCTAAGAACCACTCTATCTGGAAGGAAATTTAAATAAGGTTCTTCTGACCACAGGGCTTGTAGCTCACCAACTCTCCTGGTCGACATAATAGCCACTAGAAAAGCCACTTTCCATGTAACAACTTTATTGAGATCTCCTGTATTGGCTCAAAGGGTGGCGCCATTAAGGCATCCAACACCAAATTCAGGTCCCATGGTGCAAGGATTAACCTAACTCTAGGGCGTATCCTCTTTATTGACCGACAAAACTTTTTGTTAAATCGGCCTTCGACAACCTTCGGTCAAGGAACACGCTGAGTGCTACTATTTGGACTTTGATAGTTGACACTGCCAGACCTCTCTCGAAGCCCTCGAACAGGAACTGTAACACGTGAGACGTATCTGCTTTCTGAGTGCCAAAATCTGAACTGGCCCAGGAAATAAAATTTCTCCAGACTCTATAATATGCACTTGAAGACCCCTTCTTCTTTGCCTGAATTAGCAAATCGAGGGCCTGCTCGGACAGGCCCTTTTTCCTAAGTAACTGCCGTTCAACTTCCATGCCGTCAAATGAAGCTGCTGAAGGTTCGGATGTAGCAGCGGCCCCTGGTGTAGCAGATCTCTCCTTAGAGGTAGTCTCCAAGGTCCTTGTTGCGCCATCCTCATCACTGAGGGAAACCAAACGCTCATTGGCCATAAGGGAAGAATTATTATGACTTGTGCCTTCTCTTCCCTGATCATCTTTATTACACGGGCAATCATTGGAAACGGGGGAAACACATAAGCCAGTCTGAAATTCCATGGAAGAGAGCAGGCATCTACTCCCCCTGTTCCTGGTAGATGATAACGGGAAAAAACCAGGGACATCTTCACATTGATATGTGTGGCCATCAGGTCTACTTGAGGCTGTCCGAACCTTTGAACAATGTCCCAGAACATTGCCTCGTTTAATTCCCATTCTCCTGCTAGCACTTGTTGTCTGCTGAGGAAGTCTGCTACCAGATTTCTTTTGCCTGGAACATGCAGGGCTGACAAGGACCAAAGGTGGCTTTCCGCCCACTGAAGTATCCTTGACACTTTCACCATTAGTGCTGGACTCTTGGTGCCTCCTTGCCGATTCAGATAGGCCACCACCGTTACATTGTCCGAAAACACTTTGAGATGGTTCCCACATAATTGATTCCGGAAAAATATTATCGCATTCCAAACTGCCCTAATTTCTCTGTGATCTGAAGATAGTCTCTTCTCTCTCTGATTCCATTGGCCTTGGCAACTTTGCTGCAGCAGATTTTCTACCCAACCTACTGCGCTTGCGTCTATTGTTAACACTAGACACTGATGTCCAGCCAAAGACGTGCTTCTTTCTATCAGCTCCGCTTCCAACCACCAATCTAGGGACCGCCTTGTCTCTTGACGCAACCCTATCTGATAGTTTAGAGAATAACCTTTCCAACTGAACCGGAGAATGTCCATCTGTAGTTTCCTCATTCTCCATCTCGCCCAAGGGACTATATCTATGGTGGACGCCATCATTCCTAATAGACTCATCGCTTGACGTAACGTCACTGTGCTGCACCCTCTTACCAGAACTGCCAGCTCCTGTATTTTTCTGCATCTCTCTTCCGACAGACTTATTACATAGCTGCAAGTATCCAGTTGTACTCCCAGAAACTGAATTTTTTGTTCTGGTTCTAACTGGCTCTTCTCCCAGTTTATCAGCCAGCCATGATTCTGAAGAATCTGTAATGTCTTGTCCAATGCCACCATCACCTCTGCTTCCGATCCCTAACATATTAGCAGATCGTCCAGATATGACCAAATTGCCACCTGTTGATTTCTTATGACCGGCAGGAGTGATGTAAGGACTTTCGTGAACACCCTTGGTGATGTCTTTAGACCAAACGGAAGGCAAGTAAACTGAAAATGCTTTCCGAGCCCGCAGAATCTTAGATACTTTCTGTGATAACTGGCTACAGGTACCTGAAAATAAGCATCCTTTAGGTCTATGGACCCCATAAAATCTTTTCTCCTTACCCCTATCAGAATTGACTTTAGGGTTTCCATATAAAATTTTCTTGTTTTTATGAATCTGTTTAGGCGTCTGAGGTCTAGAATAGTTCTGAACTCCCCAGGGTTTTTTTTTTATTTTTTTATTAGGAATATTCTTGAGTAGAATCTGCTTCTTATCTGGAACTTTGGGACAACCTCCACTGCCTTTGCTCTGATCAATTTCTTTAAACTGTCCCTTAGGGCTTCTAATTCTGGAGCCAGAGAAGGTGTTTCTGATACCAGAAAATTGTTGTCATCTGGAACTACCGAAAACTCTATTCTGTAACCATTGGCTATGACATCCAACACCCACGTATCTTGAATGGACTCTCTCCAATGACTGCTAAATTCCCGAAGTCTGCCCCCTACTGGAATGGAGTCCAGAACTCCACAATAGTTATTGTCTGCGACCTCTTCTGTAGGACTGACGAAAGGATTGACGATTTGTCCCTGACGAATACCTGCCAATGTAACCATGACCTGGCCTATATCTCCTGGCCTCTTTAAATTGTTGCCTGGAGTAGGGAACAGGAAATCTATTCCTTCTATCTTGAGGTTATTTTGCTGATTTACCTCCTGATATTTTCTGTATAATGGCTTACAATTTATTGCCAAATAACAATGATCCTTCAAATGGTAAAGACACCAGTCTATTCTTGGAAAGGATATCTGCTGCCCACGGTCTAAGCCACAGCGCTCTCCTTGCCATTATTCCTGCTGCCATAGACTTTGCAGCAAAATTTAGAACATCTAAGGATGCCTCACACAGATATTTTACTCCTTTCATATAAAAATTTTTCAACAGACATTACCTTGACATTTTCTCCTCTAATGGGCCCTACTCACTTGGCGATGTGCCGCCGAGGTGCCCGACGGCCGATACGGCCGACGAGCGACCCGGCGGCGGGGGGGCAGTGACGGGGGGAGTGAAGTTTCTTCACTCCCCCCGTCACGCGGCTGCATTGAAGTGCAGGCAAATATGGACGAGATCGTCCATATTGGCCTGCATGCACAGCCGACGGGAGACCAGCGATGAACGAGCGCGGGGACGCGCATCGTTCATCGCTGGAGTCTCCACACTGAAAGATATGAACGAGTTCTCGTTCATTTATGAACGAGATCGTTCATATCTTTCAGAAAATCGGCCAGTGTGTAGGGCCTATAAGTCTGTAGACATTGCTGACCCCAGACTCTTAATGCTCTGGATACTGAAGCAACTGCTACACCCGACTTTAATGACACCGCTCAGGAAATATGTAGCTTTTTTAGGGCACTTTCCATCCGTTTATCCATACCGTCCCTTAGAACTGCACCATCCTCCAACAAAATAGTAATCTTTGATAGAGATGTGCACTTGAAATTTTTCGGGTTTTGTGTTTTGGTTTTGGGTTCGGTTCCGCGGCCGTGTTTTGGGTTCGACCGCGTTTTGGCAAAACCTCACCGAATTTTTTTTGTCGGATTCGGGTGTGTTTTGGATTCGGGTGTTTTTTTTCAAAAAACACTAAAAAACAGCTTAAATCATAGAATTTGGGGGTCATTTTGATCCCAAAGTATTATTAACCTCAAAAACCATAATTTCCACTCATTTTCAGTCTATTCTGAATACCTCACAATATTATTTTTAGTCCTAAAATTTGCACCGAGGTCGCTGGATGACTAAGCTAAGCGACCCTAGTGGCCGACACAAACACCGGGCCCATCTAGGAGTGGCACTGCAGTGTCACGCAGGATGGCCCTTCCAAAAAACACTCCCCAAACAGCACATGACGCAAAGAAAAAAAGAGGCGCAATGAGGTAGCTGTGTGAGTAAGATAAGCGACCCTAGTGGCCGACACAAACACCGGGCCCATCTAGGAGTGGCACTGCAGTGTCACGCAGGATGGCCCTTCCAAAAAAAACACTCCCCAAACAGCACATGACGCAAAGAAAAATTAAAGAAAAAAGAGGTGCAAGATGGAATTGTCCTTGGGCCCTCCCATCCACCCTTATGTTGTATAAACAGGACATGCACACTTTAACCAACCCATCATTTCAGTGACAGGGTCTGCCACACGACTGTGACTGAAATGACGGGTTGGTTTGGACCCCCACCAAAAAAGAAGCAATTAATCTCTCCTTGCACAAACTGGCTCTACAGAGGCAAGATGTCCACCTCATCATCATCCTCCGATATATCACCGTGTACATCCCCCTCCTCACAGATTATCAATTCGTCCCCACTGGAATCCACCATCTCAGCTCCCTGTGTACTTTGTGGAGGCAATTGCTGCTGGTCAATGTCTCCACGGAGGAATTGATTATAATTCATTTTAATGAACATCATCTTCTCCACATTTTCTGGAAGTAACCTCGTACGCCGATTGCTGACAAGGTGAGCGGCGGCACTAAACACTCTTTCGGAGTACACACTTGTGGGAGGGCAACTTAGGTAGAATAAAGCCAGTTTGTGCAAGGGCCTCCAAATTGCCTCTTTTTCCTGCCAGTATAAGTACGGACTGTGTGACGTGCCTACTTGGATGCGGTCACTCATATAATCCTCCACCATTCTTTCAATGGGGAGAGAATCATATGCAGTGACAGTAGATGACATGTCCGTAATCGTTGACAGGTCCTTCAGTCCGGACTAGATGTCAGCATCAGCAGTCGCTCCAGACTGCCCTGCATCACCGCCAGCGGGTGGGCTCGGAATTCTGAGCCTTTTCCTCGCACCCCCAGTTGCGGGAGAAAGTGAAGGAGGAGATGTTGACAGGTCGCGTTCCGCTTGACTTGACAATTTTCTCACCAGCAGGTCTTTGAACCCCAGCAGACTTGTGTCTGCCGGAAAGAGAGATCCAAGGTAGGTTTTAAATCTAGGATCGAGCACGGTGGCCAAAATGTAGTGCTCTGATTTCAACAGATTGACCACCCGTGAATCCTTGTTAAGCGAATTAAGGGCTCCATCCACAAGTCCCACATGCCTAGCGGAATCGCTCCGTGTTAGCTCCTCCTTCAATGTCTCCAGCTTCTTCTGCAAAAGCCTGATGAGGGGAATGACCTGACTCAGGCTGGCAGTGTCTGAACTGACTTCACGTGTGGCAAGTTCAAAGGGCAGCAGAACCTTGCACAACGTTGAAATCATTCTCCACTGCGCTTGAGACAGGTGCATTCCACCTCCTATATCGTGCTGAATTGTATAGGCTTGAATGGCCTTTTGCTGCTCCTCCAACCTCTGAAGCATATATAGGGTTGAATTCCACCTCGTTACCACTTCTTGCTTCAGATGATGGCAGGGCAGGTTCAGGCGTTTTTGGTGTTGCTCCAGTCTTCTGTACGTGGTGCCTGTACGCCGAAAGTGTCCCGCAATTCTTCTGGCCACCGACAGCATCTCTTGCCCGCCCCTGTCGTTTTTTAAAAAATTCTGCACCACCAAATTCAAGGTATGTGCAAAACATGGGACGTGCTGGAATTTGCCCAGATTTAATGCGCACACAATATTGCTGGCGTTGTCCGATGCCACAAATCCACAGGAGAGTCCAATTGGGGTAAGCCATTCCGCGATGATCTTCCTCAGTTGCCGTAAGAGGTTTTCAGCTGTGTGCGTATTCTGGAAACCGGTGATACAAAGCGTAGCCTGCCTAGGAAAGAGTTGGCGTTTGCGAGATGCTGCTACTGGTGCCGCCGCTGCTGTTCTTGCGGCGGGAGTCCATACATCTACCCAGTGGGCTGTCACAGTCATATAGTCCTGACCCTGCCCTGCTCCACTTGTCCACATATCCGTGGTTAAGTGGACATTGGGTACAGCTGCATTTTTTAGGACACTGGTGACTCTTTTTCTGAGGTCTGTGTACATTTTCGGTATCGCCTGCCTAGAGAAATGGAACCTAGATGGTATTTGGTACCGGGGACACAGTACCTCCAACAAGTCTCTAGTTGGCTCTGCAGTAATGATGGATACCGGAACCACGTTTCTCACCACCCAGGATGCCAAGGCCTCAGTTATCCGCTTTGCAGCAGGATGACTGCTGTGATATTTCATCTTCCTCGCAAAGGACTGTTGGACAGTCAATTGCTTGGTGGAAGTAGTAAAAGTGGTCTTACGACTTCCCCTCTGGGATGACCATCGACTCCCAGCAGCAACAACAGCAGCGCCAGCAGCAGTAGGCGTTACATGCAAGGATGCATCGGAGGAATCCCAGGCAGGAGAGGACTCGTCAGAATTGCCAGTGACATGGCCTGCAGGACTATTGGCATTCCTGGGGAAGGAGGAAATTGACACTGAGGGAGTTGGTGGGGTGGTTTGCGTGAGCTTGGTTACAAGAGGAAGGGATTTACTGGTCAGTGGACTGCTTCCGCTGTCGCCCAAAGTTTTTGAACTTGTCACTGACTTATTATGAATGCGCTGCAGGTGACGTATAAGGGAGGATGTTCCGAGGTGGTTAACGTCCTTACCCCTACTTATTACAGCTTGACAAAGGCAACACACGGCTTGACAAATGTTGTCCGCATTTCTGTTGAAATACTTCCACACCGAAGAGCTGATTTTTTTGGTATTTTCACCAGGCATGTCAACGGCCATATTCCTCCCACGGACAACAGGTGTCTCCCCGGGTGCCTGACTTAAACAAACCACCTCACCATCAGAATCCTCCTTGTCAATTTCCTCCCCAGCGCCAGCAACACCCATATCCTCCTCATCCTGGTGTACTTCAACACTGACATCTTCAATCTGACTATCAGGAACTGGACTGCGGGTGCTCCTTCCAGCACTTGCAGGGGGCGTGCAAATGGTGGAAGGCGCATGCTCTTCACGTCCAGTGTTGGGAAGGTCAGGCATCGCAACCGACACAATTGGACTCTCCTTGTGGATTTGGGATTTCGAAGAACGCACAGTTCTTTGCGGTGCTTTTGCCAGCTTGAGTCTTTTCATTTTTCTAGCGAGAGGCTGAGTGCTTCCATCCTCATGTGAAGCTGAACCACTAGCCATGAACATAGGCCAGGGCCTCAGCCGTTCCTTGCCACTCCGTGTGGTAAATGGCATATTGGCAAGTTTACGCTTCTCCTCCGACAATTTTATTTTAGATTTTGGAGTCCTTTTTTTACTGATATTTGGTGTTTTGGATTTTACATGCTCTGTACTATGACATTGGGCATCGGCCTTGGCAGACGACGTTGCTGGCATTTCATCGTCTCAGCCATGACTAGTGGCAGCAGCTTCAGCACGAGGTGGAAGTGGATCTTGATCTTTTCCTAATTTTGGAACCTCAAAATTTTGTTCTCCATATTTTAATAGGCACAACTAAAAGGCACCTCACGTAAACAATGGAGATGGATGGATACTAGTATACTTATGGATGGACGAGCGACTGCCGACACAGAGGTAGCTACAGCCGTGGACTACCGTACTGTGTCTGCTGCTAATATAGACTGGATGATAATGAGATGAAATCAATATATATATATATATATATATATATATATCTATATATATATATAATATCACACTAGTACTGCAGCCGGACAGGTAGATATATTTATTATGTAATGACTGATGATGGACCTGCTGGACACTGTCAGCTCAGCAGCACCGCAGACTGCTACAGTAAGCTACTATAGTAGTATGTATAAAGAAGAAAGAAAAAAAAAACCCACGGGTAGGTGGTATACAATTATGGATGGACGAGCGACTGCCGACACAGAGGTAGCTACAGCCGTGGACTACCGTACTGTGTCTGCTGCTAATATAGACTGGATGATAATGAGATGAAATCAATATATATATATATATTATATATATATATATATATATATATATATATATAATATCACTAGTACTGCAGCCGGACAGGTATATATATTTATTATGTAATGACTGATGACGGACCTGCTGGACACTGTCAGCTCAGCAGCACCGCAGACTGCTACAGTAAGCTACTATAGTAGTATGTATAAAGAAGAAAGAAAAAAAAAAACAACCACGGGTAGGTGGTATACAATATTATATATATATTATATACAATTATATATATATATATTATATATATTAAACTGGTGGTGATTATTAAACTGGTGGTCAGGTCACTGGTCACACTATCAGCAACTTGCAAGTAGTACTCCTAAGCAGACAATCACAATATATATTATACTGGTGGTCAGTGTGGTCACAATGGCAGTGTGGCACTCTGGCAGCAAAAGTGTGCACTGTACGTTATATGTACTCCTGAGTCCTGCTCTCAGACTCTAACTGCTCCCCACTGTCAGTGTCTCCCCCACAAGTCAGATATACATTATACAGTCACACTATCTATCTATCTATCTATCTATCTATCACTTCAGCAAGTAGTAGTACTCCTCCTAATGCTCCCCAAAATTACTACTGTGTCTCTCTACTCTAGTCTCACTCTCTTCTCTATAAACGGAGAGGACGCCAGCCACGTCCTCTCCCTATGAATCTCAATGCACATGTGAAAATGGCGGCGACGCGCGGCTCCTTATATAGAATCTGAGTCTCGCGATAGAATCCGAGCCTCGCGAGAATCCGACAGCGGGATGATGACGTTCGGGCGCGCTCGGGTTAACCGAGCAAGGCGGGAAGATCCGAGTCGCTCGGACCCGTGTAAAAAACATGAAGTTCGGGCGGGTTCGGATTCCGAGGAACCGAACCCGCTCATCTCTAGTCTTTGAAACTACCTCAGCAACTGCAGCATCAATTTTCTCTAACGTCCAAAGTGGATGCTGGGGACTCCGTAAGGACCATGGGGAATAGCGGCTCCGCAGGAGACTGGGCACATCTAAAGAAAGCTTTAGGACTATCTGGTGTGCACTGGCTCCTCCCCCTATGACCCTCCTCCAAGCCTCAGTTAGATTTCTGTGCCCGACGAGAAGGGTGCACACTAGGGGCTCTCCTGAGCTCTTTGTGAAAGTTTTAGTTTAGGTTTATTATTTTCAGTGAGACCTGCTGGCAACAGGCTCACTGCATCGAGGGACTAAGGGGAGAAGAAACGAACTCACCTGCGTGCAGAGTGGATTGGGTTTCTTAGGCTACTGGACATTAGCTCCAGAGGGACGATCACAGGTTCAGCCTGGATGGGTCCCGGAGCCGCGCCGCCGGCCCCCTTACAGAGCCAGAAGAGCGAAGAGGTCCGGAAAATCGGCGGCAGAAGACGATCCTGTCTTCAGATAAGGTAGCGCACAGCACCGCAGCTGTGCGCCATTGCTCTCAGCACACTTCACACTCCGGTCACTGAGGGTGCAGGGCGCTGGGGGGGCAGCGCCCTGAGACGCAATAAATCGATAAAAACCTTATATGGCTAAAATAAATGCATCACATATAACTCCTGGGCTATATGGATGCATTTAACCCCTGCCAAAACATACAGAAAAACGGATGATAAGGACGCCGAGAAAGGGGCGGAGCCTATCTCCTCAGCACACTGGCGCCATTTTCCCTCACAGCTCAGTTGGAGGGAAGCTCCCTGGCTCTCCCCTGCAGTCACTACACTACAGAAAGGGGTTAAAAAAAGAGAGGGGGGCACAAATTAGGCGCAGTATAAACAATACAGCAGCTATAAAGGGAAAAACACTTATATAAGGTTATCCCTGTATATATATATATATATATATATATATAGCGCTCTGGTGTGTGCTGGCAAACTCTCCCTCTGTCTCCCCAAAGGGCTAGTGGGGTCCTGTCCTCTATCAGAGCATTCCCTGTGTGTGTGCTGTGTGTCGGTACGTTTGTGTCGACATGTATGAGGAGAAAAATGATGTGGAGACGGAGTAGAGTGTCTGTAATAGTGTTGTCACCCCCTAGGGGGTCGACACCTGAGTGGATGTACTGTTGAAATTGCGTGACAGTGTCAACTTTGTATTAAAGACAGTGGTTGACATGAGACAGCCGGCTACTCAGCTTGTGCATGTCCAGACGTCTCATACAGGGGCTCTAAAGCGCCCGTTACCTCAGATACAGACGCCGACACGGATACTGACTCCTGTGTCGACGGTGAAGAGACAACCGTGATTTCCAATAGGGCCACACATTGCATGATTGAGGCAATGGAAAATGTTTACACTTTTCTGATAATATGAATACCACCAAAAAAAAGGGGTATTATGTTTGGTGAGGAAAAACTTCCTGTAGTTTTCCTGAATCTGAGAAATAAAACGAGGTGTGTGATGATGCGTGGGTTTCCCCCCGATAACAATTGATAATTTCTAAAAAGTTATTGGCAGTATACCTTTTCCCGCCAGAGGTTAGGGTGCGTTGGGAAACACCCCCTAGGGGGGATAAGGCGCTCACACGCTTGTAAGAACAAGGGCTCTATCCTCTCCTGAGATGGCCGCCCTTAAGCATCCTGCTGATAGAAAGCAGGAGGGTATCCTAAAATGTATTTACACACATACTGGTGTTATACTGCGACCAGCAATCGCCTCAGCCTGGATGTGCAGTGCTGGGTTTGCGTGGTCGGATTCCCTGACTGGAAATATTGATATCCTAGATAAGGACAGTATATTATTGCCTATAGAGCAATTAAAAAATGCATGATGCACAGCGGAATGTTTGCCGACTGGCATCAAGTATAAGTGCGTTGTCCAATTCTACCAGTAAAATGGTCAGGTGATGCGGATTCCAAACGGCATTTGGAAGTATTGCCTTACAAAAAAAAAAAAAAAAAAAGGGGATGTACCCCTGGTCGCCTCTCAAAATAAGACGCCGTATTATCAGGCGCAGTCCTGGTTGGCAAGCGGACAAAAGGGTTCCTCTTTTCTGCACGTGACAGAGGGAGAGGAAAATGGCTGCAGAGATTAGCCAGTTCCCAGGAACAGAAACCCTTTTCTGCCTCTGCAAAGCCCTCAGTATGTCGCTAGGGCTTTACAAGTTCAGGCACGGTGGGGGACCGTTCTCAATGAATTTCAGTGCGCAGTGGGCTCACTCGCAAGTAGACCCCTGGATCCTTCAGGTAGTATTTTCAGGGGTACAAATTGGAATTCGAGACATATTCCCCTCGCCGTTTCCAAAAGTCTGTTTTACCGACGTCTCCCGCTGACAGGGAGGCAGTTTTGGAAGCCATTCACAAGCTGTATTCCCAGCAGGTGATAATTAAGGTACCCCTCCTGCAACAGGGAACGGGGTATTATTCCACACTATTGTGGTACCGAAGCCAGACGGCTCGGTGAGACCGATTTTAAAATCTAAAATCTTTGAACACTTACATACAGAGGTTCAAATTCAAAATTGAGTCACTCAGAGCAGTGATTGCAAACCTGGAAGAAGGGGACTACATGAGGTCTCGGGACATCAAGGATGCTTACCTTCATGTCAAAATTTACCCTTCTCACCAAGGGTATCTCAGGTTATGGTACAGAACTGTCACTATCAGTTCAGACGCTGCCGTAGGGATGGGCCACGGCACCCCGGGTCTTTACTGAAGTAATGACCGAAATGATGATATTCCTTCGAAGGAAGGGAATTTTAGTTATCCTTTACTTGGACGATTCCCTGATAAGGGTAAGATCCAGGGAACAGCTGGAGATCGGTGTAGCACTATCTCAGGTAGTGTTGCGGCAGCACGATTGGATTCTCAATATTCCAAAATCGCAGCTGGTTCCGACGACTTGTCTTCTGTTCCTAGGGATGATCCTGGACACAGTCCAGAAAGAAGGTGTTTCTCCCGGAGGAGAAAGCCAGGGAGTTATCCGAGCTAGTCAGGAACCTCCTAAAACCGAACCAAGAGTGCATCAATGCACAAGGGTTCTGGGTAAAAATGGTGGCTTCCTACGAAGCAATCCCATTCGGCAGATTCCACGCAAGAACTTTCCAGTGGGACCTGCTGGACAAATGGTCCGGGTCGCATCTTCAGATGCATCAGCGGATAACCCTGTCACCAGGGACAAGGGTGTCCCTCCTGTGGTGGTTGCAGAGTGCTCATCTTCTAGAGGGCCGCAGATTCGGCATTCAGGACTGGGTCCTGGTGACCACGGATGCCAGCCTGCGAGGCTGGGGAGCAGTCACACAGGGAAGGAATATCCAGGACTTATGGTCAAGCCTGGAGACATCACTTCACATAAATATCCTGAAGCTAAGGGACATTTACAATGCTCTAAGCTTAGCAACCTCTGCTTCAAGGTCAGCCGGTGTTGATCCAGTCAGACAACATCACGGCAATCACCCACGTAAACAGACAGGGTGGCACAAGAAGCAGGAGGGCAATGGCAGAAGCTGCAAGGATTCTTCGCTGGGCGGAAAATCATGTGATAGCACTGTCAGCAGTATTCATTCCGGGAGTGGACAACTGGGAAGCAGACTTCCTCAGCACGACCTCCACCCGGGAGAGTGGGGACTTCACCCAGAAGTCTTCCACATGATTATAAACCGTTGGGAAAAACTCGACAGGTATTGCGCCAGGTCCAGGGACCCTCAGGCAATAGCTGTAGACGCTCTGGTAACACCGTGGGTGTACCAGTCAGGGTATGTGTTCCCTCCTCTGCCTCTCATACCCAAGGTACTGAGATTGGTAAGATGGAGAGGAGTAAGCACTATATTCGTGGCTCCGGATTGGCCAAGAAGGATTTGGTAACCGGAACTTCAAGAGATGCTCACGGAGGATCCGTGGCCTCTACCTCTAAGAAGGGACCTGCTCCAGCAAGGACCCTGTCTGTTCCAAGACTTACCGCGGCTGCGTTTAACGGCATGGCGGTTGAACGCCGGATCCTGAAGGAAAAAAAGGCATTCCGGATGAAGTCATCCCTATCCTGATCAAAGCCAGGAAGGATGTAACCGCAAAAACATTATCACCGCAATTGGCGAAAATATGTTGCGTGGTGCGAGGCCAGTAAGGCCCGACGGTGGAAATTCAACTGGGTCGATTCCTACATTTCCTGCAAACAGGAGTGTCTATGGGCCTGAAATTGGGGTCCATTAAGGTTCAAATTTCGGCCCTGTCAATTTTCTTCCAAAAAGAACTAGCTTCAGTCCCTGAAGTTCAGACGTTTGTAAAAGGGGTACTGCATATACAGCCTCCTTTTGTGCCTCCAGTGGCACTTTGGGATCTCAATGTAGTTTTGGGTTCTAAAAGTCACATTGGTTTGAACCACTTAAATCTGTGGACTTAAAATATCTCACATGGAAAGTGGTCATGCTGTTGGCCCTGGCCTGGGCCAGGCGCGTGTCAGAATTGGCGGCTTTATCCTAAAAAAGCCCTTATCTGATGTTCCATTCGGACAGGGCGGAATTGAGGACTCGTCCTCAGTTTCTCCCTAAGGTGGTTTCAGCGTTTCACCTGAACCAACCTATTGGTGGTGCCTGCGGCTACTAGGGACTTGGAGGACTCCAAGTTGCTAGACGTTGTCAGGGCCCTGAAAATATATGTTTCCAGGAGGGCTGGAGTCAGGAAATCTGACTCGCTGTTTATCCTGTATGCACCCAACAAGCTGGGTGCTCCTGCTTCTAAGCAGACTATTGCTCGTTGGATTTGTAGTACAATTCAGCTTGCACATTCTGTGGCAGGCCTGCCACAGCCAAAAATCTGTAAATGCCCACTCCACAAGGAAGGTGGGCTCATCTTGGGCGGCTGCCCGAGGGGTCTCGGCTTTACAACTTTGCCGAGCAGCTACTTGGTCAGGAGCAAATGCGTTTGTAAAATTATACAAAATTGATATCCTGGCTGAGGAGGACCTGGAGTTCTCTCATTTGGTGCTGCAGAGTCATCCGCACTCTCCCGCCCGTTTGGGAGCTTTGGTATAATCCTCATGGTCCTTACGGAGTCCCCAGCATCCACTTAGGACGTTAGAGAAAATAAGAATTTACTTACCGATAATTCTATTTCTCATAGTCCGTAGTGGATGCTGGGCGCCCATCCCAAGTGCGGATTGTCTGCAATACTTGTACATAGTTATTGTTACAAAAATCGGGTTATTATTGTTGTGAGCCATCTTTCAGAGGCTCCTCTGTTATCATGCTGTTAACTGGGTTCAGATCACAGGTTATACGGTGTGATTGGTGTGGCTGGTTTGAGTCTTACCCGGGATTCAAAATCCTTCCTTATTGTGTACGCTCGTCCGGGCACAGTATCCTAACTGAGGCTTGGAGGAGGGTCATAGGGGGAGGAGCCAGTGCACACCAGATAGTCCTAAAGCTTTCTTTAGATGTGCCCAGTCTCCTGCGGAGCCGCTATTCCCCATGGTCCTTATGGAGTCCCCAGCATCCACTACGGACTATGAGAAATAGAATTATCGGTAAGTAAATTCTTATTTTAGGTACCATACACCAGTTTAAAACCTGCTCATCCTCAATAGGAAACATACGGTCAGTCTTTTTAATATTACCAAGTCTTTTATCAATATTTTGCCACTCTTAACTGACAATGTCTTTAATGCTTTGTGAACTAGAAACTCCTAGTTTTTTTTTTTTTTTTTTAACACTCTGCAAACAGTACATCTTCATCACCACATTTTCCTTCAGGCTCTTATAGTCTTATAAATATTCTTTAACAGACTGTCCACCAATTCAAATGTGAATTTCCTATACTCCTCCTGATACTCGTCATCATAACTACAATCATGTGAGACTGAATCCTCCACTGAATCAATGCTAGTCAAAGACCTAGACCTTTTACTTCCCTGCAACTCAGACAGCTGCTGCTTGGTAACAAACGAGCTCTTCATTCACTCTTTCAGATTCTGTATTTGTCTGGACTGATTAGAGTCACTGGCCTCATTTCTAGTGCAATCTTCACAGAATTTAGTATTCTCCACAGAAGAGAAGATTTTATCACAGGCAGCACACTGAATTTCCTTGTGCTTCTTTTTAGTTTTATACATCCTCTTCTTAGTTGGAGGCACACTATAATACTGGTATCATAACCTACTCTAACACTATATTATATAATATAATATAATATAATATAATATAACATATATATATGCCCTCTATGAGGACTTACCTCTTTAGGGCAACAGTTGGCTTTGGGGAAGAAGGCTCCTCCATGATATTGCTGCTGGTATGCACAGGAACCTGCCCAGCCATTCAGGGAGACACTGCAGTCTGAATCTCTGTGTGCAGTGCCTTTTTTTTTTTTTAAACAGCTCCTTATCATAGAGCTGCAGCACTTGTGCAGAGCTTCCCTCTAATCCTCCAGGGATGCCTGCCACCCAGCACTTCCGCCCGCCAGCCGCCACTGTCGAGCGCTCCCTTCCGCCCGCCAGTGCTTCCCTTCCCCTAGCCGCACTTCCACCCACACCACGGAATGGGGAGAACGCAAGCACAGGGGAAAAGTGGTATGTGCACTATGATGCGGCGATGCAGAGAGGCCTCTATACAAAAGCAGGCTGCGGGCAGACACCTTAAGCTGTTTAGTGGGGACTTACTCATACCGCCCCTAGCACACTTTGCCACTCTTCCCAGGGAGCCACCCTCTTCCAGTATAAAGCAATAACCGCAAACTGGGAATATTAGAGGTAAGCCTAAAAAAATAAAATAAAAACAAAAATAAAACAACAAACACTACTCTGCTCTAATAGGAGACAGGAAAAAAGACTAGGGAGGAGGAAGAGGAGGGTCGCTTTATACCCAGAGTGGGCGGTACTTAGCTGCTGAAAAAAAAAAACTACCTGTCTAATTATAGGAGGATGGATACAATCCCCAGAGTAATGGCTGCCATGAAGGAACGCAGAAGAAATATATATATATATATATATATATATATACTGTATATATATATATATATATATATATATATATATATATATATATATGTAGGCAGGTAAGGCACTCCTAAAGCTTAACACAAATAGAGGTAATTACCTCCGTAAAACCAAGGTAATTACCACCAAAAAGGGGTATTATGTTCGGTGAGGAAAAACTACCTGTAGTTTTCCTGAATCTGAGAAATTAAATGAGGTGTGTGATGATGCGTGGGTTTCCCCCGATAACAACTGATAATTTCTAAAATGTTATTGGCATTATATCCTTTCCCGCCAGAGGTTAGGGTGCGTTGGGAAACACCCCCTAGGGTGGATAAAGCGCTCACACGCTTGTAAGGGCTCTACCCTCTCCTGAGATGGCCGCCCTTAAGGATCCTGCTGATAGAAAGCAGGAGGGTATCCTAAAATGTATTTACACACATACTGGTGTTATACTGCGACCAGCAATCGCCTCAGCCTGGATGTGCAGTGCTGGGTTGGCGTGGTCGGATTCCCTGAATGAAAATATTGATACCCTAGATAGGGACAGTATATTTTTGCCTATAGAGCATTTAAAAGATGCATTTCTATATATGCGTGATGCACAGCGGAATATTTGCCGACTGGCATCAAGTCTAAGTGCGTTGTCCATTTCTACCAGTAGAGGGTTATGGACACGACAGTGGTCAGGTGATGCGTATTTCAAACGGCATTTGGAAGTATTGCCTTATTAAGGGGAGGAGTTATTTGGGGTCGGTCTTTCAGACCTGGTGGCCACGGCAACAGCTGGGAAATCCACGTTTGTACCCCAGGTCGCCTCTCAACATGAGAACACGCCGTATTATCAGGCGCAGTCTTTTCGTGGACAAGCGGGCAAAAGGTTCCTCATTTCTGCCCGTGACAGAGGCAGAGGAAAAGGGCTGCAGAAATCAGCCAGTTCCCAGGAACAGAAACCCTCTCCCGCCTCTGCCAAGCCCTCAGTATGACGCTGGGGCTTTACAAGCAGAATCAGGCACGGTGGGGGCCCGTCTCAATGAATTTCAGCGCGCAGTGGGCTCACTCGCAAGTAGACCCCTGGATCCTTCAGGTGATATCTCAGGGGTACAAATTGGAATTCGAGACGTCTCCCCCTCGCCGTTTCCTAAAGTCGGCTTTACCGAGGTCTCCTTCTGACAGGGAGACAGTTTTGGAAGCCATTCACAAGCTGTATTCCCAGCAGGTGATAATCAAGGTACCCCTCCTGCAACAGGGAACGGGGTATTATTCCACACTGTTGTGGTACCGAAGCCGAACGGCTCGGTGAGACCGATTCTAAATCTAAAATCTTTGAACACTTACATACAGAGGTTCAAATTCAAGATTGAGTCACTCAGAGCAGTGATTGCGAACCTGGAAGAAGGGGACTACATGATGTCTCGGGACATCAAGGATGCTTACCTTCATGTCCAAATTTACCCTTCTCACCAAGGGTACCTCAGGTTTATGGTACAGAACTGTCACTATCAGTTCAGACACTGCCGTATGGATGGTCCACGGCACCCCGGGTCTTTACCAAGGTAATGGCCGAAATGATGATATTCCTTCGAAGGAAGGGAATTTTAGTTATCCCTTACTTGGACGATTCCCTGATAAGGGTAAGATCCAGGGAACAGTTGGAGGTCGGTGTAGCACTATCTCAGGTAGTGTTGCGGCAGCACGATTGGATTCTCAATATTCCAAAATCGCAGCTGGTTCCGACGACTCGTCTTCTGTTCCTAGGGATGATCCTGGACACAGTCCAGAAAAAGGTGTTTCTCCCGGAGGAGAAAGCCAGGGAGTGTTCCGAGCTAGTCAGGAACCTCCTAAAACCGAGCCAAGTCTCAGTGCATCAATGCACAAGGGTTCTGGAAAAAATGGTGGCTTCCTACGAAGCAATCCCATTCGGCAGATTCCACGCAAGAACTTTCCAGTGGGACCTGCTGGACAAATGGTCCGGGTCGCATCTTCAGATGCATCAGCGGATAACCCTGTCACCAAGAACAAGGGTGTCCCTCCTGTGGTGGTTGCAGAGTGCTCATCTTCTAGAGGGCCGCAGATTCGGCATTCAGGACTGGATCCTGGTGACCACGGATGCCAGCCTGCGAGGCTGGGGAGCAGTCACACAGGGAAGGATTTTCCAGGGCTTATGGTCAAGCCTGGAGACATCACTTCACATAAATATCCTGAAGCTAAGGGCCATTTACAATGCTCTAAGCTTAGCAAGACCTCTGCTTCAAGGTCAGCCGGTGTTGATCCAGTCGGACAACATCACGGCAGTCACCCACGTAAACAGACAGGGTGGCACAAGAAGCAGGAGGGTAATGGCAGAAGCTGCAAGGATTCTTCGCTGGGCGGAAAATCATGTGATAGCACTGTCAGCAATTCCGGGAGTGGACAACTGGGAAGCAGACTTCCTCAGCAGACACGACCTCCACCCGGGAGAGTGGGGACTTCACCCAGAAGTCTTCCACATGATTATAAACCGTTGGGAAAAACTCGACAGGTATTGCGCCAGGTCAAGGGACCCTCAGGCAATAGCTGTAGACGCTCTGGTAACACCGTGGGTGTACCAGTCAGTGTATGTGTTCCCTCATCTGCCTCTCATACCCAAGGTACTGAGATTGATAAGATGGAGAGGAGTAAGCACTATATTCGTGGCTCCGGATTGGCCAAGAAGGACTTGGTAACCGGAACTTCAAAAGATGCTCACGGAGGATCCGTGGCCTCTACCTCTAAGAAGGGACCTGCTTCAGCAAGGACCCTGTCTGTTCCAAGACTTACCGCGACTGCGTTTGACGGCATGGCGGTTGAACGCCGGATCCTGAAGGAAAAAAGGCATTCCGGATGAGGTCATCCCTATCCTGATCAAAGCCAGGAAGGATGTAACCGCAAAACATTATCACCGCATTTGGCGAAAATATGTTGCGTGGTGCGGGGCCAGTAAGGCCCGACGGAGGAAATTCAACTGGGTCGATTCCTACATTTCCTGCAAACAGGAGTGTCTATGGGCCTGAAATTGGGGTCCATTAAGGTTCAAATTTCGGCCCTGTCAATTTTCTTCCAAAAAGAACTAGCTTCAGTCCCTGAAGTTCAGACGTTGTAAAAGGGGTACTGCATATACAGCCTCCTTTTGTGCCTCCAGTGGCACCTTGGGATCTCAATGTAGTTTTTGGGTTCCAAAAAGTCACATTGGTTTGAACCACTTAAATCTGTGGAGTTAAAATATCTCACATGGAAAGTGGTCATGCTGTTGGCCCTGGCCTGGGCCAGGCGCGTGTCAGAATTGGCGGCTTTATCCTGTAAAAGCCCTTATCTGATTTTCCATTCGGACAGGGCGGAATTGAGGACTCGTCCTCAGTTTCTCCCTAAGGTGGTTTCAGCGTTTCACCTGAACCAACCTATTGTGGTGCCTGCGGCTACTAGGGACTTGGAGGACTCCAAGTTGCTAGACGTTGTCAGGGCCCTGAAAATATATGTTTCCAGGACGGCTGGAGTCAGAAAATCTGACTCGCTGTTTATCCTGTATGCACCCAACAAGCTGGGTGCTCCTGCTCCTAAGCAGACTATTGCTCGTTGGATTTGTAGTACAATTCAGCTTGCACATTCTGTGGCAGGCCTGCCACAGCCAAAAATCTGTAAATGCCCACTCCACAAGGAAGATGGGCTCATCTTGGGCGGCTGCCCGAGGGGCCTCGGCTTTACAACTTTGCCGAGCAGCTACTTGGTCAGGAGCAAATACGTTTGTAAAATTCTACAAAATTGATACCCTGGCTGAGGAGGACCTGGAGTTCTCTCAATTGGTGCTGCAGAGTCATCCGCACTCTCCCGCCCGTTTGGGAGCTTTGGTATAATCCCCATGGTCCTTTCGGAGTCCCCAGCATCCACTAGGACGTCAGAGAAAATAAGAATTTACTTACCGATAATTCTATTTCTCATAGTCCGTAGTGGATGCTGGGCGCCCATCCCAAGTGCGGATTGTCTGCAATACTTGTACATAGTTACAAAAATCGGGTTATTATTGTTGTGAGCCATCTTTTCAGAGGCTCCTCTGTTATCATGCTGTTAACTGGGTTCAGATCACAGGTTGTACGGTGTGATTGATGTGGCTGGTATGAGTCTTACCCGGGATTCAAAATCCTTCCTTATTGTGTACGCTCGTCCGGGCACAGTATCCTAACTGAGGCTTGGAGGAGGGTCATAGGGGGAGGAGCCAGTGCACACCAGCTAGTCCTAAAGCTTTTACTTTTGTGCCCAGTCTCCTGCGGAGCCGCTATTCCCCATGGTCCTTTCGGAGTCCCCAGCATCCACTACGGACTATGAGAAATAGAATTATCGGTAAGTAAATTCTTATTTTTTTTCTTTGCATCATGTGCTGTTTGGGGACTATTTTTTTGAAGTGCCATCCTGTCTGACACTGCAGTGCCACTCCTAGATGGGCCAGGTGTTTGTGTCGGCCACTTGGCTCGCTTAGCTTAGTCATCCAGCGACCTCGGTGCAAATTTTAGGACTAAAAATAATATTGTGAGGTGTTCAGAATAGACTGGAAATGAGTGGAAATTATGGTTATTGAGGTTAATAATACTATGGGATCAAAATGACCCCCAAATTCTATGATTTAAGCTGTTTTTGTAAAAAAAAACACCCGAATCCAAAACACACCCGAATCCGACAAAAAATTTTCAGGGAGGTTTTGCCAAAACGCATCCAAATCACGGCCGCGGAACCGAATCCAAAACGAAAACACAAAACCCGAAAAATGTCCGGTGCACATCACTAGTCCTAAATTTGCCTAAATGGACCTATGGTAGAGTGCATCTGGAAAGTATTCACAGCGCTTCACTTTTTCCACATTTTGTTATGTTACAGCCTTATTCCAGACTGGAATAAATATTTTTTCCCCTCAAAATTCTACACACAATACTGTTGGCACGGTGTTGGATAGGGATGTTAGTTCACACAATGGCACTTAACCAGGATGATTGGTTTATTATACATATATCAGAGATAACAGCTTGTAGTAAATAGAAGATGTTCTGCAGCAGAAGGAACTCACAGTATACATGTGAAGCAGTACAGCGTCTCAGTCCACACAGGGTGCGGCTGCGGGGTAGACAAGGTCACACACTCAGAAGAGCAGTTGTCTCTCCCAGGAAAAACTCTCTCAGACTGTACACTAAGTACCTTCTCCTGCACTGAGCTGACACTAGGAGGGAAACACTAGAGCAGGGAAGCTGCCTCTAGTGCTGGGAATGGAGATAGACTGCAGAGTGATCCACTGTCTAACAAATACCCCATAATGACAACATGAAAAAAGTTTTGCATATTTGTTAAAAATAAAAAACTAAGAAATCACATGTACATAAGTATTCACAGCCTTTGCTCAATACTTTGTTGATGCACCTTTGGCAGCAATTACAGGCTCAAGTCTTTTTGAATAAGATGCCACAAGCTTGGCACACCTATCTTTGGGCAGCTTCGCCCATTCCTCTTTGCAGCACGTCTCAAGCTCCATCAGATTGGATGGGAAGCGTCTGTGCACAGCTATTTTCAGATCTCTCCAGAGATATTCAATCGGATTCAAGTCTGGGCTCTGTCTGGGCCACTCAAGGACATTCACAGAGTTGTCCTGAAGCCACTCCTTTGATATCTTGGCTCTGTGCTTATGGTTGTTGTCCTGCTGAAAGATGAGCCGTCGCCCCAGTCTGAGGTCAAGAGCGGTCTGGAGCAGGTTTTCATCCAGGATGTCTCTGTACATTGCTGCGTTAATCTTTCCCTCAATACTGACTAGTCTCCCAGTTCCCGTCGCTGAAAAACATCCCCACAGCATGATGCTGCCACCACCATGCTTCACTGTAGGGATGGTATTGGCCTGGTGATGAGCGGTGCCTGTTTTACTCATGCTTGCCTACCTGCCCCTCTCCATGAGGGAGAAAATGCTCTGTTCCTGGACTTTCCTGGTAATGTATGATTGCCATCACCTGTGGTGAGCTAGTTAATTGATAAGAAAGGTGTTTCACCACAGGTGATGGCAATTATACATTACCAGGAAAGTCCAGGAACAGAGCATTTTCTCCCTCATGGAGAGGGTCAAGTAGGCACGTATGGTTTTACTCTGAACATGACACCTGGCATTCACTCCAAAGAGTTCAATCTTTGTCTCATCAGACCAGAGAATATTGTTTCTCATGGTCTGAGAGTCCTTCAGGTGCATTTTGGCAAATTCCAGACGGGCTGCCATGTGCTTTTTACTAAGGAGTGGATTCCATCTGGCCACTCTACCATACAGGCCTGATTGGTAGATTACTGCAGAGATGGTTGTCCTTCTGGAAGGTTGTCCTCTCTCTACAGAGGAATGCTGTAGCTCTGAAAGAGTGACCATTGGGTTCTTGGTCACCTCCCTGACTAGGTCTCTTCTCCCCCGATCGCTCAGTTTAGATGGCCAGCCAGCTCTAGGAAGTTAGACAGGTGTCTGCCTTTCCAAATCATGTTCAGTCAACTGAATTTACCACAGGTGGACTCCAATTAAGCTGTAGGAACATCTCAAGGATGATCAGTGGAAACAGGATCCACCTGAGCTCAATTTTGAGCTTCATGGCAAAGGCTGTGAATACTTATGTACATGTGATTTCTTAGTTTTTTATTTTTAATAAATTCAGAAAAATCTCAAAAAAACTTGTTTCACGTTGTCACTATGGGGTATTGTGTGTAGAATTTTGAGGGAAAAAATGAATGTATTAAATTTTGGAATAAGGCTGTAACATAACAAAATGTGGTAAAAGTGAAGCGCTGTGAATACTTTCCTGATGCACTGTATATAGGTAAGCAATAAAATGGTGAGTGTGATTTATGTGGTGGAGTATTTATTTTATTTTTTAAATAAAGTTTAAGGTGTCCTTGTCTTTTTATAGGATATGTTGCAGCTTTTCATGACTCAAGGCCTGACTCTGAGTTGGGAGTAAATACTAGCTGCGTTTGTATATAATCCATAAATGTTGGACTGCTTTATTTTCACACTGCAATTTAGATTTAATTTTGGACTCACCCCTCTCACATCTAAATCTCTCTGAACATTTTAAATCTAACCCACCTGCAGTGCAACATGGTTTTGCCTAGGTGCCCAGAAGCTTGCTCTTTTTTGCTTCGCTCCCAACCAGTGGCAGATTTTACTTATGGGTTGTAAGACTGCAGCCCCCCCCCCCCCCCCCCTTTAAAATCCACCACCCCGCTCGGTGTCAGTGAGCCAGGTGCAGTCCGTGACTGCACTGGCTTTACTGTGGCTGGCAGTGACTTCCTACTCTAAGTCTTACCTGTCAGTCACAGACACTACAGGCAGTCCCATTGGGAGTTTGGGAGCTGTTTCCTCCCTCTGAGATTGCCAGACCGGGCTGCAGTTATTAGATAGAGGGCTTCATGTGCGAAGCCACTCCCTGCCTTTGCTGCCCTAGCCAGCTTCTGTGGGCTGCAGCCGATGCAGTCCATAGAAGCCGGGGGTTTGCACATGCTCAGTTGCACCACGGTTTCTGCTCATGCACCGGTCCTGGTGTCTACCAGATCCATTGTGCAGGTGCTGGGAACCAGGACTGTCTGTCTCCTCTCCTCTGCAGGCAAGGGGGGAGCAGCAGGCCCCCTCCTCATAGTAAGTAGGAGCCGCTGCTGATTCCAACTCAGAATCAGGCCCTTAATAATTTTTTGTAAATTTTGTAACCTGTGTAAATGTTATGGGCTGTATGAAATGGACAAGTGTCGAAAACTTACAGTATATATACTGTATTGGAGCTCTACACAGTGGGGGTCATTCCGAGTTGTTCGTTCGCTAGCTGCTTTTAGCTGCATTGCAAACGCTAGGCCGCCGCCCTCTGGGAGTGTATTTTAGCTTAGCAGAATAGCGAACGGAAGATTAGCAGAACTGCTACTAAATATTTTCTTGCAGTTTCTGATTAGTTCCAGACCTACTCCTAGATTGCGATCAGCTCGGTCCGTTTAGTTCGTGGTTTGACGTCACAAACACGCCCTGCGTTCGGCCAGCCACTCCCCCGTTTCTCCAGACACTCCCGTGTTTTTCCCTGACACGCCTGCGTTTTTTATCACACTCACGGAAAACGCTCAGTTACCACCCAGAAACGCCCCTTTCCTGTCAATCACTCACCGATCAGCAGTGCGACTGAAAAGCGCCGCAGGAACAACAGCAAAACTGCTAAGTTTTTAGTTAAATTACTAAGCGCATGCGCTCTGCGTACCATGCACATTTAGCAACAAATCACAGCATAGCGAAAATCGGCAATGAGCGAACAACTCGGAATGACCCCCAGTATTTTAAGGAACTTTAAACATATTGATCGCCGGGATCCCGACCAGCAGCATGTCAACCACTTCCCCTTTGTGCTTCAGACTGTACTTTGCATTCATTAATCAATAAAAGTTAACAATTAACAGGAATATTCCTGCCAGTCCTACAATTATATCAGAGGTCATTGCGAGATTGTATATGATTCAACAAAGGCTTGCTACTATCTAACAAACCAATTTATCATTGTTTGCAGTGACTCAGTACCAGGTTATTCAGAGACCAGGAGCTGTGACTGACAGGGTGTGACTTGCACATGGCACTAAAAAATACAAGTAATAATATAATCTAATACAGTGGTTCTCAAACTCGGTCCGCAGGACCCTGAATAATTCATGTTTTCCAGGTCACCTAGAAACATACCTGTGATGTACCTGCTTGGCGCTTTAGGGCCCTACACACTGGCCGATTTTTTGAAAGATATGAACGATCTCGTTCATAAATGAACGAGAACTCGTCCATATCTTTCAGTGTGGAGACTCCTGCGATGAACGATGCGCGGCCCCGCGCTCGTTCATCGCTGGTCTCCCGTCGGCTGTGCATGCAGGCCAATATGGACGATCTCGTCCATATTTTCCTGCACTTCAATGCAGCCGCGTGACGGGGGGAGTGAAGAAACTTCACTCCCCCCGTCACTGCCCCCCGCCGCCGGGTCGCTCGTCGGCCGTATCCGCCATCGGGCAGCTCAGCGGCGGGTCGGCCAGTGAGTAGGGCCCATTTGGAAAATGTGAACTGAAGACCGGGGTTGAGAAAAACCAGACTAGTTAATACAGTGTGTAGCTAGTGTATGACCAACCATCACAATTTAAAGATCCACAGATGACCTGGAAAACATGAACTGTGTGGGGTACTGAGAACTGAGTTTGAGAACCACTGCTCTAATCAATAAATACATAAAGGCAAAACATTATTGTAAAGGGGGTACACTACTCACGGGAAAGATGTGTGCTGAGCGATCTTAACCCAGACCGCTCAGCACACATCTCTCACCCCGCTCAGCACAGCGCGATGTGCTGAGCGAGGGGGAAAGCCGACGGGGGGCCGCTCACTTCACACAACGGTGAAGTGAGCGACCTGCTAGATTGAGCCTGCATGCAGGCTCAATCTAGCATCGGCGATAGCGATGCGCGGGGCCGCGCATCGCTATCGCTGGAGGGCATACACACGGCAGATCCATGCTTAAAATCTAAGCAATCTAGCAAAATTGCTTAGATTTTAAGCACGGATCTCTCCGTGTGTACCCCCCTTAACACCCAGATTAGTATGGGGATATTGTAGGGTATCGGAGGTGCTCCTTGCCAGAACTGTTTGTCCTGTCTTGAATAGGTTTTCTGCTTCTTCACAGAAACAGAGAGGTAACAAGATATGACACAGAAATTGTTACGCCTGATCTCTCAGATAAAGTCTTAATTTACTGACTAGACCAGTTTTTGAGCAGACAAATTTCAGAATCTTTCACTAAGCAATTGGGTACAACTACCACAGTTTACAATTTATAAGTAAAATAATACAAGTTTCAAAAGTTTCTTACACCAGTAAATATTTTTACAAATATAAATATTCTTTACATAAGAGACAATTAGGACATATGCCCACTCTGTTAGGCTGTGTACACATTATGCAATATCGCATGCGATACGGCTGATATCGTACGGTCGAATACAATACCATGTAATGTGTACACATGAGACTGCAGACCACCCACTAATAATGTCATTATTGGAGGATAAGATACAGCTGACCTATCAAACTACACTGAATATTTTTAGTCACAGTGGAACTAATTACCCCTACTGGGATCTGGTTATGTGACCTGGGGTCAGGAGCACCTTTTATGTCACAGACAGCTTCAGAGCACATTACCATCTGCTGAAGATAACAGGGACCGACACAAGGCTTACTACCCCCACAGAGGAAGTGATAAAAACTTGGGGGGTAAGTCAGGTCTGATCGCAGCAGCAAATTTGTTAGCTAATGGGCAAAACCATGTGCACTGCAGGTGGGGCAGATATAACATGTGCAGAGAGAGTTAGTTTGGGTCTGTTATATTTATAGATGAGCGGGTTCGGTTCGCCGAGAACCGAACCCTACCGAACTCCACGTGTCAAACACAGTTCCGAGCCTGGCTCTGTTCTTCCCGCCTAACTCGGAAAACCCGAATGAGGCAAAACTTCATCATCCCACTGTCGGATTCTTGCGAGATTCGGATTCCATATAAAGAGCTGCGCGTCACCGCCATTTTCACTCGTGCATTGTAGAGAGAGCTGAGAGGACGTGGCTACGTTTTCTCAGTGGAAATCTCAATCTCAATATCAGTGCTTACTTATTGCTGCTCAGTAATACTAGTAGTGTGTCTCTCCTGCTCAGTGTCAATTCTAGTATCCTCATCAGTGCTCAGTATCACTGCTCATTGTCTTGTGCTGCATCGTGGTGACCAGTATACTACAGTACATTACTAATAGTCCACTGCTGCATCTTGCTGCTCTGTGTCAGTTCTAGTATCCTCATCAGTGTTCAGTATCACTGCTCATTGTCTTGTGCTGCATTGTGGTGACCAGTATACTACAGTACAATAGTCCAGTGCTGCATCTTGCTGCTCTGTGTCAGTTCTAGTATCCTCATCAGTGTTCAGTATCACTGCTCATTGTCTTGTGCTGCATTGTGGTGACCAGTATACTACAGTACATTACTAATAGTTCAGTGCTGCATCTTGCTGCTCTGTGTCAGTTCTAGTATCCTTATCCGTGCTCAGTATCACTGCTCATTGTCTTGTGCTGCATTGCGGTGACCAGTATACTACAGCAGTACATTACTAAAAGTCCAGTGCTGCATCTTGCTGCTCTGTGTCAGTTCTAGTATCCTCATCAGTGTTCAGTATCACTGCTCATTGTCTTGTGCTGCATTGTGGTGACCAGTATACTACAGTACAATAGTCCAGTGCTGCATCTTGCTGCCCAGTGTCAGTTCTAGTATCCTCATCAGTGCTCAGTATCACTGCTCATTGTCTTGTGCTGCATTGTGGTGACCAGTATACTTACTACAGTACAATAGTCCAGTGCTGCATCTTGCTGCTCAGTGTCAGTTCTAGTATCCTCATCAGTGCTCAGTATCACTGCTCATTGTCTTGTGCTGCATTGTGGTGACCAGTATACTACAGTACATTACTAATAGTCCAGTGCTGCATCTTGCTGCTCTGTGTCAGTTCTAGTATCCTCATCGGTGCTCAGTATCACTGCTCATTGTCTTGTGCTGCATTGTGGTGACCAGTATACTACAGTACATTACTAAAAGTCCAGTGTCTTGTGCTGCATCTTGCTGCTGTAGGGTGCTGTGGTAGTGTCCTGTCACTGTGCATAGGTCATCATAATTCCAGTCACAGTGGTATCTGGTATCTATCTAGTGGTATCTAATTCCAGACATCACTGCCGTCTAATTCCAGATATATTACTGGCATATAATTCCACACATTAAAAAATGGAGAACAAAAATTTGGAGGGTAAAATAGGGAAAGATCAAGATCCACTTCCTAGTGCTGAAGCTGCTGCCACTAGTCATGGGAGAGACGATGAAATGCCATCAACGTCGCCTGCCAAGGCCGATGCCCAATGTCATAGTAGAGAGCATGTAAAATCCAAAAAACAAAAGTTCAGTAAAATGACCCAAAAATCTAAATTAAAATCGTCTGAGGAGAAGCATAAAGTTGCCAATATACCATTTACGACACGGAGTGGCAAGGAACGGCTGAGGCCCTGGTCTATGTTCATGGCTAGTGGTTCAGCTTCACATGAGGATGGAAGCACTCATCCTCCCGCTATAAAAATGAAAAGAGTTAAGCTGGCAAAAGCACAGCAAAGAACTGTGCATTCTTCTAAATCACAAATCCCCAAGGAGAGTCCAATTGTGTCGGTTGCGATGCCTGACCTTCCCAACACTGGATGGGAAGAGGTGGCTTCTTCCACCATTTGCACGCCCCCTGCAAGTGCTGGAAGGAGCACCCACAGTCCAGTTCCTGATATTCAAATTGAAGATGTCACTGTTGAAGTTCACCAGGATGAGGATATGGGTGTTGCTGGTGCTGAGGAGGAAATTGACAAGTAGGATTCTGATGGTGAGGTGGTTTGTTTAAGTCAGGCACCTGGGGAGACACCTGTTGTCTGTGGGATGAATAAGGCCATTGACATGCCTGGTCAAAATACAAAAAAAAAATCACCTCTTCGGTGTGGAATTATTTTAACAGAAATGCGGACAACAGGTGTCAAGCCGTGTGTTGCCTTTGTCAAGCTGTAATAAGTAGGGGTAAGGATGTTAACCACCTTGGAACATACTCCCTTATACGTCACCTGGAGCGCATTCATCAGAAGTCATTGACAAGTTCAAAAACTTTGGGTAACAGCGGAAGCAGTCCACTGACAACTAAATCCCTTCTTCCTCTTGTACCCAAGCTCCTGCAAACCACACCACCAACTCCCTCAATGTCAATTTCCTCCTTAGACAGGAACGCCAATAGTCCTGCAGGCCATGTCACTTGCAAGTCTGATGAGTCCTCTCCTAAATGGGATTCCTCCGATGGATCCTTGAGTGGAATGCCTACTGCTGCTGTTGCTGCTGGCGCTGCTGTTGTTGCTGCTGGGAGTCGATCGTCATCCCAGAGGGGAAGTCGGAAGACCACTTGTACTACTTCCAGTAAGCAATTGACTGTCCAACAGTCCTTTGAGAGGAAGATGAAATATCACAGCAGTCATCCTTTTGCAAAGCGGATAACTCAGGCCTTGACAACAATGTTGGTGTTAGACGTGCGTCCGGTATCCGCCATTAGTTCACAGGGACTTAGAGAATTGCTTGAGGTAGTGTGTCCCCGGTACCAAATACCATATAGGTTCCACTTCTCTAGGCAGGCGATACCGAGAATGTACACAGACGTCAGAAAAAGAGTCACCAGTGTCCTAAAAAATGCAGTTGTACCCACTGTCCACTTAACCACAGACATGTGGACAAGTGGAGCAGGGCAGACTAACGACTATATGACTGTGACAGCCCACTGGGTAGATGTATTGCCTCCCGCAGCAACAACAGCAGCAGCGGCACCAGTAGCAGCATCTCGCAAATGCCAACTCGTTCCTAGGCAGGCTACGCTTTGTATCACCGCTTTCCATAAGAGGCACACAGCTGACAACCTCTTATGGAAACTGAGGAACATCATCGCAGATTGGCTTACCCCAATTAGACTCTCCCAGGGATTTGTGACATCAGACAACGCCACCAATATTGTGCGTGCATTACATGTGGGCAAATTCCAGCACGTCCCATATTTTGCACATACATTGACTTTGGTGGTGCAGAATTCTTTTAAAAATGCCAGGGGTATGCAGGAGATGCTGAGTTGCGGGCCACTTTCGGCATTCAACCACCGCGTGCCGAAGACTGGAGCGCCAGTAAACACTCCTGAACATGCCCTGCCATCAGCTGAAGCAAGAGGTGGTAACGAGGTGGAATTCAACCCTCTATATGCTTCAGAGGATGGAGGAGCAGCAAAAGGCCATTCAAGCCTATACATCTGCCTACGATATAGGCAAAAGAGGGGGAATGCACCTGACTCAAGCGCAGTGGAGAATGATTTCCATGTTACATAGTATCATAGTAACATAGTATCTAAGGTTGAAAAAAGACAATTGTCCATCGGGTTCAACCTATTTGTGGTCTCCTATGCACGATTATTTTGTATAAAATTTTGACTGAAGTTGCTGACTGCCGTTCCGATTAACCCCTCTTTTTTATAATAACCATAGTGTGTGACTATGCCCCGTAACCCTGGATATCCTTATCCATTAGGAATTTATCTAACCCATTCTTAAAGGTGTTGACTGAGTTGGCCATTACAACTCCCTCAGGCAGGGAATTCCAAACACGTATCGTCCTTACCGTAAAAAAGCCTTTACGCCGTATTGTGTGGAATCTCCTCTAACCTGAGCGAGTGTCCACGAGTTCTCTGTGTTGATCTAACCAAAAACAGGTCCTGCGCAAGATCTGTATATTGTCCCCTTATATATTTGTAAATGTTGATCATGTCCCCTCTTAATCTCCTCTTTTCCAGTGTAAACATGCCTAGTCTTGCAAGCCTTTCCTCGTATTCCAGCGTCTCCATACCCTTAATTAGTTTGGTCACCCACCTTTGAACCTTTTCTAGCTCCAGGATATCCTTTTTGTAGTAAGTTGCCCAGAATTGTACACAGTATTCAAGGTGTGGCCTCACTAGTGATATATATAATGGGAGTATAATACTCTCGTCCATAGCATCAATTCCCCGTTTTATGCATGCTAATATCTTATTAGCCTTCTTTGCTGCAGTCCTACTTTGGGTACTACTGCTTAGTTTGCTATCTATGAGGACACCTAAGTCCTTTTCCGTACAGAATCCCCTAATTTTACCCCATTTAGTAGGTAGGTGTTAATTTTGTTCTTGTTACCACAGTGCATTACCTTACACTTGTCTGTATTGAAGCGCATTCTCCATTTCGCTGCCCAAGATTCTAATTTAACTAAGTCATTCTGAAGCGACTCAGCATCCCCCTCCGCATTTATAACTTTACACAATTTGGTATCATCTGCAAAAATTGACACCATGTTCTCTAGACCTTCTGTTAGGTCGTTAATGAAAATATTGAACAATAGCGGTCCTAATGCTGAGCCTTGCTGCACACCACTTAGCACTTCAGTCCAAGTTGAAAAAGATCCATTAACCACAACGTGCTGCTCCCTATTATCTAACCAGTTTTTGACCCAAGTGCATATTGTGCTTCCTAGCCCTGATTCTTGTAGCTTGTAGATAAGTCTCATGTGTGGTACAGTATCGAACGCTTTGGCAAAATCTAAAAAGATTACATCCACCTCTTTACCCTGATCTAGGTTTGCGCTTACTGTTTCATAAAAGCCAAGTAAGTTGGTTTGACAGGATCTGTCCTTCATAAACCCATGTTGATTCCTTTTAATGACCTTATTGACTTCAAGGAACTTCTGAATACTATCTCTTAGAATACCTTCCAATACTTTCCCCACTATAGATGTAAGACTAACTGGTCTATAATTACCTGGTTCAGCTTTACTTCCCTTTTTGAATATAGGCACTACTTCCGCTATACGCCAGTCTTTGGGAACCATACCTGATATTACTGAATCCTTAAAGATCAAAAATAGCGGCTTTGCAAGTTCAGAATGAAGCTCCATTAGAACCCTTGGGTGAATACCATCGGGACCTGGTGACTTATTAATCTTTAAATGTTTTAATCGGTCACAGACTACTTTCTCACTTAAATAAGTACCTATCAGTGGGATATTCTCATTATTGAGATTATATGTTAGTCCCTGAATTGGGTCCTCTCTAGTAAATACTGTTGAAAAAAACTCATTTAGTGTGTCTGCTATGTCATTATCATTTTTGCTTAAGACTCCCAACTTGTCTTTTAAAGGGCCTATACTCTCCTTCTTTAATCTCTTGCTATTAATGTATTTAAAGTTTTGTTTTTTAAATAATTTTTTATTTTATTTTTTTGTGCAAGGTTCTCCAACCCTTTGAACTTGCCACACGTGAAGTCAGTTCAGACAATGCCAGCCTAAGTCAGGTCATTCCCCTCATCAGGCTTTTGCAGAAGCAGCTGGAGAGATTGAAGGAGGAGCTAAAATGGAGCGATTCCGCTAGGCATGTGGGACTTGTGGATGGAGCCCTTTATTCGCTTAACCAGGATTCACAGGTGGTCAATCTGTTGAAATCAGAGCACTACATTTTGGCCACCGTGCTTGATCCTAGGTTTAAAGCCTACGTTGTATCTCTCTTTCTGGCAGACACAAGTCTGCAGATGTTCAAAGACCTGCTGGTGAGACAATTGTCAAGTCAAGCAGAACGTGACCCGCCAACAGCTCCTCCTTCATTTTCTACTGCCACTGGAGCTGCCAGGAAAAGGATAAAATTTCCAAAACCACCCGCTGGCGGTGATGCAGGGCAGTCAGGAGCCAGTGCTGACATCTGGACCGGACTGAAGGACATGTCAACGATTACTGACATGTCTACTGTCACTGCATATGATTCTGTCACCATTGAAAGAATGATGGAGGATTATATGAGTAACAGCATCACTGTAGGCATGTCAGACAGTCCGTACATATACTGGCAGGAAAAAGAGGCAAGTTGGAGGCCCTTGCACAAACTGGCTTTATTTTACCTAAGTTGCCCCCCCCCTCCAGTGTGTACTCCGAAAGAGTGTTTAGTGCAGCCGGTGGTAACCTTGTCTGCGATCGGCGTAGGAGGTTACCTCCAGAAAATGTGGAGAAGATGATGATCATCAAAATGATATATAATAAATTCCTCCGTGGAGACATTTACCAGCAATTGCCTCCAGAAAGTACACAGGGACCTGTGATGGTTGATTCCAGTGGGGACGAATTAATACTCTGTGAGGAGGAGGATGTACACAGTGAAAGAGGTGAGGAATCTGGGATGAGGATGAGGTGGACATCTTGCCTCTGTAGAGCCAGTTTGTGCAAGGAGAGATTGACTGCTTCATTTTTGGTGGGGGCCCAAACCAACCAGTCATTTCAGCCACAGTCGTGTGGCAGACCCTGTCGCTGAAATGATTGGTTTGTTAAAGTGTGCATGTCCTGTTTATACAACATAAGGGTGGGTGGGAGGGCCCAAGGACAATTCCATCTTGTACCTCTTTTTTATTTATCTTTGCATCATGTGCTGTTTGGGGACTATTTTTTTAAGTGCCATCCTGTCTGACACTGCAGTGCCACTCCTAGATGGGCCAGGTGTCGCCCACTTGGGTCGCTTGGCTTAGTTATCCAGCGACCTCTGTGCAAATTTTAGGACTAAAAATAATATTGTGAGGTGTTCAGAATAGACTGGAAATGAGTGGAAATTATGGTTATTGAGGTTAATAATACTATATAAAATTCGAAAGGGAGGTTTTGCCAAAACGCGTCTGAATCCAAAACACGACCGCGGAACCGAATCCAAAACCAAAACTCAAAAGATGCCTGCTGCACATCTCTAGTTATATCGTTTCTGTGCAGAGTAATTATTGGCTGATTATTATTTTTTTGCACTGCAATTTAGATTTCCGTTTGAGCACACCCCACCCAAATCTAATGGGCCCTACACACTTAAAGATCCGCTGCCATGCTGCCCGACGGCGGATACGGCCGTAGGGTGACCCGGTGGCGCGGGGGGGGGGGGGGGCAGTGACAGTGGGAGTGAAGTTACTTCACTCCCCCTGTCACACAGCTCCATAGAAGTGCAGGCAAATATGGGCGAGAACGTCCATATTGGCCTGCATGCACAGCCGACGGGGCACCAGCGATGACCGAGCGCGGGGCCCCGCATCGTTCATCGCTGGTGCCTCCACACTCAAAGATATGAATGGTATCTCGTTCATTAATGAACGAGATCATTCATATCTTTGAGTGATATCGCCCAGTGTGTAGGGCCTATAACTCTCTCTGCACATGTTGTATCTGCCCCCCTGCAGTGCACATGTTTTTGTCCATTAGCTAACAAATTTGATGCTGCGATCAGATCTGAATTAGGCCCTTGGTCTCACTACATACTGCATTGTCTTATGAAAGACACACTGGGTATATACCAGGCACATAATTACTGCATAAGCGTGAGTAAACCGCACTCAGCGTGTCCCCTTACTGGCAATCATCTGCTTCCCAAAACTGCAACTATACCTGTTTGTTTTATGTTGTTTGTCTTTGTCAGTCCCTTTGTTTTGTTTGTTCTGGTACATTGTATCTGTCTAGACACCACAGCACTGTGCAGCACTGCACAAGGCTGCAGACAGCACCCTTAATATTTATTTTAACTTTATGTACATTTTATAAATAAATTCATTGGTTTTTAGTACAATCATGTGTAATGGGCCCTACACACTTTGCGGTCTGCCACCGAGCTGCCCGATGGCTTGCACCCTCTGTAACGGGAGTCACCCAGCAAAAGAGTGCTTTAAGCAGAAAGGACAGCAAGGAGCGAAGGTATCCGGAGTGACTGTCTCTGGCAAAAGCATCTAGCCCAGTGAGGCTAGGGGGAATCTGAGAGTGGCTATCCAGATATTCCATGCGGGCAGAAGCCAAGCTGCTACAGAAGGGCTTCCTGGGGGTTTGTAGGATGCCCATAAGGAAGCCCGTCACTCCAAGCACTTGCACCAAGAACCTGTACTCCATCTGCACGCAGCCAGAGGCGGTACGCGAAAAAATTGTTAAGGAATTGGCCCTAGATAGAATGGTGGGTCCGTTCAAGGCCCCTCCACTGCCAGGCTTGGTAATTTCCCCTTTGAGCCTAGTACCGAAGAAAGCAGTAGAGAAGCTCATTCAGCACCTATCTTTCCTGAAAGGGGAGTCAGTAAATGACGCCCTAGACAAGGAGCAATGTTCCGTGCAACATCAATCATTTGATCAGGCGATTGCTATGGTGAAAGGGCGGGGTAAAGGAGCATCGTTAGCAAAGCTAGACATTGAATCAGCGTTTAGATTGCTCCCCCTGCACCCAGACAGTTTCCATCTCATGGGGTTTTGCTTTGATGGTTATTTTTTCATAGACAAATGCCTACCATGGGCTGCGCCATATCCTGTGCATTGTTTGAAACATTCAGCTCATTCCTGCAATGGAGCCTGGAGGTGCACGCAGGGCATAAGGCGGTGGCACATTACTTAGATGATTTTCTCCTCGCGGGTCCAGCATAATCAGATCAATGCGGGCAGTTGCTGCAGGAGCTAGAGCGTATGCTAGGCGAATTCGGGGTTTCAATTGCCACGGAAAAGACAGAAGGCCCAAAAACAATCATTTCTTACCTGGGCATAGAGATAGACATGGTGAGAATAGAGTGCCGTCTTCTGGCAGAGAAGGTGGAGAAGCTAGGCCACGAAGTAAGGGCATGTGCCAGGGCTAACAAAGTCACCCTAGACAAGATGCAATCGTTAGGCCTCCTCAATTTTTCCTGCCAGGTAATTCCCATGGGTAGAATTTTCAAGAGACGATTAGAAAGGGCCACTGCTGGTGTGAAGAGAAGACACCACCTCATACACATCAGCAGGGACCTGAAGGATGATTTGTTGGTATGGGAGGGGTTTTTGCAGCACTTCAATGGGGTACGCATATGGCCTAAGGCTGCACAGTCAAGCCACGTATTGGAGTTGTTCACGAATGCTGCGGGGGTCAAGGGTTTTGGTGCATATTGGCAGGGCGAATGGTGTGCAGAGTCATGCCCAGACAGGTGGAAGGAGAAAGGACTCACTAAGAACCTGGCAGCCTTAGAGTTATTTCCCATAGTGGGAGCGGTAGGCATCTGGGGCCAGAGGCTCGCAAATAGACGCATTCAGTTTTGGTGCGACAACATGGGAGTGATGCAAGCAATAAACAATCAGTCTGCTTCGTCACCCCAGGTAGTAAAATTACAGCGAGGTTTAGTGGTGACATGCCTCCGCCACAACATCACGTTCAGGGCAAAGCATGTGCCCGGCGAGCAGAATGTGATCGCAGATGCGCTGTTGCGTCAAAAATGGGAGCTATTTAGGGTAGCAGCACCACTTGCAGAGGAAGAAGGCTTAATATGCCCCTCTCATCTTTGGCAGATAGTCGAGCCTGTCTAAGTGAGCTGGTGGAAAGGTCCCTGGCACCCAAGACGTGGAAAGCCTATAGGACAGCATCGGGGAAGTGGCAGCAATTTCAGGGGAAAGGAGCCTCGCAATGGCAAGACACCTTGTGGCAGTTACTATCCTTCCTGGGTAAGATGAGGCAGGAAGGGATGTCGAAAGCCTCGGCCAGCACCACACTAGCAGATATTTCCTTCTTTTCCAAGTTGCACGGCAAAGGGGACGATACTAAAGTCTTTTTAGTGTGCACCGTAATGAGGGGATGGGCCAGGGCAGAGCCAAGGAGGCCGGATAAGCGCGAGCCAGTAACTGAGGAAAGGCTCAGGAGCATTACCCACGTCATACCGGGTGTGTGCAGTGATAAGTATGAGGTAAAGCTGTTCAGGACAGTTTATACTATAGCGTTTAGTGGAGCGTTTAGAGTGGGGGAGCTGGTAGTGCAATCAAGCAAGGCAGCAGGAACCGGCCTGCTATTCAAAAACGTGGTGGTGAATGAAGACATAGTTTTGTGCAGGATTCAAAGGTCAAAGACAGACCAAGGTGGAAACAGGAGATGGATCCGGCTAGGCCGGCATCGGGACTCAGCAATCTGCCCGGTTGTAGCAGCGCTGAAGTTCTGGGAGGTCAGGCCAGTGGGAGGGGAAAATTTTCTTATTCACGAAGATAAGGCGGCCCTCACCAGGTAACGTCCGCAGCTAGTCAAGGGCGCGCCGTGGAGGAGATAAAGGGGATGGGGAGGTGGAGGTCGGACAATTACAAAACGTATGTCAGGCCAGTGGTAGTGACAGCGTAGCAAGAGCTATCGTTGTAACCTGCTGGCTGACACCTCCCTCTCTCCCTCCTCCCAGCGTGCTTCACAAGGATTGGTACAAAGACGAAGATTTGGATCATGGGCCATTTGTGCGTGCATTGGGCAACGCAGCGTGCTGCAGTAAGGCCATATGGGCGGCAGCTGGGGCTGCAGCAGGAAGCAGGGTAGATATTTTGGTACGGCAACAGAGGCATGGCATGGGCACAGGCCAGAGAGACACTGCGCAAGGCAGAGCAGATGGCAGGGCGACTGGACATGATAGTGTTGCACCTTAGCCGGAATGATCTGGGCAAGATCAAGTCGCTAGACATTATTAGGATGGCTCAGGAGTACATTGCGTGGATAAAAGGGCAGTGGAGCAATGTTCACATAGTGTGGTCGAAAATCATCCCAAGGCTAGCCTGGAGAGGAGCCAGTTTATGGTCAGAGATTGACAGGGCTCGTAAGAAGGTAAATGCAGCTATCAGCAAGTTGGTCACAGCCAGTGGTGGTAGTGTCATTCAGCACAACGAGCTGGACGGTAAATGCAGAGGTTTGTACAGGAGCGATGGGATGCACCTGTCCGACATAGGCCTGGACATTTTCAACAATTGCTTGCAGGACGCCTAGAGCGAGTAAGGGGGTAGCGCAGGGTGGGGCTTCGGTCCCCGCCCTGCGGGGACCTCGTGTGGCAGGGAGGGAGTGGTGCACAAGGCATGAAAGTAGGGGATTTACAGAATGCCTCGCATATTCATCAATAGGTGGCCGCACGCCTGTTTCCAGCAATAATATGGCAAGGGCCATATGGGTTGCGCGCCAAGGTAGGGTGCTGTGCGGATGGTAGCTGGTCCCAAAATGGTAGGGGACGTGGTCCCATAACCACATGGCGGGGTTGGGCATGCCCCGGGTAAAACCAAATTGCAGGGGGTAGGGCCACATACCCACGAAGGCGGGGTGGCCACGCCTCAGGTGGTACAACGTTGCGTGAGCCTGGCGCACTGCTCCCCTTTTCCCTGCAGTTGTTTTGGTTGTGATTATGTATTTAATCAATAAAGCTATGACCTTTTGATTTGCCCAAGAAATTAAGTTGACTTGTCTCAGTTATTGGTTAACCAAAGCGAGGTGCCGGCATTTCGTCCTCTCCCTGGACATGTTATATCTGTCCCCCCTGCAGTGCACATGGTTTTGCCCAACTGCTAACATATTTGCTGCTGCGATCAACTCTGAATTAGGCCCTAATTCAGATCTGATCGCAGCAGTAAATTTGTTAGCTACAGTAATAGGCAAAGCCATGTGCACTGCAGGGGGGGGGGGGCAGATATAACATGTGCAGAGAGAGTTAGATTTGGGTGTGGTGTGTTCAAACTGAAATCTATATTGCACTGCAAAAATAAAGCAGCCAGTATTTACCCTGCACAGAGAAAATATAACCCGCCCAAATCGAACTCTTCCTGCACATGTTATATCTGCAGTGCATATGGGGGGTAATTCCAAGTTGTGTATGATTCAAGTTAAAATCTAAGTTGGGAAGCTCCTGTCACTGCTGCTCTGCTTAGCAGAGCAGCGGTGAATAGACGCTGTGCACATACGCACAGCGTCTATTCAGTGGAGACAGAGAAAAGGGGATATGCCAGCAGCTCACAGAGCGCAGGGCATGCCCCCTCAGTGATGAAAACGGTGGCGCGGTTTGCAATTGAGGGCCCTCCCGCGAAGAAATGCCCCCTGTTCAGCCACGCGAGGATGTCCCTCTTTCTGGCAATTAAATGTTAGGAGGTATGGTGTGATCACTATATGTGGGATAAATCTGATTGTATGTAGATAGCCCACCTAGAGCCTGAGTATGAGTCATATTCAGCAGCATCCGTGTCTGTGCCCCTACCCGTGTTTGCCTCTGCCCCTGCACGTGGGTGCCTCTGCCTCTACCCATGTGAGGCTCTGTGTCAGTTGCTCTAGCCATTCCAGAGTTATGCCGAAAACTATGTATTTTTACATGTCACCCCCTTCCCACCCCCACCCCTATGCGTGTCTTACCCCCACAGTATTTTTTCCCAGATTGTAAGTCACATGTGTACCAAGTTTGGTATACATTGCTCCAGCCATTCCAGAGTTATGCCGGAAAACTATGGATTTTTACATGTAACCCCCTTCCCACCTCCACCCCTAGGGGTGCTATGGGTGTCTTACCCCCACAGTATTTTTTCCAGATTGTAAGACACATGTGTACCGTTTGGTATAAATTATTCCAAGCATTCCAGAGTTATGCCCAAAAATTATGCATTTTTACATGTCACCCCCTTCCAACCCTTCCCCCACCCCCCCAGCGGTGTCTTACCCCCACAGTATTTCTTTCTAGGTTGTAAGGCATATGTGTACCAAGTTTGTTGTAAATTGCTCCAGGCAATCCAGAGTTCTGCTGGAACATATATACATACATACATACATATATATATATATATATATATATATATATATATGCACATTACATCTAGCAGGCAGATGATGTGTGCAACAGCAGTGAATTAGTCAGGTTTTAAGACTCTGTGATAGTGTAGGACCTGCTTGAAGGTGGGGTACCTTGGCGATCGGTTTGCAGGCTTCCGTGATTTGGCCAATCCACTAACCTTAACCCCCATCATTTATTCATTGAATTGTTGAGGATAAGTGAGCTTACTTTGGTGAGTGCTGGGTTTTCTGTTTGTATGTATTAGAGTAATGTGGTCATGGGCTACATGCACCCCACCCTGTGAGTGGTAAGTGCAGATGTGTGCCCCGCTTCTGGGGTGGTGATTGCTGTGTTACGTGCACCCCACCCTATGAGTGGTTGGTGCTTTGCTGTACCCCGCTTCTGGGGTGGCGAGTGCCGTGGTTTTCTATTTGTGTATGTCTGTGTATATATATATATATATATATATATATATATATATATACTGTATATAGATAGATAGATAGACATGTTGTAATAACACCCACCCCCACAGACCAACAATGACAATAACAAAAAACTGGTTTACGCACCAATTGATGCCCCACTGTAGCTTCACCCACATTATCCACAGCTCCACACCCCGGGGGGCCTGCCTGTTTTGTTAGTCCCGAGCCCCCCATTTCTGATGACAGCCCTGACACTGACTGTACGGCAGCATGAAAGTGTGAAAAGAATAGTGGCTTGCATACAGGGATAAGTATGATATCCTGGCTGTCGGGAACCCAGCGGTCAGGAGACAGACGCCGATTTCCCGACAGCCAGATTACTCGTGGCGAGCATAGCACGTCCCCTCGTGGGCTCTCTGCCCTCACGATGCTAAGGGCCATGCGGCTACGTTTGGTTGCCACAGGGTTATATTGCACCTCGGATGGTGGCGTGGACCACCCGAGTGGGGGATTTCGCCCGGCGGTCGGAATCCCGGTGTCGGGATTCCGGTGTCGGTCTCCTGCCAGCCAGGATCCCGACAACCGGCAAATTGAATGCCTCACTTCATACAGACTATAATTTAACCCAAAGAAGAGGCAAAATTTAAACCCCATTTTGGTAGAATTATCAAATGTTTCCCAGTTATAGAATTATTAATATTAGTTAAGGCATTTTAAATGCAATTATAGCTGATTTTTTATTTATTTATTACTGGATCATCTTTTCTCATTAAATAGGAATTATAGAATATAATTATACAGATTGAGTATCCCATATCCAAAATATGGAATATTCCGAAATACAGAATTTTTTTAAGTGAGACTGAGGAAGTTAAACATTTGTTTTCTGATGGCTCAATGTATACAAACTTTGTTATATACACAAAGTTATTAAACATATTGAATTATATGACCTACAGGCTGTGTGTATAAGGTATATATGAAACATAAATGAATTGTGTGTGTGTATGTACACACTACACAAGCTTTGTTTAATGCACAGTTATTAAAAATATTGGCTAAAATTACCTTCAGGCCCAAGCATTTTGGGATACTCAACCTGTAAACAGCTTAGTAGGTGTCAGTAGCAATTGTATAGGCAGAATAAAACATATTTTACATGAATAACATTAATAGATAATAAAGAACATATATAGAGTATAATACAGCATAAAAATATATTTCCAAATGGCAAACTATATTTTAATGGACAGACATTCACATCAATATAACAATAGACATATATCCTCTTACTGTACATTGCTCTTGCATGGAAAATTATGTTTTTTTTTTATTTTTATTAGTTATGTATAGTTTTTACTGCTATTTATAGTTTTGTGTCATTTGAATTCTCTATAGATAATGTATTTTTCTACCATTTTTATGTGCTTAGGAACTAGATATATATAATTTTATTTTGGACTAAATTTAGTAAGGTTAACTTAGCCCAAAAACAAATGGAAGTTCATGTCTTGTGTATGGCTTCGTTTATGATGCATTATTTGTAACATAATCCTTGTTCTTTAATAGTCCAAAATAATTGTGAAATAATGTCTCCACATAATAGCTGATAAAATGTATAGATTTGCACATAGCTCTGATCATGTGATTATAAACATACTTGATAAATATTTGATGCTTAGTATCTTAAAAATACACATACTGCATTTATATTTGGAACACATTTTACATAATGTAAAGCACCAACCTGAGAATTGACATCTTTATATAGCTACGGTGTGAATATTTTGTTGCATGGTAACTTCTCTTAGTTCCTTCTGGAGAGTGGTAGGGACACTGCTGGACTGTTTTGTCATTGGCACAATAACTGGTCTATCCACCCGGTTTGGCTTTGGACTTGGACTCTCTCTCCGGCCCTGCCTTGGTGTCCTGGCACTACCTTTACTTCTTCTGAAGCTTTTTGACAGGTGGCCAGAGAGTGTCCTGACAAGCCCCAACACTCCATTGTTCTTTTTACTGAGTCCCACATCATCAGCCAATTCCTCCAGGGGAACTTCAATGTTCCCTGTATACCAGAAAACCCACCAGATTAGGCTGAGAAAGATCACAATAGATCCAGCATAGATTAGGAAATCGTAGAAGAAGACATTAGCAAATACACCAATTAAGAGGACAGCCAGACCAAAGACATCAAAGGCCACTGCTAACCAAAAGCAAGAAGTGCAACGGCCAAGTCCCGCTCGGCTAAGGGCCATGGCAGAGAAAATGGCAGATTATGCTGGCTCTGGATATCGCAGCGTTTCGATCAAAGATCACATGTTTGAAACACCCCTTTCAGCAATATATCCAGGTGCATTCTACTTGCTGGCAGTCGAAGAGTGTAATGCTGTCACCATGATGTGGCTGTAGTAAATGATTAACTATGTAGAGGTAACTGAGCTTCTCCCATCTGATAAAATAGCTGCTCTTTATATGTTATACACTGATTTCTCAAGCTTGTGTACTGGTGCAGTGTAGAAGCTGATAAAAGGTTGTATCCACAAGGGTCTTTGTTATAAGGTTATTATTCTCCATGCCACCTGTTATCTGGACTCTTGGGATTGACAGCCTCCCATAAATGTATGTCTTGAAAGCTACCAGTCAGACGAGGCTTGTTTATCCTTTTACACGAATAAGATGCACAAGACTGTTCTGCAACACCCTGCAAACAAAATATTGTAGTTCTCGTTCTTTGTCTTCGATGGCCTTTTATAATCAGGTGCATATCAGTCCCTTATGTATGCTGCTTGTTCCAAACAGAGAAACACACCTCTAACTGATCAACGCCCAGCTGTTTCCCTGCTTCAGATCGACAGGTAAAGGTCCTGCTTCCTGTTCCCATAAACAAACAGTTCAGGATTAGACAGGTTACCTGGGAACCATGGAGACGACACTAACACGCCTCAGGTGTGTAATCTATAGTGCAAAACACTGACAGGTATAGTACTTGTGGCTTAATGTGACTTGTATATAAACTTGTTACTCAACAACATGGAATAATATTTTATATTTAATTAAAAGGCACAATACTAATATCACCAAAAAGACAATACTTAATAAAAGGCAAATCTCTTAGCATATGCAATTAAAGCTAACCAGTGTACAGTGATCTGTTTTTTCCCATTTTAAGGTTTTAGACCAAGAATGAGTTAAACAAGCAAAGTTGCTTCTAGTACTGTCATAAACAAGACACTTTACTAGGCACATAGGTGTGCGCAGGGGGGGTGCCTGGTGCGCACAGGCACCCCCTAATGTCTGGCACCCCGACCTCACATGCCTGATGCAGCAATCGCCGAGCAGGCTGATTTCTGTCCCCTCTGAGCTGCAACCCTGTCAGGACTGCATTACTGACCGGACACCTGGGTTAATCAAGGGTGCCACTGACACCGACTTTCAAACTTCCGTATCCACCTCCATGTACAAAAACAGTGTGATCATGATATGACGTGATTACGTCATGCTGCTCGCATGCCCACCCATCACACCCACCACATACACACCTCTCTCTTTCTATGCTATGCCAATGCCAGCCACTAATGAGGAGCAGCATGCAGCCAGCATTCCTCTTAGGAAGACAAATTCAATACTGGCAGGCGGTCCGCAGCAGCATTGACACGTCACTCATTTTTTCCAGCAGCAGCAGTAACTAGTCTGCTACTGTCAGTGTCAGTATAGTTACTGACTTGTAAGTAAGCTGCTGCAGCTTGCAGGGGAAAGAGGGGGAGCCAGACCAGGTTGAGGAGGAGCAGTGTAATTACAGGTAGTGACAGCAGGGGAGTTTGTTTGGTGCACACCACAACATCTGACAATGCATCTGCTTTAGTAGGATTGGTACAAGGGTGGATATTTTATATGCGTTGACCATCAATAGATAGTGCTAGACACGCCCAAAAGGTGGTGCTAGACACACCTCTCCGACGGTGCACCCCCTAATAAAATGTGCTGCGCACGCCAGTGACTAGGCATGCCTATTAAGCACACTCTGAATGGCATTCTTGACAGTGTCATTTATGATGGTAAACAGTGGGGCAATGCCACAGTATAAGGGTCAAAATTACTATGATGAAATCTGAATATAAAACATTAGTATTATATATATTTGGAAAGGGAATTGCTTCTAGTTTCTTTAAATGAGTTTTTATTTGGCTAGCTGGTAAATGTAAAACAAACATTACATCTATTTTAATTTCTCCCTGATTCTGGGATGTGAAATGCACTGTAGTGCAACACATTTTATTTCTAATTATCTGTAACTCAATCTCAATACTGAATTTCCATGTTCTTAGAATGCATACATATCACAGGGAAGTAGAAATATTTTGCTTTATAGTTCAGTATTTTATTTTCAGTCAGTCTCTGACCAATTAGAATATTGTGTCAAAATTATAACACAGTTATGATTAACAGTAAATTGAAACGTAGTATAATCTTACACTTCTGATAGGTCTACAGTATATAAATATGCAGAGTTATTACAATTGATTGTCACGGATTAACATAGTCCTGGATTTATGTATGCATTGCAATGTTCGTAACCAACAATTTTTTACATGACATTTCAAAGCTTATCATTTCTAGAGATTGCAGTTCGGATTTTGAAAAATCTGAACACCCGAATCCCAGAATAGGGCAAAATGTCATGTTTCCGGAGTCGGATCTAGCGTGTTTTTGATTTCCCCTAAAGTTGGTTCTTGCTTGTTATAGATTCTATAAGTCCCTCCCACGTGAAAGCAGGCACCTTTTCACACTAGTTAGCAGAGGGAGAGGGTATGGGACAGGACTGCAGACTGGAGAGCAGTTTGTTCAAACAAATAATAATGCGATTAGCAACATTTTAGTAGCACACCACCAGGGTGTTAGGGCACTGTTAGGAGTAGGTTGACAGAGTTTGGTATGATATACCAGCAGACGGGATGCCGCATGTCGTTATAACAACAGCGGCATCCTGACTGCCAGAATTCTGGCAGCAATGTAGCGAGTCCCCTTGTGAGCTTGCTGTGCTCGCCACGCTGTAGCTAATAGCATAGGAAAGTAGATCAAACCCCAAAAAGTTTTTTAAATACATCAACAGCAAAAGATTAAAGAAAGAGAATATAGGCCCTTTAACAGGCAAGTTGGGCGTCCTAATCAAAGATGACAATGGCATAGCGGAAAATTAAACAAATTTTCCTCATCTGTATTCACAAGGGAGGACCAGATGGTGGGATTGACGCATAACCTCAGCAATGATAATGCTTATTTAAGTAAGGAAGTAGTCTGTGACCGCTTAAGAAAAATTAAGATTAATAAGTCACCTGGTCCCGACGGAATTCACCCATGGGTTCTCATGGAGCTCCACTCCGAATTAACAAGAATTATATTTGATTTTCAATGACTCACTTAAATCAGGCATGGTCCCCAAAGACTGGCATATAGCGGAAGTTGTGCCAATATTTAAAAAGGGAAGTAAATCTGAACCGGGTAATTATAGACCATTAAATCTTACATCCATAGTGGGGAAAGTAATGGAAGGTATTTTAATAGATAGAATACAGGAGTTCCATGAAACCAATAAGGTTATTAATAGGAACCAACATAGATTTGTGAAGAATATATCATGCCAAACTAACTAAGTAGGCTTTTATGAAATACAGTACCTCACATGAGACTTATCTACAAATTAAGAGAACTTGGGCTAGGGAGCACAATATGCACTTGGTTTAGAAACTGCTTGGATAAAAGGGAGCAGCGAGTGGTGGTAAATGGAACTTTTTCAAATTGGACTGAAGTACTAAGTGGTGTGTCACAAGGGTCTGTACTTGGACCACTATTGTTCAACATTTTCATAAATGATCTAGAAGTAGGTCTAGAGAGCATGGTGTACATTTTTGCAGACAACACCAAACTGTGTAAGATTATAAATTCGGAGAGGGATGCAGAGTCTCTTCAGAACGACTTATTCTTATATAATGAGGTTTAATATAGACAAATGTAAGGTAATGCACTTTGGTAGCAAAAACAAAAATACTACCTACATACTAAATGGGGAAAAACTAGGGCATTCTGTACTGGAAAAAGATTTAGGTTTTCACATAGATAACAAACTGAGCAGTAGTAACCAATGTGAATTTGGCTCATACTGTGTGGCGTACTGTGAATTTTGGCTCATACTGTGTGGCGTAATGGGAATTTCAGCTCATACTATGTGGCGTAATGTGAATTTCAGCTCATACTGTGTGGCGTAATGGGAATTTTGGCTCATACTGTGTGGCGTAATGGGAATTTCGGCTCATACTATGTGGCGTAATGTGAATTTCGGCTCATACTGTGTGGCGTAATAGGAATTTCGTCTCATAGTGTGTGGCACAATGCGAATTTTGGCTCATACTCTGTGGCATAATGTGAATAAAGGGCACTACTGTCAGTAGCTGGTGAGCATGTGGACATGTGTGACAAATGCTGGTGTATTGTAGAAGAGGGGTCTGATGGAAGATGTAGCTCTTATGGCACATTTGTACATTTTAAACTTAAGTTGTGTTATATTAAAGCTAAAATGTTCAACCCCCTAAATCTCCCATACTTTTCAGAGTGGCCCACTCAAAATCAGGGTGCATGTGCTGGCAGGTGCAAGGGCTGGCGTGTGTATGTGGGGGGGGGGGGGGGGGGGGGATGCATATTAGGCCCACCACTCTCTAGTTCCACCACTGGGTCAGGGATAGGTTGGGAAGTGTAAGGAGCAATAGGGTGCAGCGGCAGCTAGGACTCAGGGTTATGTCAAAGCAGACAGTCAGTACTGGACAGTGATTACACCATTATGTTTCATTGTATTTCTCTGGGGTGTATTGTATCTACTTGTAGTATTAGGAACTAGGGAGAAATTAGACTAAGCCATGTGATTTTACTAAGAGAATGTAGAATAGTGCTAGACAAGCCCAAAAAGCGGTGCTAGACTAGCCCCCTAATACAATTAGCTGCGCATGCCTATACAAGCAATGAATAACTTAGCTGTGAGTCCCTTAAGGAACTTGGCAGAGCAAAGCAAGGTACAGATAACAAGATAACTTAGCTGCAGGAGTCAACTGGATTCCAGGCAAGGCAAGGTAAGGCTGGAACTGGAGCTTGTCTGAATGGACTTCCAGACTAGGGGTTATATTCAATTAAAGTTGGATGCATTTTTCAGAATGTATCCAACAGGACTTATTCAATGAACAGCCAAATCCGACTGTATTTTGCTGTTCCCGACCATCTGAATTTGACTACCAAAAAGTTGGAGGAGACGGGGGAGAGCAGCGGGAAGACGGGGGCGAGCAGCAGGGAGATGGGGGAGAGAAAGAACCCAGTGGCTGCAGCAGCGTAGCAGGAGGAGAGGGCACCGACACCAGACCTAACGGCAGCGTCCACCCGTCTCCACAAAGCAGGACCTCACTTGTTGGAGCTGGGTGTACGCTGCCGTGAGCGGCGGTGGTGCCCCATCCTCCTGCTATGTTGCTGCAGTCGCTGGTTTCCTGCTCTCCCCACTGCTTTCCCCGTCTCCCCACTGCTTTCCCCGTCTCCCTGCTGCTCTCACTGTCTCCTCCTCTCAGCTCCCTCATCTCCTCAATTTCGACTTTAAAAAAAGTCCGATTGAGATTGTCGGAAACAGGACTAAAACCCAATCGGATTTGGCCCCGTTTCTGACAGAAGCTTGTGAATCGGCAGCTGTTCCGCCGATCCACGTGCTTTCTGACAAGTAAGAATTCACAACTTGTTGGAAAATTCTGGGGTCTATTGAATAGGTCGGAAACCCCTTCCGACCTAAAAAAGTCAAAAACTGACATCCTTCCGACAGACGGCAGCTAGCGACTGCAATTGAAGACAAAATAAGGCTGGAACTAGAGCTTGCCTTTATGAACTTCCAGACTAGGTCTCACATACACAGTCAGGAGCTCAGATGACACAGGTAATGTACTCAGGATTCTGGCAGGACAGGGTACACAGGATTCAAACAGGACTGGGTATCACAAGTAATATATTAGCACTAACTGCACAGGTTCAAGATACCACCATAGTACAGGGACTGGAATCGGGTACAAACAGGAATAAGAACCTATATCCGGCGTCTGGTAGAGGGCAGACTGGGTAATAAAGGGAGCAAGTCCCAATCAGGATGGCTGGAAAAGGACAAGCCTCCTGAAACACAGATTAATTGCAGCTGGAAAACCAGACACAAGGTAATGGCCTAATTATCTGACAGGTGAGACTGCACACACCTCACCAAAGGTGGCCCACAACAATACCCCAAACAAGTACATGAGAAAACCTGGGGGGTCATTCCGAGTTGTTCGCTCGGTAAAAATCTTCGCATCGCAGCGATTTTCCGCTTAATGCGCATGCGCAATGTCCGCACTGCGACTGCGCCAAGTAAATTTGCTATGCACTTAGGATTTTTACTCACGGCATTTTCATCGTTCTGGCGATCGTAATGTGATTGACAGGAAATGGGTGTTACTGGGCGGAAACAGGCCGTTTTATGGGCGTGTGGGAAAAAACGCTACCGTTTCCGGAAAAAACGCAGGAGTGGCTGGAGAAACGGGGGAGTGTCTGGGCGAACGCTGGGTGTGTTTGTGACGTCAAACCAGGAACGACAAGCAGTGAAATGATCGCAGATGCCGAGTAAGTCTGAAGCTACTCAGAAACTGCTACGAGGTGTGTAATCGCAATATTGCGAATACATCGTTCGCAATTTTAAGATGCTAAGATTCACTCCCAGTAGGCGGCGGCTTAGCATGAGCAAATCTGCTAAAATTCACTTGCGAGCGAACAACTCGGAATGACCCCCCTGGAATGCTAACAGAAACACAGTAGGCTCACAACATAAGAACATAAACAGAATGCAAGCTGCATTTGCAGCTTGTAACAGGCATCGCCTTCCTGTTACATCATTTGCAGGAAGTTCATGGAAATTATTGATCAAATTCTGAAAAATTACGTAAAATAATAGCAAGCAGTGCAGTATAAGCTACCAGTTGTCAGGTCCGTGGTTTCTTGTTGACTCAGGATAGATTCTGGTGCAGGTCGAGCGCACTTTATGCAGGAAGCTAGGTGGGCATAGGTAACTCTTAAGCATGAGATATTCAAGGCACTTGGAGGTACAGACAAGATACTGCCACAATGTTATGATAAAATATCTTCTCACTCTTTAGGCCAGTGACTGCCAACCCGTCACTCGTGAGCTACCATTGGCTCATTAGTATTTTTGGTTGCTTGCCGAGCGCATGGGCTTTGGCAATCACTGGTAATGCTCACTTCAATTCTTGCCACCAGCCAATCAGAGCTCATGGACTGGAAGCAGCTGCTCCTGATTGGCTTCCGGACCATGAGCTTTGATTGGCTCACGAGCCAGCATCATATTTCAAATGGCCGCCAGAGAGTGTAACCGCGGATCTCACCGGACTTTTAGTGAGTGGCAGGAGAGGTGCGCGTTGCACTCCTCTCCCCTGTACTCCCCTCCCATTTCTTCAGACAGTAGTAGAACAAAAATTGGTGGTGGAGAAGGCGGGGGGGGGGGGGGCCTTCTGTATTAGCCTAGGGCGGCTGGCACCGTTAATCAGGCCCTGGCCACACCCACTTTCCCAGGAGCACGCACACCTTGGGTGTATGCACTGGGGGGAATGCAGGACCCGCAGATAGGGATTACCTGCCCCTATACACGGGTAAGCAAGAGGCAGCAGCAGAAGGAACATTAATTTATTAGCCAGTTTATATTTTTCTAAAATTTTAGTAGCTCTTTCAGAGGTTTCATTTTTCTCAAGTAGCTCACACCCCAAGTAAGGTTGGAGACCACTGCTTTAGGCTGACATTTACAGAATAATTCAACCTCGTGTGCATATAAAGGTATATTTTACTGGATGCCAGTTATCTCTTCAGATCAACCCGCTTTACCCCTTAGATCAACACTTACATTTGCAATCTGTCACGAGTGCACATCAAGGTATCTTTATCCAGTTTGAAAGGGTATTGATGGTATGGGATGAGGTTACATTACTGGCAGTCGGGATCCCGGCGGTCAGGATACCGATGCCGGAATCCCAACCACTGACAATGATTACAGCTGGAATCCCGGCTAATGAGTTATTCCCACTCTTCAGTGTCCATGATACCATAGAGTGGGAATAGAACCTATGGCGAGCCACCGAGCCCGTGGAGTAGTGAGCGCAGCGAGCCTGCAAGGGGCTTCATTGCGCTCGCCCCGCTGCCGGCACTCTGGCGGCTGGGATCACAGTGTTGGTATGCTGAACGCCGGGATCCTGGCTGTCGGCATACCATAAGCAATGCGATGGTATATATGATGGTATATATCTCCTTGTCTCGCAGCCAGGACCTGTATGAGCCACACTGTTTCCATCATTCTCCGGTGTTCATTGCCCGTATTGCATATGCTGTCGGTTATTGAAGCTCATTGTTTTACAACTTGAACTAATTGCTATGGAGCAATTTTATATATATATATATATATATATATATATATATATTTTAAACCTTTTCTGGATATTCATATGATTGGCCCTCGTCTGATTATACTTACCTGTGAATCAGGAGAAAGTGGCTAAAGATACCTTGATGTGCACTCGTGATAGAATGCAAATGTAAGTGTTGATCTAAGAGGTAAAGTGGGTAACTGGCATCCAGTAAAAGACACCTTTATATGCTCGCGAGGTTGAATTCTGTAAGTGTCAGCCTAAAGAGTGAGAAGTTATTTTATGATACCACACCACATGGGAATACTGCATGACCCATACTTTTGAGGATGTTAAAGAGCATTTGGTACCTTTTTTTTGTTTTGTCTGCATAAATTTGAGAGAAGAGAGGGTTTACTCTTATACTTGTGTTTCAGCAGCACAACAATACTGAGCGCAAGACTGTGTCTTTTTCTTTGCTAACTGGTACAATGTGGTTGTTGAATGAACTCATGGAAAGTCTCAGTATAAAATAAACAAGGAAGTTCTAAAGAGAACAGAGTGTAACTAAGGGGTCTATTTACTAAGCCTTGGGCAGAGGTAAAGTGGACGGAGATAAAGTACCAGCCAATCAGCTCATAATTGTAATTTTTCAAACCCAGCCTGTGACATGGCAATTTAGGTGATGATTGGCAGGTTCTTTATCTCTGCCACTTTACCTCCATCCAAAGCTTAATAAATAGACCCCTAAGATGGAACTGGACTGAACTGGATCAGGTGGCATACTGGAACTGGAGTCAGGCTGGGACTTATGCTGGCTTTGCACTGACCAGCAGTTTGGGAACCTTGTGAGTGATATACTACATCCAAAAAATGTGGAAAAACTGATGTTCATTAAAATTTATTACAAACTAGCTGTTCTACCCGTTCTTCGCACCACAGTTCCTGATTTTCACGGTTGTAAATATAAACGAGTGTTAAAAATTTGGTCAATCTATAGAGATGTAAATTTGAGATGTCTTAATGTAAGTAATCCATGGTTCTTGGCGTTACCCAAAGAGCACCTGTATCAGATACGGTAAAAAGTGATAGGACCATTTTTGTAGTGTATTAAATTCTACACACTGGAAGTGCATTCAAAATGTTGATCCGATTGTCCGTTCGGGCATTATCATTCACGCAATGCAGGCCTCGCATTGGAAATTATGTCATTATGTCAACACCGTTTTCATCCCCTCAGGGGAGGTTTATTAAAATTCTAATTACGTAGTTTTCCTACAGTATTTGCCACCTGAAAAATACCTTAGTTAAATTTCAGATTCCTAACATATCGGTAGGTAAGAGAATTAGTGATGAGTCAGTCAGTCAGTGAGTAAGCGAGTGAGTGCTTTCGCAGTTATATATATATATATATATATATATATATATATATGTATATATATATGTGTATGTGTATGTATATATATAGTTCCTTTAATCCAGGGGTGGCCAACCAGTCAGTGACAAAGAGCCAAAAAACCTTGTTAGGTACGTCAAAGAGCCGACATCGAGCTGATGGCGCGCATGCAAAAATGGAATGTGGCCTCGTGCCTGCTAGACCACACCCCTGGTATAAAATACATTGAAAAAGCCAGAACGACATAAAATACATTTTTTAAAGCCAGATCCATCAAAAAAAGCCATTTTCAAAAAAAATAATTGAAAAAGACAGATTCACATAATAAACTTCAGCTCCCCATGTGTCACTCCAGCCATGTGTCATTACTGCCAAGACCCTGCTGTGTCACTCCAGCCAGCTCCCCCATGTGTCACTCCAGCCAACATCTTTCTGTCACTCCAGCCAGCTCCCCCATGTGTCACTCCTGCTACCCCCCTCCTATGTCACTCCAGCCAGCACTCCCATGTGTCACTACTTCCATCACCCTCCTGTCACTCCAGCCAGCTCCCCCATGTGTGACTCCTGCTACCACCCTCCTATATCACTCCAGCCAGCATCCCCATGTGTCTCGCCTGCTACCACCGTCCTATGTCACTCCAGCCAGCTCTCCCATGTGTCACTCCTGCTACCACCCTCCTATGTCACTCCAGCCATATCTCCCATGTGTCACTACTTCCAGCACCCTCCCATGTCACTTCAGCTATATCTCCCATGTGTCACTACTTCCAGCACCCTCGCATGTCACTCCTGCCAGGACCCTCCTGTGTCTCTCCAGCCAGCTCTGCCATGTGTCACTCTAGCCCACCCTCATGTATCACTACAGCCCACCCATCAACTCGTGCCATTGCAGCAGTCCCTAATGTGTCCTCTGTTTGCTTGTGGGTGTCTCACCTCTAGTATCTGACTCCTTCAGTTTTCAGTCCCTGTAGTGCTGCTGTGTGTCTGGCTGGAGTGCAACGATTTATGTATCTGTTGTGGTCACATGGTTTAGAGTGTTGGGAGCCACATTTGAAAAAAGAAAGAGCCACATGCGGTTCAAGAGCCACAGGTTGGCCACCGCTGCTTTAATCCATCACGGCTTTTTCTTCAGGCTTTGATGAAAATGCTGTGATGGAATAAAGGCATTGAAATGTTGCCGCATTACGCTGCCTAAGTGTCCAGTATATTCTTGGAGTGCTGCTATACCTACATGCTATATATACAGTGCATCCGGAAAGTACAGTATTCACAGCACTTCACTTTTTCCACATTTTGATATGTTACAGCCTTATTCCAAAATGGAATAAATTATTTTTTCCCCTCATAATTCTACACACAATACCCCATAATGACAACATTAAAAAAGTTTTTTTGTGATTTTTGCAAATTTATTAAAAATAAAAAACTAAGAAATCACATGTTCATAAGTATTCACTGCTTTTGCCATGAAGCTCAAAATTGAGCTCAGGGGCATCCTGTTTCCACTGATCATCCTTGAGATGCTCTTACAGCTTTATTGGAGTCCACCTGTGGTAAATTCAGTTGATTGGACATGATTTGTAAAGGCACACACCTGTCTATATAAGGTCCCACACCTGACAGTGCATGTCTGAGCACAAACCAAGCATGAAGTCCAATGAATTGTCTGTAGACCTCTGAGGCAGGATTGTCTAGAGCAGGGATGGGGAACCTTTGGCCCTCCAGCTGTTGTTGAACTACACATCCCAGCATGCCTTGCAACAGTTTTAGCATGGCCAAATAGCAAAACTGTAGCAAGGCATGCTGGTATGTGTAGTTTAACAACAGCTGGAGAGCCAAAGGTTCCCCACCCCTGGTCTAGAGGCACAAATCTGGGGAAGGGTACAGAAAAATATCTGCTGCTTTGAAGGTCCCAATGAGCACAGTGGCCTCCATCATCTATAAATAGAAGAAGTTCGGAACCACCAGGACTCTTCCTAGAGCTGTCCGGCTGTCTAAACTGAGCGATTTGGGGAGAAAGGCCCTAGTCAGGGAGGTGACCATGAACCCGATTGTCACTCTGTCTGATCCACAGCATTCCTCTGTGGAGAGAGGAGATCCTTCCAGAAGGACAACCATCTCTTCAGCAATCCACCAATGAGGCGTGTATGGTAGAGTGGCCAAACAAAAGCCACTCCTTAGTAAAAAGCACATGGCAGCCCACCTGGAGTTTTCCAAAATGCACCTGAAGGATTCTTAGACCATGATGAACCCCATGGTGGGGTTGGAATATTACTGTCCAAATCTTACACACACATCGTTTTACCACCTGTTCCCTCACTCACATTTACATAATTTGAAGTACACTCTGGGGGTAATTCTGAGTTGATCGCAGCAGGAACTTTGTTAGCAGTTGGGCAAAACCATGTGCACTGCAGGGGAGGCAGATATAACATGTGCAGAGAGAGTTAGATTTGGGTGTGGTGTGTTCAATCTGCAATCTAAATTGCAGTGTAAAAATAAAGCAGCCAGTATTTACCCTGCACAGAAACAAAATAACCCACCCAAATCTAACTCTCTCTGCACATGTTATATCTGCCTTCCCTGCAGTGCACATGGTTTTGCCCAACTGCTAACAAAGTTCCTGCTGCGATCAACTCAGAATTACCCCCTCTATTAGGATTTTCACCCCTTTCTCTCTGCATGTTGCAGATATCTATCGCCCACCTGGGCAACCTAAAAAGTTTCTGGAAGATTTTTCTGCTTGGCTCCCTCACTTTCTATCCTTTGACATCTCCTCCATCATTATGGGTGATTTCAATATCTCTATTGACAGTCCACAATCTCCCCATGCCTCTAAACTACTCTCTCTAACCTCCCCTCTTGGCCTCTCCCAAAGGACTGACTCCCCTACTCATCAGGAGGGCCACTACCTTGATCTTGTATTCACTAGACTATGCTCTGTTTTCTGAACTCACTAACACTCCTTTACCTCTCTCAGATCACAACCTTATCACCTGCATGCTCTCCTCCATTACTTCAAAGTCAATGTACCTGAAGTCTACAAAGACGCCTCTAACCCCCAGAAATATTAACGCTATTAATTTTCAACAACTATCTACCTCTCTGCAACCACTGCTCTCACCAATTTCTACATTCACCTCTCCTGAGACTGCTGTGTCACACCTTAAACAAACTCTAGAAACAGCACTTGATGAAATTGCTCCAGCTACCCATCACACTCCACGTAGACTTAGATGTCAACCGTGGCACTCTAAATACACTAGACACCTACAAAAACTCTCACGTAAAGTAGAACGCCAGTGGCGTAAATCTCGTAGTTCAAGTGACTTTCTCACATATAAGACCGTGTATCACTCTTATCGTAATGCTCTGGACACTGCCAAACAAACATATTTTCAATCTCTCATCTCTGCTCAAGCCTCTAACCCCAAGCGACTTTTTAATACATTTAAATCACTTCTTGTCCCTCCCTCACCCAACCTACCAGCCACTGTCTTCCTATTTCAAGGACAAGATTGACATGATCCGAAATGAAATGGTATGCTCTTCCACAGCAAGTGACCTGCTCAATTCCCTGCCTGAACCCTCTAACACCTTCTCTTCCTTTGATCCCACAAATGAAGATAAAGTATCTGCACTCTTTTCATCTGCCTACTCTAATACCTCTCCCCTTGACTCTATATCCTCACAAATTAGTAAAGCTTTTTCTGCTGTGCTCATCCCAACCTTAACTTATATCTTTAATTTCTCTCTGTCTACTGGTATCTTTCCTTCTCTACACAAGCTTCCAGTGATTACTCCCATTCTGAAAAAACAAAACTCTTACCCTAACTCTCTCTCAAACTATCATCTCATCTCTCAGCTCCCATGCCCCTCCAAGCTAGTTGAGAGACTTACCTACACTTGCCTTGCATACTTTGTTAACTCACACAGCCTGCTGGACCCACTTCAGTCAGGATTTTGTGCCCAACACTCCACAGAGACAGCACTGACTAAGGTAGTCAATGATTTGGTCACTGCTAAATCTAAAAGACATTACTCTCTACTTATTCTCCTTGATCTCTCTGCTGCTTTTGACACTGTTGACCATTCTCTTCTCATACAAACACTACAATCCCTAGCACAGCCCTTTCTTGGTTCTCATCCTACCTATCTAATCGCTCCTTCAGTGTTCATTTTTCTGATTCCACCTTCTCTTTGCTACCTCTCTCAGTTGGAGTACCGCAAGGCTCAGTATTAGGTCTATACCACATCTCTTGGCATGTGCCAAGGACAATACCATCATGCACCACTTTTCTTTCATTAGGGGCTGTATTTTTGGAGGGCATTCGTAACGGTCTTCTGTCTCTCACAAGTAGATCCTTTAGAAGCTCCTGCTTCGTTCTTATCATGCTGACTTGTGTGTTCTTGACTGGCAGCATATAATAAGTAGAGATGAGCGAGTTCGGTTCTCAGAGAACCGAACCCTACCGGACTTTGCCTTCCGAGTCCGGCTCGGGTTTTCACGCCTGACTCGGAAACCCGAACGCGGCAAAACGTCATCATCCCGCTGTTGGAGTCTCGCGGGATTTGGATTCCATAAAAGGAGCCGCGCATCGTGGCCATTTTCACTCAAGTCTCGGAGAGTGTATAGAGAGGACGTTTCTTCAGTGTTCAGTGTCTGTGTGGGGGCGGGAAAGTGGGGTGGCAAGTGTTGTGCTGCTCAGTCCAGTCCAGTGTAGTCACTCAGTGTATTGTGCTGCATCAGTCCAGCCAGTCACAGTGTTGGTGTTCTCTGCTGCCATATATCCAGTGTAGCTGTATAAAGTGGTGCTGTGTTGTGCAGACCAGTCCAGTGTAGTCACTGTATTGTGCTGCATCAGTCCAGCCAGTCACAGTGTTGGTGTTCTCTGCTGCCATATATCCAGTGTAGCTGTATAAAGTGGTGCTGTGTTGTGCAGACCAGTTCAGTGTAGTCAGTGTATTGTGCTGCATCAGTCCAGTCATTCACAGGGTTGGTGTTCTCTGCTGCCATATATCCAGTGTAGCTGTATAAGTGGTGCTGTGTTGTGCAGACCAGTTCAGTGTAGTCAGTGTATTGTGCTGCATCAGTCCAGCCAGTCACAGTGTTGGTGTTCTCTGCTGCCATATATCCAGTATAGCTGTATAAAGTGGTGCTGTGTTGTGCAGACCAGTGGTAGTGTCCTGTCTCATCAGTAATTCCAGTGACAATATACGCTGCTGCTATATGTCCACTGCTGCAGTATAATAATTATAACAACAACAACCTGTTGTGCTGCATCAGACCAGTGGTAGTGTCCTGTCTCATCAGTAATTCCAGTGATGATATACGCTGCTGCTATATGTCCACTGCTGCAGTATAATAATTATAACAACAACCTATTGTGCGGCATCAAACCAGTGTTAGTGTCCTGTCTCATCAGTAATTCCAGTGATGATATACGCTGCTGCTATATGTCCACTGCTGCAGTATAATAATTATAACAACAACAACAACAACAACAACAACAACAACAACAACAACAAACTGTTGTGCTGCATCAGACCAGTGTTAGTGTCCTGTCTCATCAGTAATTCCAGTGATGATATACACTGCTGCTATGTGTTCACTGCTGCAGTATAATAATTATAACAACAACAACCTGTTGTGCTGCATCAGACCAGTGGTAGTGTCCTGTCTCATCAGTCATTCCAGTCATTCCTGTGCCGCATATTGTCTCATATAACTCCCCAAAAATCATGGAGAACAAAAATTTTGAGGATAAAATAGGGAAAGATCAAGAAAAACCACTTCCTCCTAGTGCTGAAGCTGCTACCACTAGCCATGACATAGACAATGAAATGCCATCAACATCGTCTGCCAAGGCCGATGCCCAATGTGATAGTAGAGGGCATGTAAAATCCAAAAAGCCATAGTTCAGTAAAAAGAACAAAAAAAAAAGAAATTTAAATCGTCTGAGGAGAAATGTAAACTTGCCAATATGACATGTACGACACGGAGTGGCAAGGAACGGCTGAGGCCCTGGCCTATGTTCATGGCTAGTGGTTTAGCTTCACATGACGATGGAAGCCCTCATCCTCCCGCTAGAAAAATGAAAAGAGTTAAGCTGGAAAGAGCACAAAAAAGAACTGTGCGCTCTGAGATGGTATTACAAATTCCCAAGGAGAGTCCAAGTGTGTCGGTGGTTGTGATGCCTGACCTTCCCAACACTGGACGGGAAGAGGTGGCTCCTTCCTGTCATGACTGTGGTTTTGTGGACCCGGTGTTAGTGAAGTCTGTGTGGGCGACTGGAGGACAATTTGAATACTATTACTGACCTGGTTTGGGAGTGTTGTGGACTCGGGGTTTCTTCCGGTGACCGGGAAGAGGAACCGCAGCTGAGATGACCGAATCTAGGTTTTCCTCATGCAGGATTTGGTCGGCAGACAGGAGGCACGTATGGATGCTGGAGGTCTCCCGAAAGACAGAACTTGAAAAGGTGCTGAGGAATGAATGAAGGAGTACCGGATGCTGGAGACACCAATTACGCTTGTGAGCACTGGGTGCTTGGAGGTGCAGAAGTGCTAGGAGGCACTGAGGTGCTTGGAGGCACTGAAGTGCTTGTAGATGCAGAAGTGCTTGGAGACACTGAGGTGCTTGGAGACACTGAGGTGCTTGGAGGCACTGAGGTGCTTGGAGTCGCAGAAGTGCTTGGAGGTGCAGAAGTGCTTGGAGGCACTGAGGTGCTCGGAGGCACGGAAGTGCTCGGAGGCACGGAGGTGCTCGGAGGCACGCAGGTTCTCGGAGGCACGGAGGTGCTCGGAGGCACGGAGGTTCTTGAAGGCACTGAATCCACAGGGATACGGGAGCTCTGGAGATCACAACTACAACAGCAGTAAAGATGAAACACGGCAGCTGTGGTTTTCAGTTAAGACTATGGAATACTGTACTGTGCCTTTAAGATGAACCACTGCAGCTGTGCCTTTATGTTGAGACTCGTGGAAATAGTGAATATCAGTGGCAACACAAAAGTAAACCAAACTGGGTAACAAAGGAACAGAGTTTTCACGGGAACTAAAGTACAAAGGTTACCTTTAGGGAGCTCAGCTTCAAAGCTCACACAGAGCTGTGTGTGACACGAGGAACTGGCCCAGTTTCTAACTCAGTCTCCCGACTTATACTTCCTTGTCCTTGGTGATTGGTGAGCAGTGTCAGGTGATGCAGAGAGTCTCAGGCTGGCAGAGGATTGGACAGCTCTGGGTCAGGTGAACAGTCACTGTCATGTGAGTACTCTAGACTAGGCTGTGATGTGGAGTGAGGCCTAGCAGGCCGAGAGAACACTGAAGCCTGAACTTCTGCAAACAGAGGAAGCTGGCTTTTAGGCCTAAACTTCAGATTGCTGAATTCAGACTCACACAGAAGATCACCACAGGTGGAGCTCGTTAACTATTACCTTCCAGGCAGAGAACTCAGGAAACTCATGGTGCTGACAAGCTGTTTATCTCAGTGAACAAAAAGGCACAGGATCCAGGACAGATGGCAGGGGTAAGTCACCAAATACGAGAACTACAGTCAGGATCGTGACAGTACCCCCCATCTTTAAGGGTGGACTCCGTACACCCATCTTTGGTCTTAGAGGAACTTGATGAATAACTTGTACACAAAGATTCAGAAAAGTGGAAACCAGAAGGTCCAGAAACAAAACTTAAGCTGAATTCTTCAAAAGTCTTCCTGATCTTCATCTTCTGAACAGGTAGACCATCCATCATTGACAAAACTGGAATTTCCTTCATCTGAAAGGACTGAGGAATAAACTGTAGAAGGTTCCTTTCCTAGATTAGTAATACGAGAAGATTGTGCTTTTGAAGCTAGCACTCCACTGAGGCTTAAATTAAATCTTGTTCTATAACGAGGACTTTTCATACAGAGTTTTTTGGTAATTCTGGAACCTCTTCATGCGTTAAAGCATAACAGGAATTAATGGGACCTCCCAGGAAAGGAGTAGCATCATAAACTGGATCAAATTCAGAGTCTGAGTCCAAGTCTATTGGAAGATACCAGTCGTCTTTGGGAGTAACTACATCTGTTTTGTAAGCTGCTTTAACAAGTTCTGAACAACACAAGGAATTTGGAGTGGAATCAATGGAAACATAACCAATTCTTAAATCCACAGGCTGTTGTCTTTGTACTGTTTTCGAATTCTTGGCATCACTGAAATTCTTAAGGTTCATCAAGGCATTATCTTGCTCAGAAAGCGATGGGTCAAAAAACAGAGCATTGGCTGAATGTTCTGAAGACTGAGTGGAGGATGAAATTGGACTCATGGAAACAGATGCCACTGAAACATTAGACTGAGGTACACATTCAGACATAAGGTCAATAGCCTTGGTATTTTTCTTGACTTTGGTGGCTACAGTAGAATTATTCTGACATTGATGAGAAGAGGTATTAGTTTCCCTGCAGAAGCTGTGGACTCAATGCTGGAAGACGAGGAAACAGAATCAGAGACAGACTGAAGTCTAATTTCAGAACTAGATGGTGGAAGTCCTTTACTGTGACCAACTGTCAAAAGTTCTTTACTCGAACCAATGCTTGGAATCGGTTTGAGTCCAGATGAGCTTGAACAGACTGAAACTGGAGAAATCTTTGGCTGGACGAGTAGGACTGGATTGGATCCGAGGATACTTGAATTGGCTGGAGCCAAAGGAGACTGACCAGGCTGGTCCTGGAGTATCGCTGGACCGGATGGAACCGGGACGGACTGACCAGGCAGGGCCTGGGGTATTGCTGGACCGGCTGGAACCGGGACGGACTGACCAGGCAGGGCCTGGGGTATTGCTGGACCGGCTGGAACCGGGACGGACTGACCAGGCAGGGCCTGGAGTATTGCTGGACCGGCTGGAACCGGGACGGACTGACCAGGCGGAGCCTGGAATATTGCTGGACCGGCAGGAGCCCTTTCTTCATGGGGCTGGGCTGAGGCAAGAGCCCCCACTTCACGGGGCTGGGCTGAAGCAAGAGCCCCCACTTCACGGGGCTGGGCTGAGTCAAGAGCCCCCACTTCACGGGGCTGGGCTGAGGCAAGAGCCCCCACTTCACGGGGCTGGGCTGAGGCAAGAGCCCCCACTTCACGGGGCTGGGCTGAGGCAAGAGCCCCCACTTCATGGGGCTGGGCTGAGGCAAGAGCCCCCACTTCACGGGGCTGTGCTGAGGCAAGAGCCCCCACTTCACGGGGCTGGGCTGAGGCAAGAGCCCCCACTTCACGGGGCTGGGCTGATGCAAAAGCCCTCACTTCACGGGGCTGGGCTGAGGCAAGAGCCCCCACTTCACGGGGCTGGGCTGAGGCAAGAGCCCCCACTTCACGGGGCTGGGCTGCACTCTGTAGACGCTCTGGCTGGGCAGCACTCTGTAGACTCTCTGGCTGGGCAGCACTCTGTAGACTCTCTGGCTGGGCAGCACTCTGTAGACTCTCTGGCTGGGCAGCACTCTGTAGACTCTCTGGCTGGGCAGCACTCTGTAGACTCTCTGGCTGGGCAGCACTCTGTAGACTCTCTGGCTGGGCAGCACTCTGTAGACTCTCTGGCTGGGCAGCACTCTGTAGACCCTCTGGCTGGGCAGCGCTCTGTAGACTCTCTGGCTGGGCAGCGCTCTGAAGACTCTCTGGCTGGGCAGCGCTCTTAAGACTCTCTGGCTGGGCAGCGCTCTGAAGACTCCCTGGGGCTGGATCCTCTGAAGAACCCCCTCCTGGGGCTGGACACTCTGAAGAACCCCCTCCTGGGGCTGGACACTCTGAAGAACCCCCTCCTGGGGCTGGACACTCTGAAGAACCCCCTCCTGGGGCTGGACACTCTGAAGAACCCCCTCCTGGGGCTGTAGACACGGACGCCCCTCCTTGGGCTGTAGACACGGACGTCCCTCCTTGGGCTGTAGACACGGACGCCCCTCCTTGGGCTGTAGACACGGACGCCCCTCCTTGGGCTGTAGACACGGACGCCCCTCCTTGGGCTGTAGACATGGACGACCCTCCTTGGGCTGTAGACACGGACGCCCCTCCTTGGGCTGTAGACACGGACGCCCCTCCTTGGGCTGGATGCTCTGAAGACCCCCCTCCTGGGGCTGGACGCTCTGAACCCCTCACTGGGGCTGAAGACACGGATGCCCCTCCTTGGGCTGTAGACACGAACGCCCCTCCTTGGGCTGTAGACACGGACGCCCCTTTTTGGGCTGTAGACACGGACGCCCCTCCTTGGGCTATAGACATGGACGCCCCTCCTTGGGCTGTAGACACGGACTCCTCTGTGACTCTAAATGGCTTGAACATTCTTCTCTGGAAGCTGGCTTTTAGGCCTAAACTTCAGATTGCTGAATTCAGACTCACACAGAAGATCACCACAGGTGGAGCTCGTTAACTATTACCTTCCAGGCAGAGAACTCAGGAAACTCATGGTGCTGACAAGCTGTTTATCTCAGTGAACAAAAAGGCACAGGATCCAGGACAGATGGCAGGGGTAAGTCACCAAATACGAGAACTACAGTCAGGATCGTGACAGTACCCCCCATCTTTAAGGGTGGACTCCGTACACCCATCTTTGGTCTTAGAGGAACTTGATGAATAACTTGTACACAAAGATTCAGAAAAGTGGAAACCAGAAGGTCCAGAAACAAAACTTAAGCTGAATTCTTCAAAAGTCTTCCTGATCTTCATCTTCTGAACAGGTAGACCATCCATCATTGACAAAACTGGAATTTCCTTCATCTGAAAGGACTGAGGAATAAACTGTAGAAGGTTCCTTTCCTAGATTAGTAATACGAGAAGATTGTGCTTTTGAAGCTAGCACTCCACTGAGGCTTAAATTAAATCTTGTTCTATAACGAGGACTTTTCATACAGAGTTTTTTGGTAATTCTGGAACCTCTTCATGCGTTAAAGCATAACAGGAATTAATGGGACCTCCCAGGAAAGGAGTAGCATCATAAACTGGATCAAATTCAGAGTCTGAGTCCAAGTCTATTGGAAGATACCAGTCGTCTTTGGGAGTAACTACATCTGTTTTGTAAGCTGCTTTAACAAGTTCTGAACAACACAAGGAATTTGGAGTGGAATCAATGGAAACATAACCAATTCCTAAATCCACAGGCTGTTGTCTTTGTACTGTTTTCGAATTCTTGGCATCACTGAAATTCTTAAGGTTCATCAAGGCATTATCTTGCTCAGAAAGCGATGGGTCAAAAAACAGAGCATTGGCTGAATGTTCTGAAGACTGAGTGGAGGATGAAATTGGACTCATGGAAACAGATGCCACTGAAACATTAGACTGAGGTACACATTCAGACATAAGGTCAATAGCCTTGGTATTTTTCTTGACTTTGGTGGCTACAGTAGAATTATTCTGACATTGATGAGAAGAGGTATTAGTTTCCCTGCAGAAGCTGTGGACTCAATGCTGGAAGACGAGGAAACAGAATCAGAGACAGACTGAAGTCTAATTTCAGAACTAGATGGTGGAAGTCCTTTACTGTGACCAACTGTCAAAAGTTCTTTACTCGAACCAATGCTTGGAATCGGTTTGAGTCCAGATTAGAGATGAGCGCCTGAAATTTTTCGGGTTTTGTGTTTTGGTTTTGGGTTCGGTTCCGCGGCCGTGTTTTGGGTTCGAACGCGTTTTGGCAAAACCTCACCGAATTATTTTTGTCGGATTCGGGTGTGTTTTGGATTCGGGTGTTTTTTTCCAAAAACACTAAAAAACAGCTTAAATCATAGAATTTGGGGGTCATTTTGATCCCAAAGTATTATTAACCTCAAAAACCATAATTTACACTCATTTTCAGTCTATTCTGAATACCTCACACCTCACAATATTATTTTTAGTCCTAAAATTTGCACCGAGGTCGCTGTGTGAGTAAGATAAGCGACCCTAGTGGCCGACACAAACACCGGGCCCATCTAGGAGTGGCACTGCAGTGTCACGCAGGATGTCCCTTCCAAAAAACCCTCCCCAAACAGCACATGACGCAAAGAAAAAAAGAGGCGCAATGAGGTAGCTGTGTGAGTAAGATTAGCGACCCTAGTGGCCGACACAAACACCGGGCCCATCTAGGAGTGGCACTGCAGTGTCACGCAGGATGGCCCTTCCAAAAAACCCTCCCCAAACAGCACATGACGCAAAGAAAAAAAGAGGCGCAATGAGGTAGCTGACTGTGTGAGTAAGATTAGCGACCCTAGTGGCCGACACAAACACCGGGCCCATCTAGGAGTGGCACTGCAGTGTCACGCAGGATGGCCCTTCCAAAAAACCCTCCCCAAACAGCACATGACGCAAAGAAAAAAAGAGGCGCAATGAGGTAGCTGACTGTGTGAGTAAGATTAGCGACCCTAGTGGCCGACACAAACACCGGGCCCATCTAGGAGTGGCACTGCAGTGTCACGCAGGATGTCCCTTCCAAAAAACCCTCCCCAAACAGCACATGACGCAAAGAAAAAAAGAGGCGCAATGAGGTAGCTGTGTGAGTAAGATTAGCGACCCTAGTGGCCGACACAAACACCGGGCCCATCTAGGAGTGGCACTGCAGTGTCACGCAGGATGTCCCTTCCAAAAAACCCTCCCCAAACAGCACATGACGCAAAGAAAAAAAGAGGCGCAATGAGGTAGCTGACTGTGTGAGTAAGATTAGCGACCCTAGTGGCCGACACAAACACCGGGCCCATTTAGGAGTGGCACTGCAGTGTCACGCAGGATGTCCCTTCCAAAAAACCCTCCCCAATCAGCACATGATGCAAAGAAAAAGAAAAGAAAAAAGAGGTGCAAGATGGAATTATCCTTGGGCCCTCCCACCCACCCTTATGTTGTATAAACAAAACAGGACATGCACACTTTAACCAACCCATCATTTCAGTGACAGGGTCTGCCACACGACTGTGACTGATATGACGGGTTGGTTTGGACCCCCCCCAAAAAAGAAGCAATTAATCTCTCCTTGCACAAACTGGCTCTACAGAGGCAAGATGTCCACCTCATCTTCACCCTCCGATATATCACCGTGTACATCCCCCTCCTCACAGATTATCAATTCGTCCCCACTGGAATCCACCATCTCAGCTCCCTGTGTACTTTGTGGAGGCAATTGCTGCTGGTCAATGTCTCCGCGGAGGAATTGATTATAATTCATTTTAATGAACATCATCTTCTCCACATTTTCTGGATGTAACCTCGTACGCCGATTGCTGACAAGGTGAGCGGCGGCACTAAACACTCTTTCGGAGTACACACTTGTGGGAGGGCAACTTAGGTAGAATAAAGCCAGTTTGTGCAAGGGCCTCCAAATTGCCTCTTTTTCCTGCCAGTATAAGTACGGACTGTGTGACGTGCCTACTTGGATGCGGTCACTCATATAATCCTCCACCATTCTATCAATGTTGAGAGAATCATATGCAGTGACAGTAGACGACATGTCCGTAATCGTTGTCAGGTCCTTCAGTCCGGACCAGATGTCAGCATCAGCAGTCGCTCCAGACTGCCCTGCATCACCGCCAGCGGGTGGGCTCGGAATTCTGAGCCTTTTCCTCGCACCCCCAGTTGCGGGAGAATGTGAAGGAGGAGATGTTGACAGGTCGCGTTCCGCTTGACTTGACAATTTTGTCACCAGCAGGTCTTTCAACCCCAGCAGACCTGTGTCTGCCGGAAAGAGAGATCCAAGGTAGGCTTTAAATCTAGGATCGAGCACGGTGGCCAAAATGTAGTGCTCTGATTTCAACAGATTGACCACCCGTGAATCCTTGTTAAGCGAATTAAGGGCTGCATCCACAAGTCCCACATGCCTAGCGGAATCGCTCCCTTTTAGCTCCTTCTTCAATGCCTCCAGCTTCTTCTGCAAAAGCCTGATGAGGGGAATGACCTGACTCAGGCTGGCAGTGTCTGAACTGACTTCACGTGTGGCAAGTTCAAAGGGCATCAGAACCTTGCACAACGTTGAAATCATTCTCCACTGCACTTGAGACAGGTGCATTCCATCTCCTATATCGTGCTCAATTGTATAGGCTTGAATGGCCTTTTGCTGCTCCTCCAACCTCTGAAGCATATAGAGGGTTGAATTCCACCTCGTTACCACTTCTTGCTTCAGATGATGGCAGGGCAGGTTCAGTAGTTTTTGGTGGTGCTCCAGTCTTCTGTACGTGGTGCCTGTACGCCGAAAGTGTCCCGCAATTTTTCTGGCCACCGACAGCATCTCTTGCACGCCCCTGTCGTTTTTTAAAAAATTCTGCACCACCAAATTCAAGGTATGTGCAAAACATGGGACGTGCTGGAATTTGCCCATATTTAATGCACACACAATATTGCTGGCGTTGTCCGATGCCACAAATCCACAGGAGAGTCCAATTGGGGTAAGCCATTCCGCGATGATCTTCCTCAGTTGCCGTAAGAGGTTTTCAGCTGTGTGCGTATTCTGGAAAGCGGTGATACAAAGCGTAGCCTGCCTAGGAAAGAGTTGGCGTTTGCGAGATGCTGCTACTGGTGCCGCCGCTGCTGTTCTTGCGGCGGGAGTCCATACATCTACCCAGTGGGCTGTCACAGTCATATAGTCCTGACCCTGCCCTGCTCCACTTGTCCACATGTCCGTGGTTAAGTGGACATTGGGTACAACTGCATTTTTTAGGAGACTGGTGAGTCTTTTTCTGACGTCCGTGTACATTCTCGGTATCGCCTGCCTAGAGAAGTGGAACCTAGATGGTATTTGGTAACGGGGGCACACTGCCTCAATAAATTGTCTAGTTCCCTGTGAACTAACGGCGGATACCGGACGCACGTCTAACACCAACATAGTTGTCAAGGACTCAGTTATCCGCTTTGCAGTAGGATGACTGCTGTGATATTTCATCTTCCTCGCAAAGGACTGTTGAACAGTCAATTGCTTACTGGAAGTAGTACAAGTGGGCTTACGACTTCCCCTCTGGGATGACCATCGACTCCCAGCGGCAACAACAGCAGCGCCAGCAGCAGTAGGCGTTACACGCAAGGATGCATCGGAGGAATCCCAGGCAGGAGAGGACTCGTCAGACTTGCCAGTGACATGGCCTGCAGGACTATTGGCATTCCTGGGGAAGGAGGAAATTGACACTGAGGGAGTTGGTGGGGTGGTTTGCGTGAGCTTGGTTACAAGAGGAAGGGATTTACTGGTCAGTGGACTGCTTCCGCTGTCACCCAAAGTTTTTGAACTTGTCACTGACTTATTATGAATGCGCTGCAGGTGACGTATAAGGGAGGATGTTCCGAGGTGGTTAACGTCCTTACCCCTACTTATTACAGCTTGACAAAGGGAACACACGGCTTGACACCTGTTGTCCGCATTTCTGGTGAAATACCTCCACACCGAAGAGCTGATTTTTTTGGTATTTTCACCTGGCATGTCAACGGCCATATTCCTCCCACGGACAACAGGTGTCTCCCCGGGTGCCTGACTTAAACAAACCACCTCACCATCAGAATCCTCCTGGTCAATTTCCTCCCCAGCGCCAGCAACACCCATATCCTCCTCATCCTGGTGTACTTCAACACTGACATCTTCAATCTGACTATCAGGAACTGGACTGCGGGTGCTCCTTCCAGCACTTGCAGGGGGCGTGCAAATGGTGGAAGGCGCATGCTCTTCACGTCCAGTGTTGGGAAGGTCAGGCATCGCAACCGACACAATTGGACTCTCCTTGTGGATTTGGGATTTCAAAGAACGCACAGTTCTTTGCGGTGCTTTTGCCAGCCTGAGTCTTTTCAGTTTTCTAGCGAGAGGCTGAGTGCTTCCATCCTCATGTGAAGCTGAACCACTAGCCATGAACATAGGCCAGGGCCTCAGCCGTTCCTTGCCACTCCGTGTGGTAAATGGCATATTGGCAAGTTTACGCTTCTCCTCCGACAATTTTATTTTAGGTTTTGGAGTCCTTTTTTTACTGATATTTGGTGTTTTGGTTTTGACATGCTCTGTACTATGCCATTGGGCATCGGCCTTGGCAGACGACGTTGCTGGCATTTCATCGTCTCGGCCATGACTAGTGGCAGCAGCTTCAGCACGAGGTGGAAGTGGATCTTGATCTTTCCCTAATTTTGGAACCTCAACATTTTTGTTCTCCATATTTTAATAGGCACAACTAAAAGGCACCTCAGGTAAACAATGCAGATGGATGGATTGGATACTAGTATACAATTATGGACGGGCTGCCGAGTGCCGACACAGAGGTAGCCACAGCCGTGAACTACCGCACTGTACTGTGTCTGCTGCTAATATATAGACTGGTTGATAAAGAGATAGTATACTCGTAACTAGTATGTATGTATAAAGAAAGAAAAAAAACCCACGGTTAGGTCACTGGTATATACAATTATGGACGGGCTGCCGAGTGCCGACACAGAGGTAGCCACAGCCGTGAACTACCGCACTGTACTGTGTCTGCTGCTAATATATAGACTGGTTGATAAAGAGATAGTATACTCGTAACTAGTATGTATGTATAAAGAAAGAAAAAAAAACCACGGTTAGGTCACTGGTATATACAATTATGGACGGGCTGCCGAGTGCCGACACAGAGGTAGCCACAGCCGTGAACTACCGCACTGTACTGTGTCTGCTGCTAATATATAGACTGGTTGATAAAGAGATAGTATACTCGTAACTAGTATGTATGTATAAAGAAAGAAAAAAAAACCACGGTTAGGTCACTGGTATATACAATTATGGACGGGCTGCGGAGTGCCGACACAGAGGTAGCCACAGCCGTGAACTACCGCACTGTACTGTGTCTGCTGCTAATATATAGACTGGTTGATAAAGAGATAGTATACTCGTAACTAGTATGTATGTATAAAGAAAGAAAAAAAAAACCACGGTTAGGTGGTATATACAATTATGGACGGGCTGCCGAGTGCCGACACAGAGGTAGCCACAGCCGTGAACTACCGCACTGTACTGTGTCTGCTGCTAATATATAGACTGGTTGATAAAGAGATAGTATACTCGTAACTAGTATGTATGTATAAAGAAAGAAAAAAAAACCACGGTTAGGTCACTGGTATATACAATTATGGACGGGCTGCCGAGTGCCGACACAGAGGTAGCCACAGCCGTGAACTACCGCACTGTACACTGGTTGATAAAGAGATAGTAGTATACTCGTAACAACTAGTATGACGACGGTATAAAGAATGAAAAAAAAACCACGGTTAGGTGGTATATAATACAATTATGGTTGGACGGACTGCCTGCCGAGTGCCGACACAGAGGTAGCCACAGCCGTGAACTACCGCACTGTACACTGGTTGATAAAGAGATAGTAGTATACTCGTAACAACTAGTATGACGACGGTATAAAGAATGAAAAAAAAACCACGGTTAGGTGGTATATAATACAATTATGGTTGGACGGACTGCCTGCCGAGTGCCGACACAGAGGTAGCCACAGCCGTGAACTACCGCACTGTACACTGGTTGATAAAGAGATAGTAGTATACTCGTAACAACTAGTATGACGACGGTATAAAGAACGAAAAAAAAACCACGGTTAGGTGGTATATATTATAATACAATTATGGATGGACGGACTGCCTGCCGAGTTCCGACACAGAGGTAGCCACAGCCGTGAACTACCGCACTGTACACTGGTTGATAAAGAGATAGTAGTATACTCGTAACAACTAGTATGACGACGGTATAAAGAACGAAAAAAAAACCACGGTTAGGTGGTATATATTATAATACAATTATGGATGGACGGACTGCCTGCCGAGTTCCGACACAGAGGTAGCCACAGCCGTGAACTACCGCACTGTACACTGGTTGATAAAGAGATAGTAGTATACTCGTAACAACTAGTATGACTATGACGACGGTATAAAGAAAGAAAAAAAAAACCACGGTTAGGTGGTATATAATACAATTATGGATGGACGGACTGCCTGCCGAGTGCCGACACAGAGGTAGCCACAGCCGTGAACTACCGCACTGTACTGTGTCTGCTGCTAATATAGACTGGTTGATAAAGAGATAGTATACAATACTACTAATATACTGGTGGTCAGGCACTGGTCACCACTAGTCACACTGGCAGTGGCACTCCTGCAGCAAAAGTGTGCACTGTTTAATTTTAATATAATATTATTTATCATGTACTCCTGGCTCCTGCTATAACAACCTGCAGTGCTCCCCAGTCTCCCCCACAATTATAAGCTTTATATACAATACATTGATGTGCAGCACACTGGGCTGAGCAGTGCACACAGACTGAGTCACTGTGTGACTGTGTATCGTTTTTTTCAGGCAGAGAACGGATATATTAAATAAAACAAACAACTGCACTGTCTCTGGTGGTCACTGGTCACTGTGGTCGTCAGTCACTAAACTCTGTCTGCACTCTGCACTCTCTTCTAATCTACAGTATCACAGCAATCTCTCTCTCTCTCTCTCTTCTAAATCTAATCTAAATGGAGAGGACGCCAGCCACGTCCTCTCCCTATCAATCTCAATGCACGTGTGAAAATGGCGGCGACGCGCGGCTCCTTATATAGAATCCGAGTCTCGCGAGAATCCGACAGCGTCATGATGACGTTCGGGCGCGCTCGGGTTAACCGAGCAAGGCGGGAAGATCCGAGTCGCTCGGACCCGTGAAAAAAAAAGTGAAGTTCGTGCGGGTTCGGATTCAAAGAAACCGAACCCGCTCATCTCTAGTCCAGATGAGCTTGAACAGACTGAAACTGGAGAAATCTTTGGCTGGACGAGTAGGACTGGATTGGATCCGAGGATACTTGAATTGGCTGGAGCCAAAGGAGACTGACCAGGCTGGTCCTGGAGTATCGCTGGACCGGATGGAACCGGGATAGACTGACCAGGCAGGGCCTGGGGTATTGCTGGACCGGCTGGAACCGGGACGGACTGACCAGGCAGGGCCTGGGGTATTGCTGGACCGGCTGGAACCGGGACGGACTGACCAGGCAGGGCCTGGAGTATTGCTGGACCGGCTGGAACCGGGACGGACTGACCAGGCGGAGCCTGGAATATTGCTGGACCGGCAGGAGCCCTTTCTTCATGGGGCTGGGCTGAGGCAAGAGCCCCCACTTCACGGGGCTGGGCTGAAGCAAGAGCCCCCACTTCACGGGGCTGGGCTGAGTCAAGAGCCCCCACTTCACGGGGCTGGGCTGAGGCAAGAGCCCCCACTTCACGGGGCTGGGCTGAGGCAAGAGCCCCCACTTCACGGGGCTGGGCTGAGGCAAGAGCCCCCACTTCATGGGGCTGGGCTGAGGCAAGAGCCCCCACTTCACGGGGCTGTGCTGAGGCAAGAGCCCCCACTTCACGGGGCTGGGCTGAGGCAAGAGCCCCCACTTCACGGGGCTGGGCTGATGCAAAAGCCCTCACTTCACGGGGCTGGGCTGAGGCAAGAGCCCCCACTTCACGGGGCTGGGCTGAGGCAAGAGCCCCCACTTCACGGGGCTGGGCTGCACTCTGTAGACGCTCTGGCTGGGCAGCACTCTGTAGACTCTCTGGCTGGGCAGCACTCTGTAGACTCTCTGGCTGGGCAGCACTCTGTAGACTCTCTGGCTGGGCAGCACTCTGTAGACTCTCTGGCTGGGCAGCACTCTGTAGACTCTCTGGCTGGGCAGCACTCTGTAGACTCTCTGGCTGGGCAGCACTCTGTAGACCCTCTGGCTGGGCAGCGCTCTGTAGACTCTCTGGCTGGGCAGCGCTCTGAAGACTCTCTGGCTGGGCAGCGCTCTGAAGACTCTCTGGCTGGGCAGCGCTCTGAAGACTCCCTGGGGCTGGATCCTCTGAAGAACCCCCTCCTGGGGCTGGACACTCTGAAGAACCCCCTCCTGGGGCTGGACACTCTGAAGAACCCCCTCCTGGGGCTGGACACTCTGAAGAACCCCCTCCTGGGGCTGGACACTCTGAAGAACCCCCTCCTGGGGCTGTAGACACGGACGCCCCTCCTTGGGCTGTAGACACGGACGTCCCTCCTTGGGCTGTAGACACGGACGCCCCTCCTTGGGCTGTAGACACGGACGCCCCTCCTTGGGCTGTAGACACGGACGCCCCTCCTTGGGCTGTAGACACGGACGACCCTCCTTGGGCTGTAGACACGGACGCCCCTCCTTGGGCTGTAGACACGGACGCCCCTCCTTGGGCTGGATGCTCTGAAGACCCCCCTCCTGGGGCTGGACGCTCTGAACCCCTCACTGGGGCTGAAGACACGGATGCCCCTCCTTGGGCTGTAGACACGAACGCCCCTCCTTGGGCTGTAGACACGGACGCCCCTTTTTGGGCTGTAGACACGGACGCCCCTCCTTGGGCTATAGACATGGACGCCCCTCCTTGGGCTGTAGACACGGACTCCTCTGTGACTCTAAATGGCTTGAACATTCTTCTCTGGACACCCAACTTGGGATAAGGTCTTTTAATCACCGGACCCCAGTCATAAATTTGAGTCTCTTTCAGAGTAGCCTTCTTGATACCCCCGTCAGCAGTAGCAGGATCGGCTACTGTGAACGACTTGTAGACATGAGACCCATGATACTGAGATTTGTCACCATTCCCTGGCTTGCGAAGAATGCAGTCTTTAACAAAATGACCGGAATTTCCACAGTAAAGACAGAGGTGTAGCTCCCTACGCCGCTGACGTTCAGCTTCAGAGAGCTTGGGCCGTGGATAGCTCTGATGAACAACTTTTCCTTGCACAGAGAAAGAGACTTTATTAACTGGATGGGACAAAACAGGTTCAACAACGTTGGTAGTATTCCTGAAGAGATCAGGCATCACAGAAAGAATACTAGACAAAAGTTCTTGTAACTGTAATAACATCAGGTAGAAAACCTGCAGTTGGTCAGGAGTCTTAGTGCAGAAGGTCTGAGAATCTCTGGAGAACGAATTCCGCTGCAGACACTGTGCCAATTGATGCTGAGTCGACTCCAAACCCTCCAAGCGTCCTGCAATATTGCTTAGGAGGTCCTGCGTCAGACAAACACTTTCGGCCGGGTCCAAAAAATCATGGAGAACAAAAATTTTGAGGATAAAATAGGGAAAGATCAAGAAAAACCACTTCCTCCTAGTGCTGAAGCTGCTACCACTAGCCATCACATAGACAATGAAATGCCATCAACATCGTCTGCCAAGGCCGATGCCCAATGTGATAGTAGAGGGCATGTAAAATCCAAAAAGCCATAGTTCAGTAAAAAGAACAAAAAAAAAAAGTACCGGATGCTGGAGACACCAATTACGCTTGTGAGCACTGGGTGTTTGGAGGTGCAGAAGTGCTAGGAGGCACTGAGGTGCTCGGAGGCACGGAAGTGCTCGGAGGCATGGAGGTGCTCGGAGGCACGGAGGTGCTCGGAGGCACGGAGGTTCTTGGAGGCACTGAAGCCACAGGGATACGGGAGCTCTGGAGATCACAACTACAACAGCAGTAAAGATGAAACACGGCAGCTGTGGTTTTCAGTTAAGACTATGGAATACTGTACTGTGCCTTTAAGATGAACCACTGCAGCTGTGCCTTTACGTTGAGACTCGTGGAAATAGTGAATATCAGTGGCAACACAAAAGTAAACCAAACTGGGTAACAAAGGAACAGAGTTTTCACGGGAACTAAAGTACAAAGGTTACCTTTAGGGAGCTCAGCTTCAAAGCTCACACAGAGCTGTGTGTGACACGAGGAACTGGCCCAGTTTCTAACTCAGTCTCCCGACTTATACTTCCTGGTCCTTGGTGATTGGTGAGCAGTGTCAGGTGATGCAGAGAGTCTCAGGCTGGAGGAGGATTGGACAGCTCTGGGTCAGGTGAACAGTCACTGTCATGTGAGTACTCTAGACTAGGCTGTGATGTGGAGTGAGGCCTAGCAGGCCGAGAGAATACTGAAGCCTGAACTTGTGCAAACAGAGGATGCTGGCTTTTAGGCCTAAACTTCAGATTGCTGAATTCAGACTCACACAGAAGATCACCACAGGTGGAGCTCGTTAACTATTACCTTCCAGGCAGAGAACTCAGGAAACTCATGGTGCTGACAAGCTGTTTATCTCAGTGAGCAAAAAGGAACAGGATCCAGGACAGATGGCAGGGGTAAGTCACACAATACGAGAACTACAGTCAGGATCGTGACACTTCCACCATTTGCACGCCCCCTGCAAGTGCTGTAAGGAGCACCCACAGTTCCTGATATTCAATTGAAGATGTCACTGTTGAAGTACACCAGGATGAGGATATGGGTGTTGCTGGCGCTGAGGAGGAAGTTGACGATGAGGATTCTGATGGTGATGTGGTTTGTTTAAGTCAGGCACCGGGGGAGACACCTGTTGTCCTTGGGAGGAAGAAGCCCATTGTGATGCCTGGGCAAACTACCAAAAAAGCCACCTCTTCGGTGTGGAATTATTTCTCCACAAGTCCGGACAACAGGTGTCAAGCCATGTGTTGCCTCTGTCAATCTGTAATAAGTAGGGGTAAGGATGTTACCCAACTAGGAACATCCTCCCTTATACGTCACCTGCTGCGCATTCATCAGAAGTCAGTGTCAAGTTGTGAAACTTTAGGTAAGAGCGTAAGCAGTCCACAGACACCTGAATCCCTTCTTCCTCCTGTACCCAAGCTCCTGCAAGCCACACCACCAACTCCCTCAATGTCACCTTCCTCCTCAGTCAGGAACGTCTGTAGTCCTGCAGGCTATGTCGCTGTCAAGACTGAGGAGTACTCTCCTAACCGGGATTCCTCCAGAGGATCCTGGAGTGGTCCACCTGCAGTTTTTGCTGCTGCTGTTGTTGCTGCTGGGCGTCGATCATCATCCCAGAGGGGAAGTTGGAAGACCACTTGTACTACTTCCAGTAAGCAATTGAATGTCCAACAGTCCTTTGTAAGGAAGATGAAATATGACAGCAGTCATCCTTTTGCAAAGCGGATAACTGAGGCCTTGACAGCTATGTTGGTGTTAGAGGTGCGTCCGGTATCCACCATTAGATCAGTGACACTTAGAGATTTGATGGAGATAGTGTGTTCCCGGTATCAAATCCCATCTAGGTTCCACTTCTCTAGGCAGGCGATACCGAGAATGTACACAGACATCAGAAAAAGAGTCACCAGTGTCCTAGAAAATGCGGTTGTATCCAGTGTCCACTTAACCACGGACATGTGGACAAGTGGAACAGGGCAGACTAAGGACTATATGACTGTAACAGTCCACTGGGTATATGTATGGCCTCCCGCAGCAACAACAGCAGCGGCACCAGTAGCAGCAACTTGCAAACGCCAACTCATTCCTAGGCAGGCTACACTATGTATCACCGCTTTCCATAAGAGGCACACAGCTGACAACCTGTTACGGAAACTGAGGAACATCATCGCAGAATGGCTTACCCCAATTGGACTCTCCTGGAGATTTGTGATATCGGACAATGCCACCAATATTGTGCGTGCATTACATCTGGGCAAATTCCAGCATGTCCCATGTTTTGCACATACAATTAATTTGGTGGTGCAGAATATTTTGAAAAATGAGAGGGGTGTGCAGGAGATGCTGTCGGTAGCCAGAAAAATTGCGGGCCACTTTCAGCATTCTGCCACTGCATGCCGAAGACTGGAGCACCAGCAAACACTCCTGAACCTGCCCTGCCATCAACTGAAGCAAGAGGTGGTAACGAGGTGGAATTCAACCCTCTATATGCTTCAGAGGATGGAGGAGCAGCAAAAGGCCATTCAAGCCTATACATCCACCTACGATATAGGCAAAGGAGGGGTAATGCACCTGACTCAAGCGCAGTGGAGAATGATTTCCGTCTTGTGCAAGGTTCTCCAACCCTTCGAACTTGCCACACGTGAAGTCAGTTCAGACACTGCCAGCTTGAGTCAGGTCATTCCCCTCATCAGGCTTTTGCAGAAGCAGCTGGATTAACTGAAGGAGGAGCTAAGATGGAGCGATTTCGCAAAGTATGTGGGACTTGTGGATGGAGCCCTTCATTCGCTTTGCCAGGATTCAAGGGTGGTCAATCTGTTGAAATCAGAGCACTACATTTTGGCCACCGTGCTCGATCCTAGGTTTATAGCCTACGTTGTATCTCTCTTTCCAGCAGACACAAGTCTGCAGAGGTGCAAAGACCTGCTGGTTAGTAAATTGTCAACTCAAGCGGAATGTGACTCGTCAACAGCTCCTCCTTCAATTTCTCCCGCCACTGGGGCTGCAAGGAAAAGGATAACATTTCCTATCCCACCCGCTGGCGATGATGCAGGGAAGTCAGGAGCGAAAGCTGACATCTGGTCCGGACTGAAGGACCTGCCAACGATTACTGACATGTCTACTGTCACTGCATATGATTCTGTCACCATTGAAAGAATGGTGAAGGATTATACGAGTGACAGCATCCAAGGAGGCATGTCAGACAGTCCGTATGTATACTGGCAGGAAAAGGAGGCAATTTAGAGGCCCTTGCACAAACTGGCTTTATTTTACCGAAGTTGCCCCCCCCCCTCCAGTGTGTACTCCAGAAAATATGGAGAAGATGATGTTCATCAAAATGAATTATAAATTCCTCTGGGAAGACCTTTACTAGCAATTGCCTCCAGAAAGTACACAGGGACCTGTGATGGTGGATTCCAGTGGGGACGAATCAATACTCTGTGAGGAGGATGTACACGGTAAAAGGGGTGAGGAATCGGAGGATGATGATGAGGTGGACATCTTACCTCTGTAGAGCCAGTTTGTGCAAGGAGAGATTGATTGCTTCTTTTTTGGTGGGGGCCCAAACAAACCAGTCATTTCAGCCACAGTCGTGTGGCAGACCCTGTCGCTGAAATGATGGGTTTGTTAAAGTGTGCATGTCCTGTTTATACAACATAAGGGTGGGTGGGAGCAGGGCCGGCCCGACGCATACGCGGGCTACGCAGCCGTGTTGAGCGCCAGGCAGTAGAGGGCGCTGCTGCAGACAGTGAGTCACAGTGACTCACTCTCTACAGCAGTGGTGGGACAGCAAGCGGCTTGATCCGCTCCCGGCCACCGCTGCCCAGTGCGCACTGGCATCTCTGGCGGCAGTGACTATCTTAAATTCGGTGCTGGCCATGAGCCAATCAGAGCTAGCGGACCAGCAGCTGAGACTACTGATTGGCTTCCGGACCACGAGCTCTGATTGGCTCATGGGCCGGCGGCGAATTGAAGATAGACACCGCCGCTGGAAACAGAGGGGTTGGAGAGGCGCACGCTGCGCTCTCCTCCCCTCACAGAAGCGGTGAGCAGCAATTTTTTTTTCAGGGGGAGGCACTGTGTGGGCATGTGTATCAGCACTGGGGGCATATCTGGCACTGTAGGAGGCACTGTGGGGGCATGTATAGCAGCACTGGGGGCATATCTGGCACTGTGGGGGCATGTGTATCAGCACTGTGGTCATATCTGGCACTGTAGGAGGCACTGTGGGGGCATGTGTATCTGCACTGGGGGCATATCTGGCACTGTGGGGCATGTGTATCTGCACTGGGTGCATAACTGGCACTGTGGGGACATGTGTATCTGCACTGGGGGCATATCTGGCACTGTGGGGGCATGTGTATCTGCTCTGGGGGCATATCTGGCACTGTGGGGGCATGTGTATCTGCACTGGGGGCATATCTGGCACTGTGGGGGCATGTGTATCTGCACTGGGTGCATATCTGGGACTGTGGGGATATATGTATCTGCACTGGGGGCATATCTGGCACTGTGGGAGGATGTGTATCTGCACTGGTGGCATATCTGGCACTGTGAGGGCATGTGTATCTGCACTGGGGGCATATCTGGCACTGTGGGGATATATGTATCTGCACTGGGGGAATATCTGGCACTGTGGGAGGATGTGTATCTGCACTGGCGGCATATCTGGCACTGTGGGGGCATGTGTATCTGCACTGGGGGCATATCTGGCACTGTGGGGGCATGTGTATCTGCACTGGGGGCATATCTGGCACTGTGTGGGCATGTGTATCTGCACTGGCGGCATATCTGGCACTGTGGGAGGATGTGTATCTGCACTGGCGGCATATCTGGCACTGGGGGCATGTGTATCTGCACTGGGGGCATATCTGGCACTGTGGGGGCATGTGTATCTGCACTGGGGGCATATCTGGCACTGTGGGAGGATGTGTATCTGCACTGGTGGCATATCTGGCACTGTGGGGGCATGTGTATCTGCACTCGGGGCATATCTGGCACTGTGGGAGGCACTGTGGGGGCATGTATAGCAGCACTGGGGGCATATCTGGCACTGTGGGGGCATGCGTAGCAGCACTGGGGGCATATCTGGCACTGTGGGGGCATGTGTAGCAGCACTTGGGGTATATCTGGCACTGTGGGGGCATGTGTGTCGGCACGGGGAGCATATCTGGCACTGTGGGGATATATGTATCTGCACTGGCGGCATATCTGGCACTGTGGGGGCATGTGTATCTGCTCTGGGGGCATATCTGGCACTGTGGAGGAATGTGTATCTGCTCTGGGGGCATATCTGGTACTGTGGGGATATATGTATCTGCACTGGGGGCATATCTGGCACTGTGGGGATATGTTTATCTGCACTGGGGGCATATCTGGCACTATGGGAGGATGTGTATCTGCACTGGGGGCATATCTGGCACTGTGGGGATATATGTATCTGCACTGGGGGCATATCTAGCACTGTGGGAGGATGTGTATCTGCACTGGCGGCATATCTGGCACTGTGGGGGCATGTGTATCTGCACTGGGGGCATATCTGGCACTGTGGGAGGATGTGTATCTGCACTGGTGGCATATCTGGCACTGTGGGGGCATGTGTATCTGCACTGGGGGCATAGCTGGCACTGTGGGGGCATGTATAGCAGCACTGGGGGCATATCTGGCACTGTGGGGCCATGTGTAGCAGCACTGGGGGCATATCTGACACTGTGGGGGCATGTGTAGCAGCACTGGGGGCATATCTAGCACTGTAGGGGCATGTGTATCTGGTACTGTGGGGATATCTGTATGTGCACTGGTGGCATATCTGGCACTGTGGGGGCATGTGTATCTGCTCTGGGGGCATATCTGGCACTGTGGGGATATATGTATCTGCACTGGGGGCATATCTGGCACTGTGGGGATATGTTTATCTGCACTGGGAGCATATCTGGCACTGTGGGGATATGTGTGTCTGCACTGGGGGCATATCTGGCACTGTGGGGATATGTGTATCTGCACTGGGGGCATATCTGGCGCTGTGGGGACGTGTATCTGGCACTGGGGACATCAGTCATCCACTATCTCAATGTCACCCTGTCTCAGTCACCCATTATCTCCCTGTCACCCCTGCCTCAGTCACCCACCATCTCCCTGTCACCCCTGCCTCACCAGTAACCTATTATCTCCCTGTCACCCACTATCACCCTGTACCATGGGTAGTACAATTGTGTAGCCACACCCCTTTCTTGTAAGACCACACCCCTTTTATCCCATCAAGGGGCGCCAAAATAGATTTTTGCTTACTAAAAAAAATAGGCTTGGTCCGGCCCTGGGTGGGAGGGCCCAAGGACAATTCCATCTTGCACCTCTTTTTCTTCTTTGCATCATGTGCTGTTTGGGGACTATTTTTTTAAGTGCCATCCTGTCTGTAACTGCAGTGCCACTCCTAGATGGGCCAGATGTTTGTGCCGCACACTTGTGTCGCTTAGCTTGGCCATCCAGCTACCTAATTGCACCTCTTTTCTCTAACGTCCTAGTGGATGCTGGGGACTCCGTAAGGACCATGGGGAATAGACGGGCTCCGCAGGAGACTGGGCACTCTAAAGAAAGATTCAGTACTATCTGGTGTGCACTGGCTCCTCCCTCTATGCCCCTCCTCCAGACCTCAGTTAGAATCTGTGCCCGGCCAGAGCTGGGTGCTCCTAGTGGGCTCTCCAGAGCTTGCTAGAAAAGAAAGTGTTTTGTCAGGTTTTTTATTTTCAGAGAGCTTCTGCTGGCAACAGACTCACTGCTACGTGGGACTGAGGGGAGAGAAGCAAACCTACTCACTGCACATCGAAATCGGCGGCAGAAGACTCCTGTCTTCACTTAAGGTAGCGCACAGCACTGCAGCTGTGCGCCATTGCTCCCGCAGCACACCCACACACTCCGGTCACTGTAGGGTGCAGGGCGCAGGGGGGGGGGGGCGCCCTGGGCAGCAATTAAGATACCTGATGGCAAAAGTATACATATATACAGTCAGGCACTGTATATATGTGCGAGCCCCCACCATTTTTACACATGAGAAGCAGGACAGAAGCCGGCCGCTGAGGGGGCGGGGCCTTCTTCCTCAGCACACCAGCGCCATTTTCTCTTCACAGCTCCGCTGGTAGGACGCTCCCCAAGCTCTCCCCTGCAGTATACAGGTGCAATAGAGGGTAAAAAAGAGAGGGGGGGGCACATAAATTTAGGCGCAGAGATATATATATATATGTGTACAAAAGAAGCTACCAGCGCCACAGATGCAGTATCTAAGGTATATAAACAGTATGGGAAAAAAGACCGTTCTGGACTAATAAACAGAACCTAACCTGGTGGACACTCCCTTCCAAGTATTTAGGGCGTCAGCTTAAAAACCTCAAAAGCATACGAAGGCACTGGTATATATGCCTACAAGTTAGAAATAGTGCAGGGGGATGAGGTTATTGCAAGCGACCAAAGGTGTCTAATAAATAATGTAAAAAACCAGGTGCTGATAAAAATATATAATTTAATTTCAAAAGGCCGAGCACTAAAAAAAGGGGGGTATATATGAGATAATAACAAATAAACAAATGCAGCCTAGTCAAGAAATGTTTTATAAAAAAGAGCAAGAGGCTAAGCTAAAAAAATCAAAGCTACATATGCCAAAAATTCATAAAGGGTACATAAAAACATGGAAAAATAGGGTATAAAATGCAAAGGATAAAACATAAAAAAGCTTATCTTTAAGAGGTTGAGGTAAAATCAGAATAGCACCCATTCTGATTTTACCTCAACCTCTTAAAGATAAGCTTATGTAGCTTTGATTTTTTTAGCTTAGCCTCTTGCTCTTTTTTATACAACATTTCTTGACTAGGCTGCATTTGTTTATTTGTTATTATCTCATATATACCCCCCTTTTTTTAGTGCTCGGCCTTTTGAAATTAAATTATATATTTTTATCAGCACCTGGTTTTTTACATTATTTATTAGACACCTTTGGTCGCTTGCAATAACCTCATCCCCCTGCACTAGATATATATATATATATATATATATATATATATATAAAAACAGCAGCTACTGGGTAAACCATACCTCCCAACTGTCCCGATTTTCGCGGGACAGTCCCGTTTTTTGGGGACTGTCCCGCTGTCCCACCCGCGGGCCACAGTGTCCCGCGGTGGGGGGGTCAGTTGGGAGGCTCTGTCAATCGCTGCTCTGCTTAGCAGAGCAGCGGTGAATAGACGCTGTGCGCATGCGCACAGCGTCTATTCAGTGGAGTCAGAGGGAGAGGGAGCATGCCAGCGGCTCACAGAGCGCTGGGCATGCCCCCTCAGTGACGAAAACGGGGTGTGGCTCGCGATCGCGGGTCCTCCAGCGACGCCACGCCCCCTTTTTATAGGCCACACCCCCGTTTGGGGAGCGCGCGCACGGCTTTGCCACGCAAGTGTCCCACTCCACAAGATAAGAAAGTTGGGAGGTATGGGTAAACACTAAGGTACAGTGTAATTCCTGGGTTATATAGCGCTGGGGTGTGTGCTGGCATAATCTCTCTCTGTCTCCCCAAAAGCCTTTGTGGGGTCCTGTCCTCAGTCAGAGCGTTCCCTGTATGTGTGCGGTGTGTCGGTACGCCTGTGTCGACATGTTTGATGAGGAAGGATACGTGGAGGCAGAACAAGTGCAAATAGATGTGGTGTCGCCCCCGACGGGGCCGACACCTGATTGGATGGATATGTGGAAGGTGTTAAATGATAATGTAAGCTCCTTACATAACAGATTGAATAAAGCTGTAGCCTTGGGACAGTCGGGGTCTCAACCCATGCCTGCTCCCACAGCGCAGAGGCCGTCAGGGTCTCAAAAGCGCCCAATATCCCAGTTAGTTGACACAGACGTCGACACGGAGTCTGATTCCAGTGTCGATGACGATGATGCAAAGTTGCAGCCTAAAATGACTAAAGCCATCCGCTACAGGATTGTGGCAATGAAGGATGTGTTACACATTTCTGAGGAAAATCCTGTCCCTGACAGGAGGATTTATATGTATGGGGAGAAAAAGCAAGAAGTGGCTTTTCCCCCGTCACATGAATTGAATGAATTATGTGAAAAAGCGTGGGATTCCCCTGATATGAAGGTAGTAATTTCCAAGAGATTGCTGATGGCGTATCCTTTCCCGTCAACGGACAGGTTACGCTGGGAATCCTCCCCCAGGGTAGACAAGGCGTTGACACGCTTATCTAAGAAGGTGGCCCTGCCGTCTCAGGATACGGCCGCCCTAAAGGATCCTGCGGATAGAAAGCAGGAAGCTATCCTGAAGTCTGTTTACACACATTCTGGTACGCTGCTGAGGCCAGCAATTGCTTCGGCCTGGATGTGTAGTGCGGTAGCAGCATGGACGGATACTCTGTCTGAGGAGTTAGATACCCTGGACAGGGACTCTGTTCTAATGAGGGGACGGTCTCTCAGACCTAGTTTCCACAGCTACGGCTGGGAAGTCAAATTTCTTGCCTTATGTCCCGCCACAGCCTAAGAAAGCACCGTATTACCAAATGCAGTCCTTTCGTTCGCAAAAGAGCAAGAAAGTCAGAGGTGCATCCTTTCTTGCCAGAGGCAGGGGTAGAGGAAAGAGGCTGCACCACGCAGCTAGTTCCCAGGAACAAAAGTCCTCCCCGGCTTCCACTAAATCCACCGCATGACGCTGGGGCTCCCCAGGCGGAGCCAGGAGCCGTGGGGGCGCGTCTCCGACATTTCAGCCACCAGTGGGTTCGCTCACGGGTGGATCCTTGGGCTATACAAGTTGTGTCTCAGGGATACAAACTGGAATTCGAGGTGACGCCCCCTCACCGTTACCTAAAATCGGCCTTGCCAGCTTCCCCCATGGAAAGGGAGGTAGTGCTGGCAGCAATTCACAAGTTATACCTCCAGCAGGTGGTTGTAAAGGTTCCTCTCCTTCAACAGGGAAGGGGTTACTATTCCACTATGTTTGTAGTACCGAAACCGGACGGTTCGGTCAGACCCATCTTGAATTTAAAATCCCTGAACATTTATCTGAAGAAATTCAAGTTCAAAATGGAATCGCTCAGAGCGGTCATTGCAAGCCTGGAAGAGGGGGATTTTATGGTGTCTCTGGACATCAAGGATGCTTACTTGCATGTCCCCATTTATCCACCTCATCAGGAGTACCTCAGATTTGTAGTACAGGACTGTCATTACCAATTCCAGACGTTGCCGTTTGGGCTCTCCACGGCACCGAGAATATTTACCAAGGTAATGGCGGAAATGATGGTGCTCCTGAGAAAGCAAGGAGTCACAATTATCCCATACTTGGACGATCTCCTCATAAAGGCGAGGTCCAGAGAGCAGTTGCTGATCAGCGTAGCACACTCTCAGGAAGTGTTGCAACAGCACGGCTGGATTCTGAATATCCCAAAATCGCAGCTGATTCTGCCCTTTCTGGGCATGATTCTGGACACAGACCAGAAGAAGGTGTTTCTCCCGGCGGAGAAGGCTCAGGAGCTCGTGACTCTAGTCAAAGACCTCTTAAAACCGAAACAGGTGCCGGTGCATCACTGCACGCGAGTCCTGGGAAAGATGGTGGCATCATACGAAGCCATTCCCTTCGGCAGGTTCCATGCGAGGATCTTTCAGTGGGATCTGTTGGACAAGTGGTCCGGATCGCATCTTCATATGCATCAGCTGATCACCCTGTCCCCCAGGGCCAGGGTGTCTCTTCTGTGGTGGCTGCAGAGTGCTCACCTTCTCGAGGGCCGCAGGTTCGGCATACAGGACTGAGTCCTGGTGACCACGGATGTGAGCCTCCGAGAATGGGGGGCAGTCACTCAGGGAAGAAACTTCCAAGGGTTGTGGTCAAGTCAGGAGGCTTGTCTGCACATAAATATCCTGGAACTAAGGGCCATATACAACGCCCTGAGTCAAGCGGAGCCTCTTCTTCGCAACCAACCGATTCTGATTCAGTCAGACAATATCACCGCAGTGGCTCATGTAAACCGCCAGGGCGGCACAAGAAGCAGAGTGGCGATGGCGGAAGCCACCAGGATTCTTCGTTGGGCGGAGAATCACGTGCAAGCACTGTCAGCAGTGTTCATTCCGGGAGTGGACAACTGGGAAGCAGACTTCCTCAGCAGGCATGACCTCCACCCGGGAGAGTGGGGACTTCATCAAGAAGTCTTCACGCAGATTGCAAGTCGGTGGGAACTGCCACAGGTGGACATGATGGCGTCCCGCCTCAACAAAAAGCTAAAAAGTTATTGCGCCAGGTCAAGGGACCCTCAGGCGATAGCTGTGGACGCACTGGTAACACCGTGGGTGTTCCAGTCGGTCTATGTGTTTCCTCCTCTTCCTCTCATACCCAAGGTACTGAGAATCGTAAGGAAAAGAAGAGTGAAAACAATACTCATTGTTCCGGACTGGCCAAGAAGGACTTGGTACCCGGAACTGCAAGAAATGCTCACAGAGGAACCATGGCCTCTGCCTCTCAGACAGGACCTGTTGCAACAGGGGCCCTGTCTGTTCCAAGACTTACTGCGGCTGCGTTTGACGGCATGGCGGTTGAACGCCGAATCCTAGCAGAAAAGGGCATTCCGGATGAAGTTATTCCTACGCTGATAAAGGCTAGGAAGGACGTGACAGCAAAGCATTATCACAGTATATGGCGAAAATATGTTGCTTGGTGTGAGGCCAGGAAGGCCCCTACAGAGGAATTCCAGCTGGGTCGATTCCTGCACTTCCTACAGTCAGGTGTGACTATGGGCCTAAAATTAGGGTCCATAAAGGTCCAGATTTCGGCCCTATCCATCTTCTTTCAAAAAGAACTGGCTTCACTGCCTGAGGTTCAGACGTTTGTTAAGGGAGTGCTGCATATTCAGCCCCCTTTTGTGCCACCAGTGGCACCTTGGGATCTTAACGTGGTGTTGGATTTCCTGAAATCACACTGGTTTGAGCCACTTAAGTCCGTGGAACTAAAGTATCTCACGTGGAAAGTGGTCATGCTGTTGGCTTTAGCTTCAGCTAGGCGTGTGTCAGAATTGGCGGCTTTGTCATGTAAAAGCCCCTATCTGGTTTTCCATATGGACAGGGCAGAATTGCGGACTCGTCCACAGTTTCTGCCAAAGGTGGTGTCATCTTTTCATTTGAACCAACCTATTGTGGTGCCTGCGGCTACTCGTGACTTGGAGGACTCCAAGTTGCTGGACGTGGTCTGGGCTTTGAAGATTTATGTAACCAGAACGGCTGGAGTCAGGAAGACTGACTCGCTGTTTATCCTGTATGCATCCAACAAGCTGGGTGCTCCTGCTTCAAAGCAAACTATTGCTCGCTGGATCTGTAACACGATTCAGCAGGCTCATTCTGCGGCGGGATTGTCGCAGCCGAAATCAGTGAAAGCCCATTCCACAAGGAAAGTGGGCTCTTCTTGGGCGGCTGCCCGAGGGGTCTCGGCATTACAGCTTTGCCGAGCTGCTACTTTGTCGGGTTCAAACACTTTTGCAAAATTCTACAGGTTTTGATACCCTGGCTGAGGAGGACCTTGTGTTTGCCCATTCGGTGCTGCAGAGTCATCCGCACTCTCCCGCCCGTTTGGGAGCTTTGGTATAATCCCCATGGTCCTTACGGAGTCCCCAGCATCCACTAGGACGTTAGAGAAAATATGAATTTACTCACCGGTAATTCTATTTCTCGTAGTCCGTAGTGGATGCTGGGCGCCCGTCCCAAGTGCGGACTTTCTGCAATACGTGTATATAGTTATTGCTTAACAAAGGGTTATGGTTATGTAGCATCGGTTGAGTGATGCTCAGTTGTTGTTCATACTGTTAACTGGGTAAGTTTATTACAAGTTGTACAGTGTGATTGGTGTGGCTGGTATGAGTCTTACCCTGGATTCCAAAATCCTTTCCTTGTAATGTCAGCTCTTCCGGGCACAGTTTCCTTAACTGAGGTCTGGAGGAGGGGCATAGAGGGAGGAGCCAGTGCACACCAGATAGTACTGAATCTTTCTTTAGAGTGCCCAGTCTCCTGTGGAGCCCGTCTATTCCCCATGGTCCTTACAGAGTCCCCAGCATCCACTACGGACTACGAGAAATAGAATTACCGGTGAGTAAATTCTTATTTTTCTTCTTTGCATCATGTGCTGTTTGGGGACTAGTTTTTGAATAGTGCCATCTTGTCTGCAACTGCAGTGCCACGCCTAGATGGGCCAGGTGTTTGTGCCGCACACTTGTGTCGCTTAGCTTAGTCATACAGCCACCTCGTTGCAACTTTTAGGCCTAAAAACAATATTGTGAGGTGTTCAGAATAGACTAGAAATGAGTGGAAATTATTGTTATTGATGTTAATAATACCGTAGAAGCAAAATTACCCCCATATTCTGTAATTTTAGCTTTTTTTTTTTTTTTTTTTTAAATCACCCAGATCCAAAACCAAAACCAAAACACGAAAGGGTGGTTTTGGCAAAACCAAGCCAAAACCAAAACAAGAAAGTGGAATTAGAACCAAAACCAAAATACAAAACACGAAAAGTGCCCGCCGCACATCTCTAAAGTTAATTAGAAAGAATAATTGTACAATACTGTTTATTGTTGACGGTCTTTTTTGCATAAACAAACATTTTTTTTAATTATTGCTCTAATACATTACTAATTTGCAACCAGCAATAAAGTGTTGCCTATTAAAAAAAAAAAAAAAAAAGCTTAACAGAATTATGGAGTCTATTTAGTATTATTCATTAATATGCACAAGAGAAATTATTCCCAACAGCCAACAGAAATGCTTGCAAGCTTGTAGATCAAGGATAAGCAGAAAATCTCTCTATTTAGACTAGACTTAAGAGAAAATAAATGATATTATCCCTCATACACTCTCTTTGGTGCACATCATAAAATATACTACAGGGGTGTTACCCAATTAGGAAGGAGGGGGGTAGTATGGCCAGAAGGTCAACCTTTTAATATTTATTAGTGTGTGATGGGCCCTACACACTGGCCGATTACACTGAAAGATATGAACGATCTCATTCATTAATGAATGAGATATCGCTCATAACTTTCAGTGTGTATGCACCAACGATGAATGATGCATGACCCCGCGCTCGTTCATTGTTGGTGCCGGTTCATTTATGCCTGCAAGCCAATATGAACAATATCATCCATATTAGCATGCAGGGCTATGGGGCCGGGTGACAGGGGGAATGAAGAAACTTCACTCCCCCCGTCAACCCCCTCCCCCTGCCACCAGGTCATCCGTCGGCTGTATCGGCCGTCGGGCAACTCAGCGGCCAAACGGCCAGTGTGTAGGTCCCTTAAGATAGGCAGCGACGGCTGCTGCCTCTGGTCTGCACTGCCGACCAAAGACTGAAGGGGGAACCAGCCAGCACATATAAACATACATGTAAAGTTGTATCTGATATATGTGCTGGCTAGCTTACTCAGGGTTAGCAGCCGCAGCACACATGGGTCACAGGCACACAGTGCTCAGCCTGATAATCTTCATTGCGCCTGCTCCCATACTCCCATTGGCTGGTTTCACAGGAGACTGGTGATGGGTGGGTAAGGCAGCCAGCACATATATTTCATACAGCTTTACATTTATTTTTATATGTACTGTCCTGCTCCCCCCTGCATTCTTTTGGTTGGTGCTGCATCCCAGGGGCTGAAGATAGGCTAATTTGGAGTTTGCAGCGCTGGAGTGCACTAATTCTTTTACTTAGCTTTTCTTTCAACCCTTGTCAGGAACCTTGGATATTAACATTATATTCTTTTATGGCCTTTCCTCTTCTCAGTTGCTGCACAACAGACTAAGTTAAATTTAATTGTCTAAATTAATTGATCAATCAATCAATCAATCAATCAATCAATCAATGCTTTACCTGCCTGCCACTACTTATTCCACATCCATTTACTGTACTGTCTTGGGGCCTCTTCCTGATTACTGAAAACATTCTTTCTAAATATTCATATAGTTTATTAAACTGCCATCATGTCTGCCACTACTGTTCTGCAATGTTTCACATACGTGGTATATTGTTTTAAAGTAACTGCCATGTGTGTGTTTCGATGCTCTGTTGCTTATTTTAGCCAGCCATCCATTGGTCAATACTAGAGATATGCAGCGGGCATTTTTCAAGTTTTGTGTTTTGGTTTTGGATTTGGTTCCGCGGTCGTGTTTTGTATTCGGACGCATTTTGGCAAAACCACCATTTCGGATTTTTGTTGGATTCGGATGCATTTTGGATTCGGGTGTTTTTTTTTCAGAAAACCCTCAAAAACAGCTTAAATCATAGAATTTGGGGGTAATTTTGATCCTATAGTATTATTAACCTCAATAACCATAATTTCCACTCATTTCCAATCTATTCTGCACACCTCACAATATTATTTTTAGTCCTAAAATTTGCACCGAGGTTGCTGGATGACTAAGCTAAGCGACCCAAGTGGGTGGCACAAACACCTGGCCCATCTGGGAGTGGCAGTGACAGGATGGCACTTAAAAAAATAGTCCCCAAACAGCACATGATGCAAAGATAAATAAAAAAAGAGGTGCAAGATGGAATTGTCCTTGGGCCCTCCCACCCACCCTTATGTTGTATAAACAGGACATGCACACTTTAACAAACCAATCATTTCAGCGACAGGGTCTGCCACACAACTGTGGCTGAAATGACTGGTTGGTTTGGGCCCCCACCAAAAAAGAAGCAATCAATCTCTCCTTGCACATACTGGCTCTACAAAGGCAAGATGTCCACCTCATCCTCATCCCCCGATTCCTCACCCCTTTCACTGTGTACATCCTCCTCCTCCTCACAGAGTATTCATTTGTCCCCACTGGATTCCACCATCACAGGTCCCTGTGTACTTTCTGGAGGCAATTGCTGGTAAATGTCTCCACGGAGGAATTTATTATAATTCATTTTTGATGAACATCATCTTCTCCACATTTTCTGGAAGTAACTTCCTACGCCGATTGCTGACAAGGTTTCCGGCTGCACTAAACACTCTTTCGGAGTACACACTGGAGGGGAGGCAACTTAGGTAAAATAAAGCCAGTTTTTGTGCAAGGGCCTCCAAATTGCCTCTTTTTCCTGCCAGTATACATACGGACTGTTTGACATGCCTACAGTGATGCTGTCACTCATATATTCCTCCACCATTCTTTCAATGGTGACAGAATCATATGCAGTGACAGTAGACGACATGTCAGTAATCGTTGGCAGGTCCTTCAGTCCGGACCAGATGTAAGCACTTGCTCCTGACTGCGCTGCTTCACCGTCAGCGGGTCGTTTTGGAAATGTTATCCTTTTCCTTGCAGCTCCAGTGGCAGTAGAAAATGAAGGAGGAGCTGTTGGCGGGTCACGTTCCGCTTGACTTGACAATTGTTTCACCAGCAGGTCTTTGAACATCTGCAGACTTGTGTCTGCTGGAAAGAGAGATACAACGTAGGCTTTAAATCTAGGATCGAGCACAGTGGCCAAAATGTAGTGCTCTGATTTCAACAGATTGACCACCCTTGAATCCTGGTTAAGCGAATGAAGGGCTCCATCCACAAGTCCCACATGCCTAGCGGAATCGCTCCGTTTTAGCTCCTCCTTCAAACTCTCCAGCTGCTTCTGCAAAAGCCTGATGAGGGGAATGACCTGACTTAGGCTGGCAGTGTCTGAACTGACTTCATGTGCGGCAAGTTCAAAGGGTTGGAGAACCATGCACAACATGGAAATCATTCTCCACTGCGCTTGAGTCAGGTGCATTCCCCCTCCTTTGCCTATATCGTAGGCAGATGTATAGGCTTGAATGGCCTGTTGCTGCTCCTCCATCCTCTGAAGCATATAGAGGGTTGAATTCCACCTCGTTACCACCTCTTGCTTCAGTTGATGGCAGGGCATGTACATGAGTGTTTGCTGGTGCTCCAGACTTCGGCACATGGTGGCTGAATGCCGAAAGTGACCCGCAATTTTTCTGTCCACCGACAGCATCTTTTGCACGCCCCTGTTGTTTTTCAGAAAATTCTGCACCACCAAATTAATTGTATGCGAAAACATGGGACGTGCTGGAATTTGCCCACATGTAATGCACGCGCAATATTTGTGGCGTTGTCCGATATCACAAATCCCCAGGAGAGTCCAATTGGGGTAAGCCAATCTGCGATGATGTTCCTCAGTTTCCGTAAACGGTTGTCAGCTGTGTGCCTCTTATGGAAAGCGGTGATACAAAGCGTAGCCTGCCTAGGAACGAGTTGGCATTTGCGAGATGCTGCTACTGGTGCCGCCGCTGTTGTTGCTGCGGGAGGCAATACATCTACCCTGTGGGCTGTCACAGTCATATAGTCCTTAGTCTGCCCTGCTCCACTTGTCCACATGTCCGTGGTTAAGTGGACAGTGGGTACAACTGCATTTTTTAGGACACTGAGGCATACTTGCCGACATTCTGGCTGCTCTCTGCGGGAGAGAGCAGCCAGGTCGGCTCAGCAAGGGGGAAGGGGAGGGCTGTGACGTGGGGAGGAGGTGGACTGGAGGCGGGGCGGGGGTGGAGCAGGGGCGGGACATGGGCGGAGTTTCGGTGGCACATCCTTTAAGCCATGCCCCCCGCTCTGTAATGCCGCGATCCCCGGCATTACACTGCAGGGGGCGTGGCTATGATGACGCGATTCAGCAAGAATCGCGTCATCAACTGCCTGGACCGCCCACTTTACACACTAAGTGGGCGGACGGGCAGGGGGACCCCTGATTCCGGGAGACTTGCCTGCTCTTCCGGGGGGCCGGGAGGGTCACCCGATTTTCGGGAGCCTCCCGGCCATTCCGGGAGAGTAGGTAAGTATGCACTGAGGACACATTTTCTGACGTCTGTGTACATTCTCGGTATCGCCTGCCTACCTGGAACCTAGATGGGATTTGGTACTGGGGACACACTACCTCAAGCAATTCTCTAAGATGCTGTGAACTAACGGTGGATACTGGACGCACGTCTAACACCAACATAGCTGTCAAGGCCTGAGTTATCCGCTGTGCAACGAGATGACTGCTGTGATATTTCATCTTCCTCACAAAAGACTGTTGGATAGTCAATTGCTTACTGGAAGTAGTACAAGTGGTCTTCCGACTTCCCCTCTGGGATGACAATCGAATCCCAGCAGCAACAACAGCAGCGTCAGCAGCAACAGCAGCAGTAGGCGTTCCACTCAAGGATCCATCGGAGGAATCCCAGTTAGGAGAGGCAGGGGTGTATCTAGGGGTCCGAGTGCCCCTGGCAAAGTAAAGGGCTGGCGCCCCCCCTACACACATTTGGAATAAGGTGTGAGTATTGGAAATGGGGCATGGTCTTGTGGGGGAAGGGCGTGGACACAGTAGTACTTCCAATTCAAATTATGCCACACAGTAGTGTCCCTCATTTACATTACACCGCACAGTAGTGTCTTGTATTCACGTTACACCATCCCTCCCCCCTAACCCACCTTTCCCACAGCCTGACCTTAACCCGCCCCCCCCCCCAAAAAAAAAAGCCTCTTCAGTGGTGCCTAACCCTAACCCACCCTTCCTAGTCTCCCTCCCTGCAGCCTAACCCTGGCCCTCCCACCCTCGCAGCCTATCCCTAACCCTCTCACGTGGCTTGCCAGTGGAGACTTTGGCACCATTTCAATACGGATTTTGGCATTCTGCATCGCTATCTATGTTGGGATGCCAGCATCAGCATTCCGAGCAGTCTCGGGATGCTGGCGTCAGCTTTCCGACCGCCGGGTTGCCAAATGCCGGCATCTTGACTGCATCCTAAATGAAATGCTAATGAGCTGCTGTGAGATGAGCCTCAAATGGACCCAGCCATTAACCAAACACCATTAGTTGGATGGTAGAAGTGCTTTCTGTTAGAAAAAACATCAGGGTGCCATCACTTCCAAGATAAAATGATCAATTATACAATTAACTGATATACATTTTATTGAACATAGCCTTGAAATAGGTAAGATATGTATTTTCTTTATTGCGCTCAACAAGTTAAAGTTTTCGCTTACTTATTACTTACTTACATCTAACATGGATGAAAATCGTGTAGTTTTCCAGGTACTACAGTCCCTTCTCCCAAACACTGCCACTTTTTTATTATCTTCAACAGCAAATAGATCTATAGCACTGTCAGGGCCGGTTCTACGGCTTCGAGCGCCCCGGGCGGGCAAAAGGGGAGTGGCTTCATACAGGGGGCGTGGTCAGTTACGCCCCCTGTACAGTAGTGAAATGATGTGCGGTGTGGGATGATGTCATCGCGTACAGCAAAGTTCCTCCCCACGAAGGGAAACTAGACGCTACTCGTCTAGTTCCCTTCGTGGAGAGGACCTTTGCTGTGTGGTGCGCGATGACGTCATCGCGCACCGCACAGTAAAGGTCCTCTCCACGAAGGGAAACTAGATGCTACGTGTCTAGTTCCCTTCACAGCGGGACAGAGCGGGCAGCGGGGGGCACAGCAGCAGCGGATCTTGTCATGGTGCGGCTCCCTCCGGATGGCGCCGGCACCCTCCGGAAGGCGGCGCCCCGGGCAAAAGTCCTGCTTGCCTGTGGCAAGATCCGCTACTGAGCACTGTGCTATGTAACAATTGCTGTGTACCTGGTGAGAGTCTGTTACTGCCGGCGCGGCGCCGGTGTCCGTCAGCACCGCACTGCACTAGGGATCAGACTAGTGCCAAGCAGCACCGCACTTGTAATCAGACTCAAAATAAACTACAGTTCCCAGCAGCCCTTGCTGCCGGGAGCTCCCAGCAACAAGGGCTGCTGGGAGCTGTAGTATATTTTGAGTCTGATTACAAGTGCGGTGCTGCCGGACACCAGCGCCACTCCAGCAATAGCAGACTCTCACCAGGTACAGTCTGACAGTACTGCTTTTCTATCCCTTGGCCGCGGGTGGCACAGCCAGGCGGCACCCCCTTCTTGCCTGGCGCCCCTGGCGAGTGCCATCCTGGCCAATAGGTAGATACACCCCTGTGGAAAGGACTCGTCAGACTTGCCAGGGACATGGCCTGCAGGACTATTGGCATTCCTGTCTAAGGAGGAAATTGACATTGAGGGAGTTGGTGGGGTGGTTGCAGGAGCTTGGGTACAAAAGGAAGAAGGGATTTAGTAGTCAGTGGACTGCTTCTGCTGTCACCCAAAGTTTTAGAACTTGTCAATGACTTCTGATGAATGCGCTCCTGGTGACGTATAAGGGAGGATGTTCCTAGGTGGTTAATGTCCTTACCCCTACTTATTACCTTATTACAGCTTGACAAAGGCAACACACGGCTTGACACCTGTTGTCCACATTTCTGTTGAAATATATTCCACACCGAAGAGGTGATTTTTTTTGTATTTTGACCAGGCATGTCAATGGCCTTATACATCCCACGGACAACAGGTGTCTCCCCGGGTGTCTGACTTAAACAAACCACCTCACCATCAGAATCCTCCTCGTCAATTTCCTCCTCAGCACCAGCAACACCCATATCCTCATCCTGGTGTACTTCAACAGTGACATCTTCAATTTGAATATCAGGAACTGGACTGTGGGTGCTCCTTCCAGCACTTGCAGGGGGCGTGCAAATGGTGGAAGGAGCCACCTCTTCCCGTCCAGTGTTGGGAAGGTCAGGCATCGCAACCGACACAATTGGTCTCTCCTTGGGTATTTGTGATTTAGAAGAATGCACAGTTCTTTGCTGTGCTTTTGCCAGCTTAACTCTATTAATTTTTCTAGCAGGAGGATGAGTGCTTCCATTGTCATGTGAAGCTGAACCACTAGTCATGAGGAACATAGGAGAGGGCCTTAGCCGTTCCTTGCCAATCCGTGTCGTAAATGGCATATTGGCTAGTTTACGCTTCTCCTCGGGTGATTTTAATTTAGATTTTTGGGTCATTTTACTGAACTTTTGCTTTTTGAATTTTACATGCTCTCTTCTATGACATTGGGCATCGGCCTTGGCAGACGACGTTGATGGCATTTCATCATCTCTGCCATGACTAGTGGCAGCTGCTTCAGCACTAGGTGGAAGTGGATCTTGATCTTTCCCTATTTTACCCTCCACATTTTTGTTCTCCATTTTTTAATGTGTGGAATTATATGCAAGTAATATATCTGGAATTAGACGGCGGTAATGTCTGGAATTAGATACCACTAGATAGATACCAGATACCACTGTGACTGGAATGATGATGACCTATGCACAGTGACAGGACACTACCTCAGCACCCTACAGCAGCAAGATGCAGCACAAGACACTGGACTAGTATATTAGTAATGTACTGTAGTATTACTGAGCACCACAATGCAGCACAAGACAATGAGCAGTGGTACTGAGCACTGATGATGATACTACTGAGAACTGACACTGAGCAGCAGGATGCAGCACAAGACACTGGACTAGTATATTAGTAATGTACTGTAGTATTACTGAGCACCACAATGCAGCACAAGACAATGAGCAGTGGTACTGAGAACTGATGATGATGATGATGATGATGATGATGATGATGATGATGATACTGAGAACTTACACTGAGCAGCAAGATGCAGCACAGGACACTGGACTAGTATATTAGTAATGTACTGTAGTATTACTGAGCACCACAAGACAATGAGCAGTGGTACTGAGCACCGATGATGATACTACTGAGAACTGACACTGAGCAGCAAGATGCAGCACAAGACACTGGACTAGTATATTAGTAATGTACTGTAGTATTACTGAGCACCACAATGCAGCACAAGACAATGAGCAGTGGTACTGAGCACTGATGATGATACTACTACTGAGAACTGACACTGAGCAGCAAGATGCAGCACAAGACACTGGACTAGTATATTAGTAATGTACTGTAGTATTACTGAGCACCACAATGCAGCACAAGACAATGAGCAGTGGTACTGAGCACTGATGATGATGATGATGATGATGATGATGATGATAATACTGAGAACTGACACTGAGCAGCAAGATGCAGCACAAGATACTGGACTAGTATATTAGTAATGTACTGTAGTATTACTGAGCACCACAATGCAGCACAAGACAATGAGCAGTGGTACTGAGCACTGATGATGATACTACTGAGAACTGACACTGAGCAGCAAGATGCAGCACAAGGTACTGGACTAGTATATTAGTAATGTACTGTAGTATTACTAAGCACCACAATGCAGCACAAGACAATGAGCAGTGGTACTGAGAACTGATGATGATACTACTGAGAACTGACACTGAGCAGCAAGATGCAGCACAAGACACTGGACTAGTATATTAGTAATGTACTGTAGTATTACTGAGCACCACAATGCAGCACAAGACAATGAGCAGTGGTACTGAGCACTGATGATGATGATGATAATACTGAGAACTGACATTTAGCAGCAAGATGCAGCACAAGACACTGGACTAGTATATTAGTAATGTACTGTAGTATTACTGAGCACCACAAGACAATGAGCAGTGGTACTGAGCACCGATGATGATACTACTGAGAACTGACAATGAGCAGCAAGATGCAGCACAAGACACTGGACTAGTATATTAGTAATGTACTGTAGTATTACTGAGCACCACAATGCAACACAAGACAATAAGCAGTGGTACTGAGCACTGATGATGATACTACTGAGAACTGACACTGAGCAGCAAGATGCAGCACAAGACACTGGACTGGTGGGTGGGTTATTTTGTTTCTGTGCAGGGTAAATACTGGCTGCTTTATTTTTACACTGCAATTTAGATTTCAGTTTGAATACACCCCACCCAAATGTAACTCTCTCTGCACATGTTATATCTGCCTCCCCTGCAGTGCACATGGTTTTGCCCAACTGCTAACAAATTTGCTGCTGCGATCAACTCAGAATTAGGCCCAATGAGCAGTGGTACTGAGCACTGATGATGATACTACTGAGAACTGACACTGAGCAGCAAGATGCCTCACAAGACACTGGACTAGTATGTTAGTAATGTACTGTAGTATTACTGAGCACCACAATGCAGCATAAGACAATGAGCAGTGGTACTGAGCACTGATGATGATACTACTACTGAGAACTGACACTGAGCAGCAAGATGCAGCACAAGACACTGGACTAGTATATTAGTAATGTACTGTAGTATTACTGAGCACCACAATGCAGCACAAGACAATGAGCAGTGGTACTGAGCACTGATGATGATGATGATAATACTGAGAACTGACATTTAGCAGCAAGATGCAGCACAAGACACTGGACTAGTATATTAGTAATGTACTGTAGTATTACTGAGCACCACAAGACAATGAGCAGTGGTACTGAGCACCGATGATGATACTACTGAGAACTGACAATGAGCAGCAAGATGCAGCACAAGACACTGGACTAGTATATTAGTAATGTACTGTAGTATTACTGAGCACCACAATGCAACACAAGACAATAAGCAGTGGTACTGAGCACTGATGATGATACTACTGAGAACTGACACTGAGCAGCAAGATGCAGCACAAGACACTGGACTGGTGGGTGGGTTATTTTGTTTCTGTGCAGGGTAAATACTGGTTGCTTTATTTTTACACTGCAATTTAGATTTCAGTTTGAATACACCCCACCCAAATGTAACTCTCTCTGCACATGTTATATCTGCCTCCCATGCAGTGCACATGGTTTTGCCCAACTGCTAACAAATTTGCTGCTGCGATCAACTCAGAATTAGGCCCAATGAGCAGTGGTACTGAGCACTGATGATGATACTACTGAGAACTGACACTGAGCAGCAAGATGCCTCACAAGACACTGGACTAGTATGTTAGTAATGTACTGTAGTATTACTGAGCACCACAATGCAGCATAAGACAATGAGCAGTGGTACTGAGCACTGATGATGATACTACTACTGAGAACTGACACTGAGCAGCAAGATGCAGCACAAGACACTGGACTAGTATATTAGTAATGTACTGTAGTATTACTGAGCACCACAATGCAGCACAAGACAATGAGCAGTGGTACTGAGCACTGATGATGATACTACTGAGAACTGACCCTGCCAGCAAGATGTAGCACAAGACACTGGACTAGTATATTAGTAATGTACTGTAGTATTACTGAGCACCAAAATGCAGCACAAGACAATGAGCAGTGATAATGAGCACTGATGATGATACTACTGAGAACTGACACTGAGCAGCACAAGAGAGACACTGTACTTGTATTACTAAGCAGCAGTAAGCACTGATACTGAGCACTGATATTGAGATTTGCCACTGAGAGAACGTAGTCACGTCCTCTCTGCTCTCTCTGCAATGCACGAGTGAAAATGGCGGCGATGCGCGGCTCTTTCTATGGAATCCGAATCTTGTGAGAATCCGACAGCGGGATGATGACGGTTTGGCTCGTTCGGGTTTTCCGAGTCAGGCGGGAACAACCGAGCCTGGCTCGGACCCATGTAAAACACGTGGAGTTCGGGGGGGTTCGGTTCTCGGAGAACCGAACCCGCTCACTCTAGTTAATACCCCTTGTTTAGTATGAATCGATAAGATATTTTTAGAGTATATCTGAGCTTGCAATTTCCTGGCAAGGATTTTATCCGCTTTATCCCCTTTTTCATAATATATTTGATTAAGGCGTCTAAGGCATTGTTCTGTGTTTGTTATGCACACCAGTGCCAGCAGGAATGTACTGGTGTCTGAACGGAGAGGGATGCAAAACAAATGAACTCACAGACAGACTGGGGAATATGACATTACATACACAGAAGGTGATAGGGTAACAAAATTAACACAAAGTGAACAGAGAAGCCCAAAGGCTAAGAAACTGGGTGTCTCCCTAGTATTAGGAATGCTCAGATGGAAAGAAGCGAGATGTTGTGATTTAATACGTAGAGAACCCGAAATGCTGTTGCTAAGGGCAACAGCAAAACCCTAAAGGGTTACCAACGGGTGTGGCAGTAAACTCCTTGGTCAGAGATGGTATAATAGACACAAGGAGAGTCTCCACAATCCTAGTCCTCACTTGCAGTGCACTGGTTCAGCTTACTGCCACTAAACTGACACCTGAACACCTTGCACAGTGAGAAAGGATTTTGGCAGGCAAGTCTGAGAATACAGCCGCAAACTTGCTAGGTTCACAGAGTAGCAAAAGAACCCCAGCAGGTTAAATGACTGACTCCAGTCTTACTGCTAGGTCTGGATTGGCAGAGTGTAATACCAAATCCCAAGGCCTATTTGCAGTAAGCAACAAACAAATACAAAGTTTACACAGTACTAGCTAGCTTTCAGGAACTGACTAACCAACAAAGATTCAGCAGCATCTGCCTAACCTGAGAAGAGGGTTTATATAGCAGGTGCTGTCCATGCCCCACTCAGACCTCACAGACTGTGAGCACAAAAACCAGCACCGGATCCCCTGCCGTGCACAGAGCCTGTAACCACTGCACAGCAAAAGACCCGAACCGGAGTATCAGCTACGCTCAGGTTACTCTGCTAGCACTTGTCTCCCGGTTGCCATGACGACGTGGCAGCACAGAGCAGGAGACCCTAACAGTACCCCCCCCCTCTGACGAGGGGTCAAAGAACCCCTACCACCGGGTTTATCGGGGAACTGCGAGAAGAAAGAGCGTAACAGTCTGGGGGCATGAAGATCACAACTGCGCACCCACGACCGCTCCTCCGGGCCATACCCCTTCCAGTGCACCAAAAATGACAGCCGACCCCGAACCATCTTGGAGTCAAGAATCCTTTCAATAACAAACTCCCTCTGGCCACGTATCAGAAGAGGGGAAGGTCTTCCACTGGAAGAAGGATTACTAATCGCCCGTTTTAAAAGGGAACAATGAAATGTTTTATTGATACCCAAAGAACGGGGTAGATCTAACTGAAATGCCACCGGATTGATAACCCTAGTGATCTTATAAGGACCGATGAACCGGGGGCCTAACTTATGAGATGGCTGTCTCAACTTCAAATTCTTGGTAGACAACCAGACAAAGTCTCCTAATTTGAAGCTGCAGGGTCTTTTCCGCTTATCAAAAACCCTTTTGGTCACTAATGACACAGACACAAGAGCTTTCTTCACTTTCCTCCAAATACCTCTAAGGACCGAAACCACAGAGGAACCACCAGGCGTGGAGTCCAGGGGGTCAAAAGAATTGGCCTTAGGATGATGCCCATACACACAAAGGAAGGGAGAGATCCCTGTAGCAGAGTGAGCCGCGTTGTTATAGGCAAACTCCGCCATGGACAGATGAGCAACCCAGTCAGTCTGACACTTGGAGACATAACACCTGAGGAACTGCTCCAAGGACTGGTTCACCCTTTCAGTCTGCCCATTAGACTGCGGATGGTAGCCTGACGACAAGCTGACAGAAATCTGGAGATCGGAACAAAATGCCCTCCAGAATTTGGCCACAAACTGGGATCCGCGGTCAGAGACCACATCAAGTGGCAACCCGTGGAGGCGCACAACATGCAGCATAAATAATTCAGACAGGCGTCTGGCCGATGGCAACCCAACCAATGGAACGAAGTGCGCCATCTTCGAAAACCTGTCAACGACAACCCAGATGGCTGTCATCCCCGAGGATTTGGGCAAGTCCACCACAAAATCCATTGAAATGTGGGTCCATGGCTTAGATGGAATAGAGAGTGGATGTAATGGGCCAACAGGAACCCATCTAGGAGTCTTATTTCGGGCACAGATGTCACATGCCCGAACCCACTGATCCACATCCCTAGCCACCGAGGGCCACCACACCGCCCTAGATAGCAACTCCAGAGTTCTGGCAATACCCGGGTGACCTGCCGACTTCTTGGCATGGAATTCCAGGAACACTCGCTGTCTTAACCTAGGAGGCACAAACAAAAGACCTACCGGAAGGTCTGGAGGAGCCTGCTCCTGTGCTCTAAGGACTAATGACAAGAGGTCCTGGGTAATGCCCACTTTAATACATGATGGGGACACAATGGGCAATGGCTCCTCGGTGGTCTCCTGGATTGGAGCAAAACTCAGCGAGAGCGCATCAGCCTTGATGTTTTTTGACCCAGGGCGATATGTAATCAAAAAATTAAAGCGAGCAAAAAACAAAGCCCATCGTGCCTGCCTGGCATTGAGGCGCTTCGCTGACTCTAAATATGCCAAATTCTTATGGTCGGTGAGAATTGAGACCACAAACTTAGCCCCCTCAAGCCAGTGTCTCCACTCCTCGAGTGCATCCTTAATAGCCAACAATTCCCGGTTACCCACGTCATAATTCATCTCGGCAGGCGAAAATTTACGGGAAAAGTAAGCACAGGGATGAAGGCGATTATCAGACACCCCCATCTGAGAGAGCACTGCCCCAATACCCATCTCAGAGGCATCCACCTCCACCACAAAAGGACGCTCTGGATCTGGGTGTCGCAGCACCTTGGCCGAGACAAATGCCCTTTTGAGACGGGCAAAAGCCGCTTTGGCCTCACAAGACCAGTGAGCAACATCCGCCCCTTTCTTAGTGAGTGCCACCAAGGGCGCCACTATAGACGAAAATCCAGCGATAAATCGTCTATAAAAATTTGCAAAGCCCAGAAAACGCTGAAGCGCCTTCAAACTAGTGGGCTGCATCCAATCCAGGACTGCCTGTACCTTGGAACCCTCCATTTGGAAACCTTCTGGGGAGATAATATATCCTAGAAATGCGATTTGCTGAACTTCAAATTCGCACTTCTCCAGCTTCGCCCCAAGCCGGTGGTCTCTGAGTTTCTGGAGGACTAAGCGTACATGCTTCCGATGTTCCTCCAGGGAATGGGAGAAGATTAGGATGTCATCTAAGTATACAACTAAGAATCTATCCAAATATTCCCTGAGCACATCGTTCATGAAGTCCTGGAAGACTGCCGGGGCATTACAGAGCCCAAAAGGTATCACCAAATATTCATAATGCCCTGAGTGGGTATTAAAGGCAGTCTTCCATTCATCCCCCTCTCTTATTCGGATTAGATCATACGCACCGCGTAGGTCAATCTTAGAAAAAATGGTGGCAGTATGAAGCTGGTCAAACAAGACCGAAATGAGAGGCAGTGGGTATGAGTTTTTAATCGTGATACGGTTCAATTCCCTGAAGTCGATGCAGGGTCGCAACGAACCGTCCTTTTTACCCACGAATAAGAACCCTGACCCAACTGGAGACTGTGAAGGTCTGATAAATCCCTTAGCCAAGTTCTCCTGAATGTACTCTGCCATAGCCTGAGTCTCAGGACGTGACAGGGAGTACAACCTGCTCTTGGGAAGCTTAGCATTCGGCAACAAATTAATGGCACAGTCATAGGGACGATGGGGAGGTAGTACCTCTGCAACTCTTTTGGAGAACACGTCCGCAAAATCTGCATAACATCCTGGCAATCCTGGCAAACTTAGCTGCGAAAGCCTGACTGGAAGGCTCAAGCAACTCCTGAAACAATCAGTACCCCAACTAAGAATCTCCCCAGAGACCCAGTCAAATTGAGGATTGTGGGCCCTTAACCAGGGTAACCCCAACACCAATGGGGCAAAAGTACAGACAGTCACATAAAAGGACAATTTTTCAGAGTGTGTGGCTCCAATAAACAAAGAAATCTGGCTAGTGCAAGAGGTAATTTTACCCTGGGATAATGGTTCCCCGTTTAACCCACAAATCTCAATTTCTGATGCCAAGGGTACTAAGGGAACAGAGTGTTTCAGGGCGAATTGGCGGTCCATAAAAACCCCGTCGGCCCCACTGTCCACAAAGGCCTCAGTCTTGACAGTTTGACCGAGGATCTTCAAGGTCACCGGAATGATAAAAGTCTTCTTGGGAAATTCTGACTTCTGGCCTGACAGGATATTTCCCATCACCCTCAGGCACTGAAGTTTTCCGGCTTTTCTGGGCATGATACTACCAAATGACCTTTATTCCCACAGTACAAACATAACCCCTGCTGTCTCCTCCGCGTCTTCTCACGCGAGGAGAGGCGGGTAGCCCCAATCTGCATAGGCTCCTCGGAAAATTCCTCAGAGTCTGAGGTTCCCTTGGGAAAGAAGGAAACCTCGGTCTCCCTTTCAAGCCTGCGCTCTCTCAGCCATCTATCCACCCAAATGGATAACTGCATGAGCTGATCCAAGCTATCAGGCAAGGGATATTGTACCAGTTGGTCTTTTAACTGGTTAGAAAGACCTCTTCGGTACTGGTGTCTCAGGGCTGGGTCATTCCACTGGGTATCATGGGCCAACCTCCGAAACTCCGTACAATAAACCTCAACTGGCCTTCGCCCTTGCTTAAGGATCGAAATCTGAGCCTCGGCTGAGGCCGTCTTGTCAGGGTCATCATAAAACATGCCCAGTGCCGTAAAAAAAGCATCAACACTTTTAAGCGACGGACAGTCAGGCTGCAACCCATATGCCCAGACCTGTGGGTCTCCTTGTAGCAAGGAAATCACTATGCCCACCCGCTGAATCTCCGACCCAGAAGACTGAGGCCTAAGCTGGAAATATAGCTTGCAGCTCTCCTTGAAGCAAAAGAACTGCGAGCGATCTCCAGAAAAACGATCCGGGAGATTTACTTTCGGCTCCTTAACCCCTGAAGGTACTGCTGCTGCGGGAGCTCCGCCAGCGGCCTGCGAGGTGTGCATTTTAATGGACAAATCATTAAATTGTCGAGTCAGGACCTGCACCTGATCGACCACCTGTTGCAAAGTATTTTGAGGGGTATGCTCCATATTCCCACAAAATTTCAACAGCAGTATTAGGCTGCTGAATATGTTATGCACACCAGTGCCAGCAGGAATGTACTGGTGTCTGAACGGAGAGGGATGCAAAACAAATGAACTCACAGACAGACTGGGGAATATGACATTACATACACAGAAGGTGATAGGGTAACAAAATAAACACAAAGTGAACAGAGAAGCCCAAAGGCTAAGAAACTGGGTGTTTCCCTAGTATTAGGAATGCTCAGATGGAAAGAAGCGAGATGTTGTGATTTAATACGTAGAGAACCCGAAATGATGTTGCTAAGGGCAACAGCAAAACCCTAAAGGGTTACCAACGGGTGTGGCAGTAAACTCCTTGGTCAGAGATGGAATAATAGACACAAGGAGAGTCTCCACAATCCTAGTCCTCACTTGCAGTGCACTGGTTCAGCTTACTGCCACTAAACTGACACCTGAACACCTTGCACAGTGAGAAAGGATTTTGGCAGGCAAGTCTGAGAATACAGCCGCAAACTTGCTAGGTTCACAGAGTAGCAAAAGAACCCCAGCAGGTTAAACGACTGACTCCAGTCTTACTGCTAGGTCTGGATTGGCAGAGTGTAACACCAAATCCCAAGGCCTATTTGCAGTAAGCAACAAACAAATACAAAGTTTACACAGTACTAGCTAGCTTTCAGGAACTGACTAACCAACAAAGATTCATCAGCATCTGCCTAACCTGAGAAGAGGGTTTATATAGCAGGTGCTGTCCACGCCCCACTCAGACCTCACAGACTGTGAGCACAAAAACCAGCACCGGATCCCCTGCCGTGCACAGAGCCTGTAACCACTGCACAGCAAAAGACCCGAACCGGAGTATCAGCTACGCTCAGGTTACTCCGCTAGCACTTGTCTCCCGGTTGCCATGACGACGTGGCAGCACAGAGCAGGAGACCCTAACAGTGTTATGTGACAATAACAGATTAAGTTCACCTCTAACTCTAAGTAACCAATCTAGATCAGATTGGCTTAAAGACAACCTACTGTATGTACTTCTTCTAAATGATGAAGTTGTTCGGTTAATTCTAAAATCTTTTGGGAGCGTTGTTTAGTAAGTCTAGCTGCAATCTGAATAAAATGACCCCTAAGGACCACTTTATGCGCCTCCCACAAGGTCATATCAGATATGCCAGGGGTCTGATTTATACTAAAATAATCAGTGAGTATAAGGGTAATCTGAGGTAATACATCACTACATTGGAAAAGAGAGTCACTAAGGGACCAGGATGGGGGAGAAGAAATGCAAGATATACCAGAAAGGAGTAAAGACACAGGGGCATGGTCGGACCAAGTTATTGGGTGTATAAGAATCTTTTGGATTTTAGAGGATAAATCTCTGCCAACCATAATCATGTCAATTCTCGTATAAAGGTTGTGTACAGGGGAGAAAAAAGTATAATCTTTAGCTAAGGGATCAAGAACTCTCCAGGAATCGAACAACAAATGATTTTTGAGTAAAGACAATAGAGCTTTAGAGTTTCGGTTGCTATCTTGAGACTGAGAAGAAGGTAGGGAATGGGAGCAGTCTAATCTATGGTAAAGAATTTAATTAAAATCTACTGCCATCAAGATATCACCTTTCCTGTACTGGGCAATTTTAGAATCCAAAGAGGCGAAAAAAGAGGCTTGATTAACGTTTGGGGCATATACAGTACATTAATCAAAGTAATGGGAATATTATTAAGTTTGTCCACTATTATAAGGAATCTACCCCTTTTATCTTTAACAATTTTATCCGACTCCAAGTGCAAATGAGCTGGGATCATTATAGCAACACAATGTTTTTTATGATTATGGCCACATGCATGTATAACTACCGGGTAACGTTTAGAACATAATTCGGGGTGCGAAGTGCCTCTGAAATGCGTCTCCTGTGGGAATACCAGGTCTCCCCCAACTTGTTTCATAAATAGGAATAATTTGGTCCTTTTTTGAGGACTATTTAGTCCCTTCACATTATAGGTTATGATTTTATTCGACATATTAGTATATACAAGAGCGTGCTTAAGTCACCTCTAAAGTCACATGTTGGTCCTCTCCCCCGAGGACAAAGGGAGAAAAAGGTAGCAAGAAGGAGAAAAGCAAAAGGCAGTGGGAAAAAGAAAGGAAAAGAAGAAAGATAAAACAAATAACACAAAAGAAGAAAAAGTAATCTAGGCCAAAGACCCAATGTACTAATAGTACGGGTCCACACGTTTGAGCACCCGTATGGGGCAATTAAGGAGGAATGGAGGGCGTGGCGCTTAACATTGTCAGACAGTAAGGGTGTCCCTGGGGGAACACAGTAAACTTTGACATCATAAAGCAACAAGAGTATATGAATAATAGAAGTGTAAACTCAACTATAGAAGCTCAGCTCAGGTAAACATAGAACCTCTAAAATATAAACGACCATATTGAACAGTAATAAGCAATAACCCTATAAGTTATCTGTAATGAGAAGCTCAGGGAGGGTTACGTCTGGAGGAGGTTTTAGCCTGGACTGTCAACCAAAGATGTCTAGGTGATCTCTGCTGCAGCGGAGAGCCGGAAGGACGCTGTGGTCTTGATGTAGCTTGTGGGAGTGAAGGGGTGTCCTTCACCGGGGGAGAGAGGTTGAGGTCCAAGAGAAGCTGGTGGGCCTCTTCCCTAGATCTCGCCAACCGCCTCTTCCCATCAAGTTGTACTATCAGGGCGAAAGGATAACCCCATCTATAGCGGATTTGATTCTCTCTGAGGATTTGGGTATAGTCTTTCAAGTCGAAACGTCTTTTGAGACTAATAGGAGATAAATCCTGAAATACCAGCAGATTATAAATTTAAAATAGGCAAGAGTCCTTGTTGCGGGACACAGCCAGATCTTTTTCTTTGGTCTTGAAATAATGGCACCTTAAAACTACATCTCTTGGTGGAGATGTCGGTGGAGGTTTCTGTCTCAGGGAGCGATGGGCTCTATCCAGAAAAAAATGATCAGATGGAGTGTTAGGTAGAAGATGTTGAAAAAAGCAGATTATGAAGTCATCCAATTGAGCAGGTTCTACCGACTCAGGGATATTTTTAATACGTAAGTTATTATGTCTCGCGCGATTGTCTGTATCCTCCTGCTGATCTTGAAGGAGATAGATGTCCTCCTGCATGACATAAACAGAGCGTTCCATCTCTTGTTGGAAATGGACCAGTTCATCCATTTTCTGTTCAACGTCATTAGTGCGTGCACCGAGATCAGAGCTCTCTCCCTTGAGACCAGAGATAGCTTTGTGAATCTCTGAATGAAAAGCTTGTTTCAGCGACTTCATCTCATGTAGAATAGAAGAAATACAGTCCTTCATAGAGGAAGGCCGTGCGTATGAAGGAGTCCTTCATACGCACGGCCATGAAGGAGTCTTTCATAGAGGAAGGCCGTGCGTATGAAGGAAGCCGGCAGTGAGGAAGGAAAATGTGCGTTTCTTCCTCAGATTCGGAGACAGGAGCGGATTGAGAAGTAGGTATTTGTTTAGAAGAACCAGACGTCATTTTAGATATTAATGTGGAAAGATCGTCAGGGGGAGCAGATTTTTTTGATTTGGCCATGGCGTATAAAAATCCCGGGAATAAAGCACAAAGAAATACCGGAGCTGAGCAAGGACGGTCAAAGTCAGAATTCCATTAATTTGCACATAGAAACAAAAAGCGTGCGACCCCCAGCCCTGAACCCAGTGAGGTTAACGGAGCATTCATTTATATGACAGCATCAAATGAAACTTGATCATGTCTTTGTTGTAACAGGGCTAAACGACCAGGAGATGGAGCTCCAAGGCAGGATAATGTAATATTGCAGGAGAGAAACAAATGGTGGGTGATAGTGATACCATATAATCAACTCAAAGCAGGTGAAGAGTATATCCAAGTATAATAGGTAGACATACAGTCACAGGACAATAGGGGAGATACTGTATATCTGTAAACAGAGGTGCAGTTCTGTTGTTAGGAAGGTGTCACTACATCTTCACTGCAGCCATACACCCTATCGCAGCCCACAAGTTGCACAGCCAGGAATGAAAGAAAGTGGTGGGGACCATCAAATAAGAGAGGCTTCACAGGCACAACACTACCCACTACCAGAGGGGCTAGGAGGAACCCCAGGGCCCAAGAGGCACGCACAAGTGTAGGACGGGACAGGGCACTGGAGAAGCTTTGTGAGTTTCCCTGAGCTGCTGCTCCGGTGCACAGACTCACCACTGCCTGCAGTCCAGGGCAGCTTGGAGGGCACAGGTAGGATGTTAAGACGCGTCCATCCAGCCACACGTTGCACGGGCCTGCTGCAATCGACTTCCGGTCCGGGCTCCGGCAGAAACCGAGGTCCCGGCTTCCTCCCTGAAGTAGGCCACAACTCGCTGGCACCGCCGCGCAGACCGGCCAGCGGCAACAGGACACCAAGGGCGGGAATGGACCACTCAAGCCTCCAGCTTAGTCATAGCCCCCAGTGGCAGCGGCGGAGAGCTCCATGGTAGTAGCCGGAACTCCAGACAGCGGCCCGCGATGGCGTGGTAGGCCGCAATCAGGTCCCATGATACGGGTCGCCTGTTGGGCCGGTAAGATGGGGAGGGGATCAGCAGGGCACTGAGTAGTGAGACTGGGCCACGGGGAGAGTGGTAAAGGCCCTTAAATCACTACCAAGTCCACACACACCATATTTTACCATTTTGAATAAGTAGCTGTAATTTTGCAAGGGGTAACTAGTCTTGGGTATCAAATGTGACACCTGAAATCAACAGAGGGTGGTCACTTACATATGACCCACTTGTATTTTGCTTGGCCCAATGCTGTTTTGGGCATGAAATACACTGGCAAACTGGGCAAACACACCATATTTTACCATTTTTAATAAGTAGCTGTAATTTTGCAAGGGTTAAATAGTCTTGGGCCACAAATTTGACATCTGAAATTGACAGAGCATGGTCACTTACATCAGGGCCGAAACTAGGATTTTTGTCACCCGGGCAAGGTAGTCATTTGACCCCCCCCCCCCCCCAAAAAAAAAGAAAAAAAAAAAGATTTTTTTTTTTTTTTTACAATAAAAAAAAAAAAAAACTAAACATTTTAAAAGAAATAAATAAATGAATACAAATATTATATATATATATATATATATATATATATATATATATATATATATATCTTTCAGAACTTTTTTACCTGAAAAATTGCCTTTTCTAACATAAATTTCATATCCAGGAAAAAGTGTCCCCATTTTACACATTGCGGCAGACAGGTGTCCCCATTTTACACATTGCGGCAGGAAAAAGTGTCCCCATTTTACACATTGCGGCAGGCACGTGTCCCCATTTTACACAGTACGACAGGCAAGTGTCCCCATTTTACACATTGCGGCAGGAAAAAGTGTCCCCATTTTACACATTGCGGCAGGAAAAAGTGTCCCCATTTTACACATTGCGGCAGGAAAAAGTGTCCCCATTTTACACATTGCGGCAGGAAAAAGTGTCCCCATCTTACACATTGCGGCAGACAGGTCCCCATTTTACACATTCCGGCAGGTGGTGGGGAGAGGGAGGGAGAGAGAGAGAGAGAGAGAGAGAGGGAGGGAGAGGGGCTGACTTACATTTGAAGCGGTTCTCGCCGCTCTTCAGCCGCCTCTCCCTCCTCGTCTGCGCGGCTCCCCCTTCTCCCTCCTCCCGAGTGCCCAGCTCAGGGGGGGCGGGGTTTCGTGGAATGACGCGTTTGCGTCGTGACGTCACGACACAATCGCGTCATTCCGCGAATCCCCGCCCCCCCCCCGAGCTGGGCACTCGGGAGGAGGGAGAAGGGGGTTTCAAAGTACAAAGAAGTGCTGGCGCATAGGGAGAGGGTGTTAGGGGGTCTCGGCGCCCCCTCCAATCCGGCGCCCAGGTCGCCTGCCCCCCTAGGCCCCCCCCTAGTTTCGGCCCTGCTTACATATGACCACATGTATTTTGCCTGGCCCAATGCTGTTTTTGGCATGAAATACAGTACACTGGCAAAGTGGGCACACACACCATATTTTACCATTTTGAATAAGTAGCTGTAGTTTTGCAAGGGTTAACTAGTCTTGGGCCACAAATTTGACATCTGAAAATAACAGAGAGTGGTCACTTACATATGACCCACATGTATTTTGCTTGGCCCAATGCTGTTTTGGGTATGAAATATACTGGCAAAGTGGGCACACACATGATATTATAAATTGCCATTTTGAATAAGTAGCTGTAGTTTTGAAAGGGTTAACTAGTCTTGGGCCACAAATTTGACAACTGAAATCAACAGAGGGTGGTCACTTGCATATGACCCACTTGTATTTTGCTTGGCCCAACGCTGTTTTTGGCATGAAATACACTGGCAAAGTGGGCCCACACACCATATTTTACCATTTTGAATAAGTAGCTGTAGTTTTGCAAAGGTTAACTAGTCTTTTGCCACAAACTTCAAACATGAAATCAACAGAGCGTGGTCACTTGCATATGACCCATTTGTATTTTGCCTGGCCCAACACTGTTTTGGGCATGAAATACGCTGGCAAAGTGGGCACACACACTATATTTTACCATTTTGAATAAGTAGCTGTAGTTTTGCAAGGGTTATCTAGTTTTGGGTCACAAATGTGACACCTGAAATCAACAGATGGTGGTCACTTGCATATGACCCACTTGTATTTTACCTGGACCATTGCTGTTTTGAGCATGAAATACACTGGCAAACTGGGCACACACCATATTTCCCATTTTGAATAAGTAGCTGTAATTTTGCAAGGGGTAACTAGTCTTGGGTAACAAATGTGACACCTGAAATCAACAGAGGGTGGTCACTTACATATGACCCACTTGTATTTTGCTTGGCCCAATGCTGTTTTGGGCATGAAATACACTGGCAAACTGGGCACACACACCATATCTTACCATTTTGAATAAGTAGCTGTAGTTTTGCAAAGGTTAACTAGTCTTTGGCCACAAACTTGAAACGTGAAATCAACAGAGCGTGGTCACTTGCATATGATCCTGTTAGGGTCTCCTGCCCTGTGCTGCCACGTCGTCATGGCAACCGGGAGACAAGTGCTAGTGGAGTAACCTGAGCGCAGCTGATACTCCGGTTCGGGTCTTTTGCTGTGCAGTGGTTATAGGCTCTGTGCACGGCAGGGGATCCGGTGCTGGTTTTTGTGCTCACAGTCTGTGAGGTCTGAGTGGGGCGTGGACAGCACCTGCTTTATAAGGCCTCTTTTCAGGGTAAGCAGATGCTGCTGAATCTTTGTTGGTTAGTCAGTTCATGAAAGTTAGCCAGTACTGTGTAGCTTTGTATTTGTTTGTTGCTTACTGCAAATAGGCCTGGGGATTTGGTATTACACTCTGCCAATCCAGACCTAGCAGTAAGACTGGAGTCAGTCGTTTAGCTTGCTGGGGTTCTGTTACTACTCTGTGAACTTAGCAAGTTTGCGGCTGTATTCTAAGACTTGCCTGTCTAATCCTGTCTCACTGTGCTAGGTGTCAGGGGTCAGTTTAGTGGCAGTAAGCTAAAACCTGTGCACTGCAAGTGAGAATTAGGATTGTGGAGATTCTCCTTGTGTCTATCATTCCATCTCTGACCAAGGAGTTTACTGCCACACCCGTTGGTAACCCTTTAGGGTTTTGCTGTTGCCCTTAGCAACAGCATTTCGGGTTCTCTACGTATTAAAACACAACATCTTGCTTTTCCATCTGAGCAGTTCTAATACAAGGGAGATACCCAGTTCCTTAGCCTCTGGGCTTCTCTGTTCACTTTGTGTGTATTTTGTTACCCTATCACCTTCTGTGTACGTTATGTCATATCCCCCAGTTTGTCTGTGAGTCCATCTGTTTTGCATAACAGTTCAAACACCAGTACATTCCTGCAGACACTGGAGTGCATAACAGTTCTGACACCAGTACTTTCCTGCAGGCACTGGTGTGCATAACATATTCAGCAGCCTAATACTCCTGTTGAAATTTTGTGGGAATATGGAGCATACCCCTCAAAATACGTTGCAACAGGTGGTCGATCAGGTGCAGGTCCTGACTCGACAATTTAATGATTTGTCCATTAAAATGCACACCTCCCAGGCTGCTGGCGGAGCTCCCGCAGCAGCAGCACCTGCAGGGGTTAAGGAGCCGAAAGTAAATCTCCCGGATCGTTTTTCTGGAGATCGCTCGCAGTTCTTTTGTTTCAAGGAGAGCTGCAAGCTATACTTCCGGCTTAGGCCTCAGTCTTCTGGGTCGGAGATTCAGCGGGTGGGCATAGTGATTTCCTTGCTACAAGGAGACCCACAGGTCTGGGCATATGGGTTGCAGCCTGACTGTCCGTCGCTTAAAAGTGTTGATGCTTTTTTTACGGCACTGGGCATGTTGTATGATGACCCTGACAAGACGGCCTCAGCCGAGGCTCAGATTTCGATCCTTAAGCAAGGGCGAAGGCCAGTTGAGGTTTACTGTACGGAGTTTCGGAGGTTGGCCCATGATACCCAGTGGAATGACCCAGCCCTGAGACACCAGTACCGAAGAGGTCTTTCTAACCAGATAAAGGACCAACTGGTACAATATCCCTTGCCTGATAGCTTGGATCAGCTCATGCAGTTATCCATCCGGGTGGATAGACGGCTGAGAGAGCGTAGGCTTGAAAGGGAGACTGAGATTTCCTTCCTTCCCAAGGGAACCTCAGACTCTGAGGAATTTTCTGAGGAGCCTATGCAGATTGGGGCTACCCGCCTCTCCTCGCGTGAGAAGACGCGGAGGAGAAAGCAGGGGTTGTGTTTGTACTGTGGGAATAAAGGTCATGTGGTAGTATCATGCCCAGAAAAGCCGGAAAACTTCAGGGCCTGAGGGTGATGGGAAATATCCTGTCAGGCCAGAAGTCAGAATTTCCCAAGAAGACTTTTATCATTCCGGTGACCTTGAAGATCCTCGGTCAAACTGTCAAGACTGAGGCCTTTGTGGACAGTGGGGCCGACGGGGTTTTTATGGACCGCCAATTCGCCCTGAAACACTCTGTTCCCTTAGTACCCTTGGCATCGGAAATTGAGATTTGTGGGTTAAACGGGGAACCATTATCCCAAGGTAAAATTACCTCTTGCACTAGCCAGATTTCTTTGTTTATTGGAGCCACACACTCTGAAAAATTGTCCTTTTATGTGACTGTCTGTACTTTTGCCCCATTGGTGTTGGGGTTACCCTGGTTAAGGGCCCACAATCCTCAATTTGACTGGGTCTCTGGGGAGATTCTTAGTTGGGGTACTGATTGTTTCAGGAGTTGCTTGAGCCTTCCAGTCAGGCTCTCGCAGCTAAGTTTGCCAGGATTGCCAGGGTGTTATGCAGATTTTGCGGACGTGTTCTCCAAAAAAGTTGCAGAGGTACTACCTCCCCATCGCCCCTATGACTGTGCCATTGATTTGTTGCCAAATGCTAAGCTTACCAAGAGCAGGTTGTACTCCCTGTCACGTCCTGAGACTCAGGCTATGGCAGAGTACATTCAGGAGAACTTGGCTAAGGGATTTATCAGACCTTCACAGTCTCCAGTTGGGTCGGGGTTCTTCTTCGTGGGTAAAAAGGACGGTTCGTTGCGACCCTGCATCGACTTCAGGGAATTGAACCGTATCACGATTAAAAACTCATACCCACTGCCTCTCATTTCGGTCTTGTTTGACCAGCTTCGTACTGCCACCATTTTTTCTAAGATTGACCTACGCGGTGCGTACAATCTAATCCGAATAAGAGAGGGGGATGAATGGAAGACTGCCTTTAATACCCACTCAGGGCATTATGAATATTTGGTGATGCCTTTTGGGCTCTGTAATGCCCCGGCAGTCTTCCAGGATTTCATGAATGATGTGCTCAGGGAATATTTGGATAGATTCTTAGTTGTATACTTAGATGACATCCTAATCTTCTCCCATTCCCTGGAGGAACATCAGAAGCATGTACGCTTAGTCCTCCAGAAACTCAGAGACCACCGGCTTGGGGCGAAGCTGGAGAAGTGCGAATTTGAAGTTCAGCAAATCGCATTTCTAGGATATATTATCTCCCCAGAAGGTTTCCAAATGGAGGGTTCCAAGGTACAGGCAGTCCTGGATTGGGTGCAGCCCACTAGTTTGAAGGCGCTTCAGCGTTTCCTGGGCTTTGCGAATTTTTATAGACGATTTATCGCTGGATTTTCGTCTATAGTGGCGCCCTTGGTGGCACTCACTAAGAAAGGGGCGGATGTTGCTCACTGGTCTTGTGAGGCTAAAGCGGCTTTTGCCCGTCTCAAAAGGGCATTTGTTTCGGCCAAGGTGCTGCGACACCCAGATCCAGAGCGTCCTTTTGTGGTGGAGGTGGATGCCTCTGAGATGGGTATTGGGGCAGTGCTTTCTCAGATGGGAGTGTCTGATAATCGCCTTCATCCCTGTGCTTACTTTTCCCGTAAATTTTCGCCTGCCGAAATGAATTATGACGTGGGTAACCGGGAATTGTTGGCTATTAAGGATGCACTCGAGGAGTGGAGACACTGGCTTGAGGGGGCTAAGTTTGTGGTCTCAATTCTCACTGACCATAAGAATCTGGCATATTTAGAGTCAGCGAAGCGTCTCAATGCCAGGCAGGCACGATGGGCTTTGTTTTTTGCTCGCTTTAATTTTTTGATAACATATCGCCCTGGGTCAAAAAACATCAAGGCTGATGCGCTCTCGCGGAGTTTTGCTCCAATCCAGGAGACCACCGAGGAGCCGTTGCCCATTGTTTCCCCATCATGTATTAAAGTGGGCATTACCCAGGACCTCTTATCATTAGTCCTTAGAGCACAGGAGCAGGCTCCTCCAGACCTTCCGGTAGGTCTTTTGTTTGTGCCTCCTAGGTTAAGACAGCGAGTGTTCCTGGAATTCCATGCCAAGAAGTCGGCAGGTCACCCGGGTATTGCCAGAACTCGGGAGTTGCTATCTAGGGCGGTGTGGTGGCCCTCGGTGGCTAAGGATGTGGATCAGTGGGTTCGGGCATGTGACATCTGTGCCCGAAATAAGACTCCTAGAGGGGTTCCTGTTGGCCCATTACATCCACTCTCTATCCCATCTAAGCCATGGACCCGCATTTCAATGGATTTTGTGGTGGACTTGCCCAAATCCTCGGGGATGACAGCCATCTGGGTTGTCGTTGACAGGTTTTCGAAGATGGCGCACTTCGTTCCACTGGTTGGGCTGCCATCGGCCAGACGCCTGTCTGAATTATTTATGCTGCATGTTGTGCGTCTCCACGGGTTGCCACTTGATGTGGTCTCTGACCGCGGATCCCAGTTTGTGGCCAAATTCTGGAGGGCATTTTGTTCCGATCTCCAGATTTCTGTCAGCTTGTCGTCAGGCTACCATCCGCAGTCTAATGGGCAGACTGAAAGGGTGAACCAGTCCTTGGAGCAGTTCCTCAGGTGTTATGTCTCCAAGTGTCAGACTGACTGGGTTGCTCATCTGTCCATGGCGGAGTTTGCCTATAACAACGCGGCTCACTCTGCTACAGGGATCTCTCCCTTCCTTTGTGTGTATGGGCATCATCCTATGGCCAATTCTTTTGACCCCCTGGACTCCACGCCTGGTGGTTCCTCTGTGGTTTCGGTCCTTAGAGGTATTTGGCGGAAAGTGAAGAAAGCCCTTGTGTCTGTGTCATTAGTGACCAAAAGGATTTTTGATAAGCGGAAAAGACCCTGCAGCTTCAAATTAGGAGACTTCGTCTGGTTGTCTACCAAGAATTTGAAGTTGAGACAGCCATCTCATAAGTTAGGGCCCCGGTTCATCGGCCCTTATAAGATCACCAGGGTTATCAATCCGGTGGCATTTCAGTTAGATCTGCCCCGTTCTTTGGGTATCAATAAAACATTTCATTGTTCCCTTTTAAAACGGGCGATTAGTAATCCTTCTTCCAGTGGAAGACCTTCCCCTCTTCTGATACGTGGCCAGAGGGAGTTTGTTGTTGAAAGGATTCTTGACTCCAAGGTGGTTCGGGGTCGGCTGTCATTTTTGGTGCACTGGAAGGGGTATGGCCCGGAGGAGCGGTCGTGGGTGCGCAGTTGTGATCTTCATGCCCCCAGACTGATACGCTCTTTCTTCTCGCAGTTCCCCGATAAACCCGGTGGTAGGGGTTCTTTGACCCCTCGTCAGAGGGGGGGTACTGTTAGGGTCTCCTGCCCTGTGCTGCCACGTCGTCATGGCAACCGGGAGACAAGTGCTAGTGGAGTAACCTGAGCGCAGCTGATACTCCGGTTCGGGTCTTTTGCTGTGCAGTGGTTATAGGCTCTGTGCACGGCAGGGGATCCGGTGCTGGTTTTTGTGCTCACAGTCTGTGAGGTCTGAGTGGGGCGTGGACAGCACCTGCTTTATAAGGCCTCTTTTCAGGGTAAGCAGATGCTGCTGAATCTTTGTTGGTTAGTCAGTTCATGAAAGTTAGCCAGTACTGTGTAGCTTTGTATTTGTTTGTTGCTTACTGCAAATAGGCCTGGGGATTTGGTATTACACTCTGCCAATCCAGACCTAGCAGTAAGACTGGAGTCAGTCGTTTAGCTTGCTGGGGTTCTGTTACTACTCTGTGAACTTAGCAAGTTTGCGGCTGTATTCTAAGACTTGCCTGTCTAATCCTGTCTCACTGTGCTAGGTGTCAGGGGTCAGTTTAGTGGCAGTAAGCTAAAACCTGTGCACTGCAAGTGAGAATTGGGATTGTGGAGATTCTCCTTGTGTCTATCATTCCATCTCTGACCAAGGAGTTTACTGCCACACCCGTTGGTAACCCTTTAGGGTTTTGCTGTTGCCCTTAGCAACAGCATTTCGGGTTCTCTACGTATTAAAACACAACATCTTGCTTTTCCATCTGAGCAGTTCTAATACAAGGGAGATACCCAGTTCCTTAGCCTCTGGGCTTCTCTGTTCACTTTGTGTTAATTTTGTTACCCTATCACCTTCTGTGTACGTTATGTCATATCCCCCAGTTTGTCTGTGAGTCCATCTGTTTTGCATAACAGTTCAAACACCAGTACATTCCTGCAGACACTGGAGTGCATAACAGTTCTGACACCAGTACTTTCCTGCAGGCACTGGTGTGCATAACAGATCCTTTGCATTTTGCCTGGCCCAACACTGTTTTGGGCATGAAATACGCTCGCAAAGTGGGCACACACACTATATTTTACCATTTTGAATAAGTAGCTGTAGTTTTGCAAGGGTTATCTAGTTTTGGGTCACAAATGTGATACCTGAAATCAACAGAGGGTGGTCACTTGCATATGACCCACTTGTATTTTACCTGGACCAATGCTGTTTTGGGCATGAAATACACTGGCAAACTGGGCACACACCATATTTCCCATTTTGAATAAGTAGCTGTAGTTTTCCAAGGGTTAACTAGTCTTGGGTCACAAATTTGACACCTGAAATCAACAGAGGGTGGTCACTTAAATATTACCCACTTGTAGTTTGCCTGGCCCAACGCTGGTTTTGGCATGAAATACACTGGCAAAGTGGGCACACACACCATATTTTACCATTTTTCATAAGTAACTGTAGTTTTGCAAAGGTTAACTAGTCTTGGGCCACAAATTTGACATCTGAAATCACAGAGCGTGGTCACTTGCATATGACCCACTTTTAGTTTGCCTGGCCCAACGCTGTTTTGGGCATGAAATAGCTGGCAAACTGGGCAGACACACCCTATTTTATCATTTGACATTTTGAATAAGTAGCTGTAGTTTTGCAAGAGTTAACTAGTCTTGGGCCACAAATGTGACATCTGAAATCAACAGAGGGTGGTCACTTGCATATGATCCACTTGACTTTTGCCTGGCTCAATGCTTGGGGGGTGAATCAATGATGCATGAGGTGGCAACCCTACCTGCCACCCATTCCCCAGTTTATCACTTTCCTTTCACTGCCGGTATACTGATCATTCCTTCATTTTTACAATGTAATTCCATCCCACTTTATTACTAGGCCTGTGTGCAGGTTCTTCATACAGGGTATTTCATATGAATACATGTATGTGTGCCAGTTTTCTCCTATAGGCCTTTATGACTTATCTCCCACAGTGTATCCCTCGCAGTGTGCCCAACATGGCTGCCTCACATGGTACGCTTGTGGATAGGATGAAAAATACATGGGCCCTCATTCTGAGCTGATCGCTCGCTAGCTGCTTTTAGCAGCACTGCAAACGCTAAGCCACCGCCCTCTGGGAGTGTATCCCAGCTTAGCCGAAGTGCGAACGAAAGGTCAGCTGAACTGCTCGTAAAAATTTTCATGCAGTTTCTGAGCAGCTCCAAACCTACTCCTACCTTGCGATCACTTCATTCAGTTTAGTTCCTGCTTTGATGTCACAAACACGCCCTGCGTTCGGCCAGCCACTCCTCCGTTTCCCCAGGCACGCCTGCGTTTTTACCTGTCACGCCTGCGTTTTTTTAGCACACTCCCTGAAAACGGCCAGAAACACCCACTTCCTGTCAATCACTCACCGATCAACAGAGCGACAGAAAAGCGTCGCACGACCTTGTGTTAAACTGCATAGTTTTGTGTGAAAGTACTTCGCGCGTGCGTACTGCGGCCCGTACGCATGCGCAAAAATGCCGCTTTTTCACCTAATCGCCACGCTGTGACCGAAAGCAGCTAGCGATCAACTCGGCATGAGGGCCATGGATCCATGTTATACATGTTAGGACCCTACTCCTAGTATTGGTATGCTGGAACCTGTCAACTTGTGTTTTCCCTTATTGGTGTAACCTATTCCACCCAGAGTAAACCTACGTAGTGCATCCAAGACAACTGCCTCACCTGGGGGTATATTTACTAAGGTCCCGATTTTGTCCGAGTTTTTTTTTTTTTAAAGTGTCATCTCGGGAATTTACTAAACGCAAATCTCGGCAGTGTCGGGCTATTTGTATTATTTTTCGTGGCAGAGTTCACAAATACAAATGAATACACCATCGGTCAAACACGGCTGTTTAGGTATACAACACGGTAATTTACCAAGCTTTCATATTTGTAATGTCCTCCGTGAAAGGGCAATTGCGACCGTGAAAATTTGCGATTCGAAAACAAAAAAGCGGGAAAAAAATAGACCTGCTTTTGGCTGGCGTGTTTATATGTGTTTCAACTTCACCATTAATCACACCTGAATTTAAGAGCATTTAAAAAGGGCCTAAGCGCATTACTCACATCCCTCACTCTGAAATGGCTGCTGGGCTGTGTAGCAGTGAAGTATTCTGTGCTGTGGGATTCCTGAGACTGCTCCATCAGTCTGGAAGAAACCAGGGCCATGAAACTGAATATGGTCAGCAGGTTGTACAGGTTTCGCGGAGGCTGCGCAGGCCTCATTTTTTTAGGGGGCGTTTAAACTTAAATGCATTGGACGATGATCAGGTCATACAGATGTTCTGTCTAAATAGAAACAACATTTTCCGTCTGTATGACCTTGTTAAACAGGACCTAGATCCTGAGACAGCACGCTCTCGCTCTATCTCAGGCCTGCACAAACTCCTTGCTGTGTTGCACTTTCTGGCTACTGGCAGCTTTCAGGCTGTGTGTGGTGATGTCATTGGAGTCTCTCAGCCCACCTTTGCAAAATACTTAAATCAAGTGATGTATACCATACATACTCATCTATGCCAAAGTCATTTATGGGGAATGTTACATTACACAGTGTTGTTGATATTTGTACTCATGTCACTCACCTAATTTGTTCAAATGTACACACAGGTGTTGGATGCTTTGCAACCCCACGTAGATGCCTCTATCTGCTTCCCTACCCAGGCGTCTCAGTGGCATGCAGTCAGGGTAGCTTTTTATGGCCTTGCTGGCATGCCCAATGTGCTAGGTGCCATAGATTGCACACACGTTCAGTTGAGAACACCTCGGGGTAGGCAGTATATTTATACCAATCAGCTCCTGGACCACTCCACTAATGTCCAGGTGGTTTGTGATGCAAACCTTAAAATAATGAGTGTTGTTGCGGGTACCCTGGCGGATGCCATGACTCCTTCATCCTCAGTCAGTTATCTCTGTTTGATAAATTTGAGGCCGAACAAATGCCCAATGGATGGCTGCTGGGTATGTAACTAGATATGTGTATACATCTATTAAAATGACCACTATGCCAGCAATGTGTGGCTGAATACCTACTTTACACTCTATACTATATATATGTCTTTCAGGTGATGGGGGATATGGCTGTTTCTCTTGGCTTCTGACGCCATTGTCCCGTCCTGATTCCCCTGCTGAACACAATTTCAATCATGCACATAAGTCCACTCGGAATGTTATAGAAAGATGTTTTGGGGTACTGAAATCTAGGTTTCGGTGTCTTGATAGGTCTGGTGGACTTTTGTTGTATAGTCCCTTAAAGGTGACTAGGAATGTGTTCTGCTGCTGTTTTCTTCATAACATGTGTTTGCAACAACATCTGCCACATGTTGAGGAGGAGGAAGAGGATGATGAAAACAATCAGGGGAGTTAGAAACATCTGGCGATACTTGGAGTACAGATGTAGGGAGGCAGGTAAGGCAAGAACTAATCCTCCTGCATTTTTCTGGTAAGTATATGTGTGTTTTTAATATGTTTTCTATTTCTGTAGCTACACACACACACACACACACACACACACACACACACACACACACACACACACACACACACACACACTGTGTATATATCTATATATATATATATATATCTATCTTGCTCTCTATATTTTTACTTTTTTCAAAATAAATACATATATATGGGTGTATATAATTTCCACATTTATTTTGACATATATATATATATATATATATATAAATATATATATATGAACAAGCATTAGTGACATATCAAAGATACATGTGTAATATATATTGTGGCTCTCTGTGTTAGAAATATTATGTGTGCTGCTCATGGGTTGTTCAGGAAGCCAAGCATGTGTTGAGTTGGTATAAATTTTATTATACATTTTTCTTTTTTTAAGGACACATGATTGTGTGGCCAAACCACAGAGTACAAATACAAGGCATTAACTCACACATGACTTGTATTTTGTACGTTTTAACTGCGTAATGGTTTGTAAACAAAACATAATGTTTACAATTTACATATTCATAATGTGGAGACATGGCCATTGTAATTGTGTTTAAACATGGCGTACTCACAATGCATATAAAATACATTGTTTAAAATAGGGGTGAATGCTCATTTTACAGAATGAATCATGACATTGTCATAATGAAAATACATGACAACCTAATAATAACATTAGTTTTGCTAACAATGCACACACATAATGCTCAAGTCTGACTAAATAGATTTGTTGTGCTAAACAATATGGATAATGACCTAGGAATAGTGTTTGGAATTAGGTCTGCAAAGAATTGGAATACTGACCAATAACTAATTAAGGATTGATTGATTGATTGATTGATTGGAATTAGGCCTGCAAAGAATTGGAATACTGTCCAAAAACTAATTAATGATTGATTGATTGATTGATTGATTGATTGATTGATTGACTGGAATTAGGCCTGCAAAGAATTGGAATACTGTCCAATAACTAATTAATGATTGAGTGATTGATTGATTGGAATTAGGCCTGCAAAGAATTGGAATACTGTCCAATAACTAATTCATGATTGATTGATTGATTGATTGATTAATTGATTGGAATTAGGCCTGCAAAGAATTGGAATACTGTCCAATAACTAATTAATGATTGATTGATTGATTGATTGATTGGAATTAGGCCTGCAAAGAATTGGAATACTGTCCAATAACTAACTAATTAATGATTGATTGATTGATTGATTGATCGATCGATTGATTGGAATTAGGCCTGCAAAGAATTGGAATACTGTCCAAGAACTAATTAATGATTGATCGATTGTAATTAGGCCTGCAAAGAATTGGAATACTGTCCAATAACTAATTAATTGATTGATTGATTTGATTGGAATTAGGCCTGCAAAGAATTGGAATACTGTCCAAGAACTAATTAATGATTGATTGATTGATTGATTGATTGATTGGAATTAGGCCTGCAAAGAATTGGAATACTGTCCAAAAACTAATTAATAATTGATTGATTGATTGATTGATTGGAACTAGGCCTGCAAAGAATTGGAATACTGTCCAATAACTAACTAATTAATGATTGATTGATTGATTGATTGGAATTAGGCCTGCAAAGAATTGGAATACTGTCCAAGAACTAATTAATAATTGATTGATTGATTGGAATTAGGCCTGCAAAGAATTGGAATACTGGCTAATAACTAATTAATGATTGATTGATTGATTGGAATTAGGCCTGCAAAGAATTGGAATACTGTCCAAGAACTAATTAATGATTGATTAATTGATTGGAATTAGTCCTGCAGAATATAAGGTTACTGACCAAGGAATAATAATTAATGATTGATTGATTGATTGATTGAATGATTGATAAATTTATTGGAACTAGGCCTGCAGAATATATGGTTACTGAGCAAGGAATAATGGCAATAAACAAACCCCAAAATTTACAAGGACCAAAAAATAAACAAACTCCAAACAAATAACACAACAGTAATGTCAATTAGAATTCAGAGTGGAAAGAATATGGACACCGATCAAGGACAATTTGTTAGTTATATTATTGTGATTAAGTGTATGAATGGTCATGTAAGATGGAGAGCGAATCTGACTTCAAATAAATAACATAATGGGTGAGTTAAATAAGGTACAATGTACATTTTCAGTGTCCTTCATACAGTACAACTTACACAGTTTTCTCCTCCTAAACAGAATGAATCTCCAGACTGGCTGCTTATTTTTTTGGGAAGCACTTTGGAGGCTGCTGTGCCTTTCCCAGTGACATTTGTCCGTGTACGGCTGGATCGCCTTAGTGGGGAGGTAACTGGGGTAGTGACACTGCAGCTACCACAGAACTCACTGCTACTCTGAGTAACCTGAGCCAAAACATCAGTTTACAACAAGCTACACAACCAAGAACCAGCTCAGGAACCACCTCCTCCCTCTCACTCCCCCCTCCACCTCACTCACCTCCTCCACCTCACTCACCTCCTTCACCTCATTCACCTCTGACTGTGACATAGTACAGACAAACAACAATTAACACTGAGGAAAATAAAACAAATAAACACTCCTCCACTACCACTACACCACACAGCAACCAGAAACACACACACACACACACACACACACACACACACACACACACACACACACACACACACACACACACACACACACACACACACACACACACACCCACCAATAGACTTTAACCAAAAATGATAACCACAAAAAATAGACAAACTCCAAACTGCACAACAAGAATGACAAGACTACTTTCAAACACAATACAGCACTCAGAAATCACTAAACCACACAAAAACCACTAAACAACTCTCCAACACCACAGACCACAACCTCTCACCTCTCCACTAGCTAAACCCACGAGGTTCGGACGGTTTGGGGTGTATTTATACGATGCCGCACAGAGACTCCTCCATCTGAAACACAACCAATCACGTTCGAGGGACAAAACCAAAAGTAAAAGTGGAAATGCGGCCTCGAAAAACATACAACAACACTGCCGCGAATGCGAACTATCAATCCGTAAAAAAAAAAAAAAAACATCTTCGGCCGCAAAACAATACTAGTGATGAGCGGGTTCGGTTCCTCGTAATCCGAACCCCCCCGAACTTCACCCTTTTTACACGGGTCCGAGGCAGACTCGGATCCTCCCGCCTTGCTCGGTTAACCCGAGCGCGCCCGAACGTCATCATCCCGCTGTCGGATTCTCACGAGATTCGGATTCTATATAAGGAGCCACGCGTCGCCGCCATTTTTCACTCGTGCATTGGAAGTGATAGTGAGAGGACGTGGCTGGCGTCCTCTCACTTTGTTTCAGGGGGCTGCAGTGCAAATATCTTTATTCTGGGGACCAGCAGTATTATAGGAGGAGTACAGTGCAGAGTTTTGCTGACCAGTGACCACCAGTATTATACGTTGTCTGCCTGAAAAACGCTCCATATCTGTGCTCAGTGTGCTGCATATATCTGTGCTCACACTGCTTTATTGTGGGGACTGGGGACCAGCAGTATTATATAGGAGGAGTACAGTGCAAAGTTTTGCTGACGAGTGACCACCAGTATTTTACGTTGTCTGCCTGAAAAACGCTCCATATATGTGCTCAGTGTGCTGCATATATCTGTGCTCACACTGCTTTATTGTGGGGACCGGGGACCAGCAGTATTATATAGGAGGAGTACAGTGCAGAGTTTTGCTGACCAGTGACCACCAGTATTATACGTTCTCTGCCTGAAAAACGCTCCATATCTGTGCTCAGTGTGCTGCATATATCTGTGCTCACACTGCTTTATTGTGGGGACTGGGGGACCAGCAGTATTATATAGGAGGAGTACAGTGCAGAGTTTTGCTGACCAGTGGCCACCAGTATTATACGTTCTCTGCCTGAAAAACGCTCCATATCTGTGCTGCATTGTAGTATATAGTAGGAGTACAGTGCATAATTTTGCTGACCACCAGTATATAATATATAGCAGTACGGTACAGTAGGCCACTGCTCTACCTACCTCTGTGTCGTCAAGTATACTATCCATCCATACCTGTGGTGCATTTCAGTTGTGCGCAGTATATATAGTAGTAGGCCATTGCTATTGATACTGGCATATAATTCCACACATTAAAAAATGGAGAACAAAAATGTGGAAGGTAAAATAGGGAAAGATCAAGATCCACTTCCACCTCGTGCTGAAGCTGCTGCCACTAGTCATGGCCGAGATGATGAAATGCCATCAACGTCGTCTGCCAAGGCCATTGCCCAATGTCATAGTAGAGAGCATGTAAAATCCAAAACACAAAAGTTCAGTAAAATGACCCAAAAATCAAAATTAAAAGCATCTGAGGAGAAACGTAAACTTGCCAATATGCCATTTATGACACGGAGTGGCAAGGAACGGCTGAGGCCCTGGCCTATGTTCATGGCTAGTGGTTCAGCTTCACATGAGGATGGAAGCACTCATCCTCTCGCTAGAAAAATGAAAAGACTTAAGCTGGCAAAAGCACAGCAAAGAACTGTGCGTTCTTCTAAATCACAAATCCCCAAGGAGAGTCCAATTGTGTCGGGTGCGATGCCTTACCTTCCCAACACTGGCCGGGAAGAGGTGGCGCCTTCCACCATTTGCACGCCCCCTGCAAGTGCTGGAAGGAGCACCCGCAGTCCAGTTCCTGATAGTCAAATTGAAGATGTCACTGTTGAAGTACACCAGGATGAGGATATGGGTGTTGCTGGCGCTGAGGAGGAAATTGACAATGAGGATTCTGAATGGTGAGGTGGTTTGTTTAAGTCAGGCACCCGGGGAGACACCTGTTGTCCATGGGACGAATATGACCATTGACATGCCTGGTCAAATTACAAAAAAAAATCACCTCTTCGGTGTGGAATTATTTTAACACAAATCCGGACAACAGGTGTCAAGCCGTGTGTTGCCTTTGTCAAGCTGTAGTAAGTAGGGGTAAGGACGTTAACCACCTCGGAACACCCTCCCTTATACGTCACCTGCAGCGCATTCATCATAAGTCAGTGACAAGTTCAAAAACTTTGGATGACAGCGGAAGCAGTCCACTGACCACTAAATCCCTTCCTCTTGTAACCAAGCTCCTGCAAACCACACCACCAACTCCCTCAGTGTCAATTTCCTCCTTACACAGGAAAGCCACTAGTCCTGCAGGCCATGTCACTGTCAAGTCTGACGAGTCCTCTCCTGCCTGGGATTCCTCCGATGCATCCTTGAGTGTAACGCCTCCTGCTGCTGGCGCTGCTGTTGTTGCTGCTGGGAGTCGATCGTCATCCCAGAGGGGAAGTCGGAAGACCACTTGTACTACTTCCAGTAAGCAATTGACTGTCCAACAGTCCTTTGCGAGGAAGATGAAATATCACAGCAGTCATCCTGCTGCAAAGCGGATAACTCAGGCCTTGGCAGCCTGGGCGGTGAGAATCGTGTTTCCGTTATCCAGCGTTAATTCACAGGCAACTACAGACTTGATTGAGGTACTGTGTCCCCGGTACCAAATACCATCTAGGTTCCATTTCTCTAGGCAGGCGATACCGAAAATGTACACAGACCTCAGAAAAAGAGTCACCAGTGTCCTAAAAAATGCAGTTGTACCCAATGTCCACTTAACCACGAGCATGTGGACAAGTGGAGCAGGGCAGACTCAGGACTATATGACTGTGACAGCCCACTGGGTAGATGTATTGCCTCCCGCAGCAAGAACAGCAGCGGCGGCACCAGTAGCAGCATCTCGCAAACGCCAACTCGTTCCTAGGCAGGCTACGCTTTGTATCACCGCTTTCCAGAAGAGGCACACAGCTGACAACCTCTTACGGAAACTGAGGAACATCATCGCAGAATGGCTTACCCCAAATGGACTCTCCTGGGGATTTGTGACATCGGACAACGCCAGCAATATTGTGCGTGCATTACATCTGGGCAAATTCCAGCACATCCCATGTTTTGCACATACATTGAATTTGGTGGTGCAGAATTATTTAAAAAACGACAGGGGCGTGCAAGAGATGCTGTCGGTGGCCCGAAGAATTGCGGGCCACTTTCGGCATTCAGCCACCGCGTGCCGAAGACTGGAGCACCAGCAAACAGTCCTGAACCTGCCCTGCCATCATCTGAAGCAAGAGGTGGTAACGAGGTGGAATTCAACCCTCTATATGCTTCAGAGGATGGAAGAGCAGCAAAAGGCCATTCAAGCCTATACATCTGCCTACAATATAGGCAAAGGAGGGGGAATGCACCTGACTCAAGCACAGTGGAGAATGATTTCAACGTTGTGCAAGGTTCTGCAACCCTTTGAACTTGCCACACATGAAGTCAGTTCAGACACTGCCAGCCTGAGTTAGGTCATTCCCCTCATCAGGCTTTTGCAGAAGAAGCTGGAGACATTGAAGGAGGAGCTAAAACAGAGCGATTCCGCTAGGCATGTGGGACTTGTGGATGGAACCCTTAATTCGCTTAACCAGGATTCACGGGTGGTCAATCTGTTGAAATCAGAGCACTACATTTTGGCCACCGTGCTCGATCCTAGATTTAAAACCTACGTTGGATCTCTCTTTCCGGCAGACACAAGTCTGCAGAGGTTCAAAGACCTGCTGGTGAGAAAATTGTCAAGTCAAGCGGAACGTGACCCGTCAACAGCTCCTCCTTCACATACTCCCGCAACTGGGGGAGCGAGGAAAAGGCTAAGAATTCCGAGCCCACCCGCTGGCGGTGATGCAGGGCAGTCTGGAGCGAGTGCTGACATCTGGTCCGGACTGAAGGACCTGCCAACGATTACTGACATGTCGTCTACTGTCACTGCATATGATTCTCTCACCATTGAAAGAATGGTGGAGGATTATATGAGTGACCGCATCCAAGTAGGCACGTCAGACAGTCCGTACGTATACTGTCAGGAAAAAGAGGCCATTTGGAGGCCCTTGCAGAAACTGGCTTTATTTTACCTAAGTTGCCCACCCTCCAGTGTGTACTCCGAAAGAGTGTTTAGTGCAGCCGCACACCTTGTCAGCAATCGGCGTACGAGGTTTCTTCCAGAAAATGTGGAGAAGATGATGTTCATCAAAATGAATTATAATCAATTCCTCCGTGGAGACATTCACCAGCAGCAATTGCCTCCAGAAAGTACACAGGGACCTGAGATGGTGGATTCCAGTGGGGACGAATTAATAATCTGTGAGGAGGGGGATGTACACAGTGAAAGGGGTGAGGAATCGGACAATGAGGAGGAGGTGGACATCTTGCCTCTGTAGAGCCAGTTTGTGCAAGGAGAGATTGATTGCTTCTTTTTTGGTGGGGGCCCAAACCAACCAGTCATTTCAGTCACAGTTGTGTGGCAGACCCTGTCGCTGAAATGATGGGTTTGTTAAAGTGTGCATGTCCTGTTTATACAACATAAGGGTGGGTGGGAGGGCCCAAGGACAATTCCATCTTGCACCTCTTTTTTCTTTCATTTTTCTTTGCATCATGTGCTGTTTGGGGACTATTTTTTTGAAGTGCCATCCTGCCTGACACTGCAGTGCCACTCCTAGATGGGCCAGGTGTTTGTGTCGGCCACTTGTGTCGCTTAGCTTAGCCATCCAGCGACCTTGGTGCTCCTCTTTTTTTCTTTGCATCATGTACTGTTTGGGGACTATTTTTTTGAAGTGCCATCCTGTCTGACACTGCAGTGCCACTCCTAGATGGGCCAGGTGTTTGTGTCGGCCACTTGGGTCACTTAGCTTAGTCATCCAGCGACCTCGGTGCAAATTTTAGGACTAAAAATATTATTGTGAGGTGTGAGGTGTTCAGAATAGACTGAAAATTAGTGGAAATTATGGTTATTGAGGTTAATAATACTATGGGATCAAAATGACCCCCAAATTCTATGATTTAAGCTGTTTTTGAGGGGTTTTTGTAAAAAAAACACCCGAATTCAAAACACACCCGAATCCGACAAAAAATTTTCAGGGAGGTTTTGCCAAAACGCGTCCGAATCCAAAACACGGCCGCGGAACCGAATCCAAAACCAATACACAAAACCTGAAAAATGTCCGGTGCACATCACTAAACAATAAGGCTGAAAAATTACGGAAAAAATACAAATCACATCAACATTAAAAAAAACGAAAAACGAAAACTTGGCAGCTTAGTAAATTACCAAATACTGATGCAAAAAGTTGCACAAAAATACGACCGATAAATACGACCTGTGTGAGTGGAGAGGACAACCCATGGAAGTTATTACCCAAAATGTCTGCAACAAACCCTGCAATTATGCTTATTGTGCAATCAAGGTTTTTGTTGGTCTTAATTATTTCTGTATGCTTTTGTACTTATAATTCTAAATCCTCTGTATTATGTATCATGTGTTTGGTGTATATAAAGTGACTTTGAGTCCTGCGGGGAAAAAATTCTATATAAATAAAATGATTAATTATTAAGTAATCATTATTGTTACTAGTGCGGTCCCTATCATGAGAAGAGGCAACAACACCAGTGACGTCATGCACCTTGGAAGGAGAGAGGGTGTGCATCAAGCAGGAGAGGTCAGTTCAGCAGCCAGCACTGTGCTCCCCGGCCCACTATCAGCTGCAGCCTGTGCAAAGAGGAGTGTGGGCAAAATCGGGGCTGGCAGGGAGCTGTCTGAGTGAGACTGAATGCGCTGTCCTTGGCACCTGTTGCAGTCAGTCTTAATTCCATGCTAAGGGAGTAGATCTATCTGGGGGTGGGGTGTTCTGTGCTAGGAGAGTTGATCTGTCTGAGAGGCAGGGGATTATTTGATGCTAAGGGGAGACAATAATTTGTGTCAGGTGGAGGAAGAATTTGTACTAGGGAGAGATGTTCTAAAGGGAGATGACCTATGGGGGAGAGGTTTTTCTATGCTAGAGAATGCTATCTGTCTGAGGGGGAGTGGGCTATTCTATGCTAAGGGGAGATCTGTCTGAGGGTAGGTGAGTTATTTAGTGCTAAAGGGAGAGTATCTATTTTGGAGGGGATATTCTGTGCTAAACAGAGATTATCTGTCTGATAGGGCTATTTTATCCTAAGGGAGATGATGATCTATCTGAGGGGCAGTAGTGGTTTTACCACAAAGCAACACAAGCGGCCACTTGTTGACAGGGGTTTTTAATTGACAGGGGTATTTAATTGTGTTGTTGACAGGGGTTTAATTGTGTTAATTAATCGAGTTGACACCGCTCTGTCTCCTTTCCTGCACAGTGCACTGCTATTGTGTTGTGCTGTGTGTACACAGAGAGAGAGAGAGGAGACAAGAGGGTGAGGATACGCCATAGGAGAGTACACTAATACCCATTTCTCTAACTTCCTAGAGGATGCTGGGGACTCCGTAAGGACCATGGGGATAGACGGGCTCCGCAGGAGACATGGGCACTTTAAGAAAGACTTTGACTCTGGGTGTGCACTGGCTCCTCCCTCTATGCCCCTCCTCCAGACCTCAGTTTGATACTGTGCCCAGTGGAGACTGGGTGCATTTCAGGAGCTCTCCTGAGTTTCCTGTAAAGGAAGCATTTTGTTAGGTTTTTTATATTCAGGGAGCCTGCTGGCAACAGACTCCCTGCATCGAGGGACTGAGGAGAGAGAAACAGACCCACTTCTCTGAGTTTCAGGGCTCTGTTTCTTAGGCTACTGGACACCATTAGCTCCAGAGGGATCGGTACGCAGGTCTCACCCTAGCCGTCTGTCCCAGAGCCGAGCCGCGCCGCCGTCCTCCTCGCAGAGCCGGAAGATTGAAGCCGGGTGAGTATTGAGGAAAAGAACATCAGAGGCGGCAGAAGACACCTTGATCTTCATGGAGGTAACGCACAGCACTGCAGCTGTGCGCCATTGCTTCCATTCACCTCACACACCTCGGTCACTGTAAGGGTGCAGGGTGCAGGGTGCAGGGGGGGGGGGCGCCCTGGGCAGCAATTTAAACCTCTCCTGTGGCATATATAGATATATACATGTACAGCTGGGCACTGTACATGTATATAAAGAGCCCCTGCCATGTTATTGAGAAATTTGAGCGGGACAGAAGCCCGCCGCCGAGGGGGCGGGGCTTCTCCCTCAGCACTCACCAGCGCCATTTTTCTCCACAGCACCGCTGAGAGGAAGCTCCCCGGACTCTCCCCTGCTTAACACACGGTGAAAGAAGGGTTTTAAAGTAGAGGGGGGGGCACATAATTGGCGCATATACATAACAAAAGCGCTACTGGGTAAACATACTGTGTTTTTTCCTGGGTCATATAGCGCTGGGGTGTGTGCTGGCATACTCTCTCTCTGTCTCTCCAAAGGGCCTGGTGGTGAACCTGTCTTCAGAAAAGAGCTTCCCTGTGTGTGTGTGGTGTGTCGGTACGAGTGTGTCGACATGTCTGAGACTGAAGGCTCACCTAAGGAGGAGGGGGAGTGTATGAATGTTAGTTCTCCGTCGGCTGTGCCGACACCTGACTGGATGGATATGTGGAATGTTCTAAGTGCTAATGTTAATTTATTGCACAAAAGATTAGACAAAGCTGAAGCTGGGGTACAGTCAGGGAGTCAACCCATGCCTGTCCCAATGTCGCCTGGAACTTCGGGGTCTCAGAAGCGCCCACATCCCAAATAGTTGACACAGATACCGACACGGATTCAGACTCCAGTGTCGACTATGATGATGCAAAATTACAGCCAAAGGTGGCTAAATGTATTCGATATATTATTATCGCAATAAAAGATGTTTTGCATATCACTGAGGAACCCCCTGTCCCTGACACGAGGGTACACATGTATAAGGGAAAGAAACCTGAGGTCACCTTTCCCTCATCACATGAGCCGAACGAATTATGCGAAAAAGCGTGGGAAACTCCAGACAAAAAACTGCAGATTCCCAAGAGGATTCTAATAGCGTATCCTTTCCCGTCGCAGGACAGAATCCGGTGGGAATCCTCCCCTAGGGTAGACAAAACTTTGACGCGCTTATCAAAAAAGATAGCGCTTCCATCCCAAGATACGGCTACCCTCAAGGATCCTGCTGACCGCAAGCAGGAGGTTACCTTGAAGTCCATTTACACACATTCTGGTACGTTACTCAGACTGGCTATTGCGTCGGCCTGGGTTTGTAGTGCTGTAGCAGCATGGACAGATTCCTTATCAGCGGATATTGAGACCCTTGATAAGGATACCATTTTAATGACTCTAGGGCATATAAAAGATGCTGTCTTATATATGAGGGATGCTCAAAGAGACATTAGTTTACTGGGTTCCAGGATAAACGCTATGTCTATTTCTGCTAGGCGTGTCTTATGGACCCGACAGTGGTCAGGTGATGCCGACTCCAAGAGACATATGGAGTTGTTGCCTTACAAGGGTGAGGAATTGTTTGGAGAGGGCCTCTCAGACCTCGTCTCCACGGCTACGGCAGGTAAATCTAATTTTTTTCCATATATTCCCTCACAATCTAAGAAAGCGCCTCATTATCAAATGCAGTCCTTTCGTTCCAATAAAAGCAAGAGAGTACGTGGATTGTCCTTTCTTGCCAGAGGTAAGGGCAGAGGGAAGAAGCTGCATAACACAGCTAGTTCCCAGGAACAGAAGTCCTCCCCGGCCTCTGCAAAATCCACCGCATGACGCTGGGGCTCCCCTGAGGAAGTCCGCCCCAGTGGGGGCACGTCTTCGACTGTTCAGCCACATCTGGGTTCACTCACAGGTGGATCCCTGGGCAATAGAAATTGTTTCCCAGGGTTACAAGCTGGAATTCGAAGAGGTGCCTCCTCGACGGTTTTTCAAATCGGCCCTACCGACTTCCCCCCTGGAAAGGGAGTTAGTGTTACATGCGATTCGCAAATTGTGTCTTCAACAAGTGGTGGTAGAGGTTCTCCTGCTTCAAAGAGGGAAGGGGTACTACTCAACTCTGTTTGTGGTCCCGAAACCGGACGGTTCGGTTAGACCCAATTTGAATTTAAAATCCCTGAACCTTTACTTAAAATGGTTCAAGTTCAAGATGGAATCGCTCAGAGCGGTCATCGCCAGCCTGGAAGGGGGAGATTTTATGGTATCTCTGGACATAAAGGATGCATACCTGCATGTTCCCATATATCCTCCTTATCAGGCGTACCTGAGATTTGCGGCACAGGATTGTCATTAGCAATTTCAGGCGTTGCCGTTTGGGCTTTCCACGGCCCCGAGAATTTTCACCAAGGTAATGGCGGAAATGATGGTGCTCCTGCGCAAACATGGTGTCACAATTATCCCGTACTTGGACGATCTCCTCATAAAAGCGAGATCACGGGAGAAGTTGCTGAACAGCGTATCACTTTCACTGACTGTGTTACAGCGACACGGCTGGATTATCAATATTCCAAAGTCGCAGCTGAATCCCACAACTCGTCTGCGCTTCTTGGGCATGATTCTGGACACAGACCAGAAGAGGATTTTTCTTCCAATAGAAAAAGCGCAGAAACTCATGACTCTAGTCATGAACCTGTTGAAGCCAAAACAAGTGTCAATACGTCATTGCACTCAAGTCCTGGGAAAAATGGTGGCGACATACGAAGCCATTCCCTACGGCAGATTCCATGCAAGGACATTCCAATGGGACCTATTGGACAAATGGTCCGGGTCACATCTGCAAATGCATCAGTGGATCACCCTGTCCCCCAGGGCCAGATTATCTCTCCTGTGGTGGCTGAACAGTGCTCACCTTCTAGAGGGCCGCAGGTTCGGCATTCAGGACTGGATCCTGGTAACCACGGACGCGAGCCTCCGAGGTTGGGGAGCAGTCACACAGGGAAGAAATTTCCAAGGCCTTTGGTCAAGTCAAGAGACTTGTCTCCACATCAACATCCTGGAACTAAGGGCCATATACAACGCCCTACGTCAAGCGGAGGCATTACTTCGCGACAAACCAGTTCTGGTTCAGTCAGACAATGTCACCGCAGTGGCACATGTAAACCGCCAAGGCGGCACAAGGAGCAGGGTGGCAATGGCGGAAGCCACCAGAATTCTTCACTGGGCGGAGAATCATGTAAGCGCTCTGTCAGCAGTGTTTATTCCGGGAGTGGACAACTGGGAAACAGACTTCCTCAGCAGACACAACCTGCATCCGGGAGAGTGGGGACTTCATCAAGAAGTCTTTGCGCAGATTGCAAGTCGGTGGGGACTGCCCCAAATAGACATGATGGCGTCCCGTCTCAACAGAAAGCAACAAAGGTATTGCACCAGGTCAAGAGACCCTGAGGCGGTAGCTGTGGACACCCTAGTGACACCGTGGGTGTTCCAGTCGGTCTATGTGTTTCCTCCTCTTCCTCTCATACCCAAGGTGTTGAGGATAATAAGAAAAAGAGGAGTGAGAACAATACTCATTGTTCCGGATTGGCCACAAAGGACCTGGTATCCGGATCTGGAGGAAATGCTCACAGAAGATCCGTGGCCTCTTCCTCTAAGGCAGGACCTGTTACAAAAAGGTCCCTGTCTGTTCCAAGACTTACCGCGGCTGCGTTTGACGGCATGGCGGTTGAACGCCGGATCCTAGCGGAAAAAGGTATTCCGGATGAGGTTATTCATACGTTAATAAAGGCTAGGAAGGACGTGACATCTAAACATTATCACCGAATACGGCGTAAATATGTTTCTTGGTGTGAGGCCAGGAATGCTCCTACGGCAGAATTCCATCTAGGCCGTTTTCTTAACTTCGTACAAACTGGAGTGAATTTGGGCCTAAAATTAGGCTCCATTAAAGTTCAGATTTCGGCCTTATCCATTTTCTTTCAAAAGGAATTGGCCTGAAGTACAGACTTTTGTGAAGGGAGTACTGCATATTCAGCCTCCTTTTGTACCTCCGGTGGCGCCTTGGGATCTTAACGTGGTGTTAAGTTTCCTTAAGTCACATTGGTTTGAACCACTTTAAACAGTGGAGTTGAAATATCTCACTTGGAAGGTGGTCATGTTGTTAGCCTTGGCTTCGGCTAGGCGAGTTTCGGAATTGGTGGCTTTATCACATAAAAGCCCCTATCTGGTTTTCCATATGGATAGAGCGGAATTGCGGACCCGTCCTCAATTCCTACCTAAGGTGGTCTCATCCTTTCATATGAACCAACCTATTGTCGTGCCTGTGGCTACACGTGACTTGGAGGATTCCGAGTCCCTGGATGTGGTCAGGGCTTTGAAAATTTACGTGGCCAGAACGGCTAGGATCAGGAAAACAGAAGCACTGTTTGTCCTGTATGCAGCCAACAAGGTTGGCGGCCCTGCTTCAAAGCAGACTATTGCTCGCTGGATCTGTAACACGATTTAGCAGGCGCATTCTACGGCAGGATTGCCGTTACCGAAATCGGTTAAGGCCCATTCCACTAGGAAGGTGGGCTCATCTTGAGCGGCTGCCCGAGGGGTCTCGGCACTACAGCTGTGCCGAGCTGCTACTTGGTCGGGGTCAAACACCTTTGCAAAGTTCTATAAGTTTGATACCCTGGCTCAGGAGGACCTCCTGTTTGCTCAATCGGTGCTGCAGAGTCATCCGCACTCTCCCGCCCGTTTGGGAGCTATGGTATAATCTCCATGGTCCTTACAGAGTCCCCAGCATCCTCTAGGACGTTAGAGAAAATAAGATTTTAAACCTACCGGTAAATCTTTTTCTCGTAGTCCGTAGAGGATGCTGGGCGCCCGTCCCAAGTGCGGACTACTTCTGCAAGACTTGTATATAGTTATTGCTTACATAAGGGTTATGTTATAGTTTCATTGGTTTTGGACCGATGATATGTTGTTTTTTCATACTGTTAACTAGATAGTATATCACAAGTTATACGGTGTGATTGGTGTGGCTGGTATGAATTTTGCCCTTGGATTAACTAAAATCCTATCCTCGTACTGTCCGTCTCCTCTGGGCACAGTTTCTCTAACTGAGGTCTGGAGGAGGGGCATAGAGGGAGGAGCCAGTGCACACCCAGAGTCAAAGTCTTTCTTAAAGTGCCCATGTCTCCTGCGGAGCCCGTCTATCCCCATGGTCCTTACGGAGTCCCCAGCATCCTCTACGGACTACGAGAAAAAGATTTACCGGTAGGTTTAAAATCTTATTTTCACAACGCACAAATAACCTGGTATATTGTTGGGTTGACACAGGTTGAGGTGTGGTGTAAAAAGGGGTATGTATGATTTTCCTGGGTCTACTGACCTGGTATTTCAACCCAGGAATAAAGCAGGGTTATTCCCGGGTTGAAGTGCAGTGTGAACAGGTTCCCGGGCTTGGCTTGCCTGATCTCCAGGCGCCGCCTACGCACACGTCACCAACCCGGCCATATACCGGGTTGATGATGGCAGTCTAAAGAGGTCTTTAGCAGGTCACACACAGGAAGCACCCATGGACAAGTACCAGGTGCGACCCACTAAAGGCGATGTGAAAGCGGTATAATATATACAAGAATTGAAGGTAGACGGCTGGGGGTGGAGTGTGTGGATCCGGCATCGGCAGGTCCTGGCTTTGATGGTAGCAGCGGTTGCAGCACGTACTGGTGGTGGTGGGGTTTTGATGGTGGCCGCAGCATCCGGTCCGGTGGTCAATAGGGGGTCTTAGTATCTGGTCTGGTGTTCAAGAGGGGTCTTGCTTATTAACAGTTTGTTACATAGCGCAGCAAATTCCATTGCAGTTTACAAATGAAAACAACAATAAAACAAAACTGGGTAATAAACAGTCATAGAGGTAGGAAGGCCCTGCTCGCAATTTTACAATCTATAATCTATAGAATAGGGGCTCACGTAAAGTTGGATGTATTTGGGTGTTCTGTGTGTGAAATATTAATTTCAGTACTGCACAAGGACAGAAAAAAGACTTGTGTCTGTAGGCTGATTTGTCTCATCTTGCACATATACTACTTGGCTACTTATGCTTAGAGAGGCAGAATGGGGGTGGGTACAGGCCAATACAGATGTAGCCACTGTTATCTTGACTGGCTGAGGCGTTTGTCCCGATTGGGCATACGCAGCGTACCGGGGCGCAGGGAGGTGTGCCTAGTCACAGAGAGGCGTGCCCAATCCCACTGAGGCAGACAGAGCGTTTGGCGTTACCTTTACATGTAATACCTGCGATCATCCACCAGATGTCACTTTTTACAATCACTACTGCGCATGCGTGTTGTCTCCCGTAAAATACAATACTGAAATATATAGTAAGGACTACTTTACTAAGGCGTCTCATTATGCTGCATACAGTAAATACTCATTACGCTGCATTATTTAATACAGTATATACGGTACTGACACAAATAGTACAGCATACAGTATATGATCCATTTACAGTACTTTATGAATATGTGAGCGTCCAAGTCCCGCAGACAAAACAACATAAAACCAGTACTGTCGCAAATGGACTCGTTAGAAGCTCACTATTGCCTCTTGACATTAGGAATTTTGTATAGTATGTTAGCATCCTAATCCCGTAGCCATTACAGCATAATCAAAACCAATGGATTTATTCATCTGTCTGCGGCGAAGTGGTGAAGTGTTCCACTGCCTATACTCAGAGTCCCGGGTTCGATTCCTAAAGTACGAATGCATGTTAGTTCTTTCCAGACACTTTTTTTTTATTCACATAAACCAGGGCAAAACTGCAGGAGCGGTTCTACTGTTAAGGTTCTATGCACTGTACAGTACACATACAATTCTGTAGCAGGGCAGACTCAATAGAAATGGCTACCACCTGTGACTCCTTGCCCCACTGAGGCCCTAGGCTATGGAGCAAGTAACAGCCCAGATTTTGCAGGCTATGGGGCAATGCAGAAGGAATGTCACAATCCCCTAGCTAAAATACACAGGGGCGATAGGGAAAAGCGAGGTCTATGCACATTACAGTACACCGGACTCAATGGCATAACACACTGGCAAAATGTCTGCCGCCCCTGAATCCCCACCATGTGGCAGGAAGCGCTGAGATATGGAGTGAGAGATGGCATAAATTTTGCAGGCTACGGGGCAATGCTGAAGGAGCGCCACAATCCCCTAGCTAAAATACACAGGGGTGATAGGAATAAGCGAGGTCTATGCACATTACGGTACAGCGGACTCGATCGCATAGCACACTGGCAAAATGTCCGCCACTCATGAACCCCCTCCATGTGGCAGGCAGCGCTTGGATATGGAGTGAGAGATGGCATAAATTTTGCAGGCTACGGGGCAATGCTGAAGGAGCGTCACAATCCTCTAGCTAAAATACACAGGGGTGATAGGGATAAGCGAGGTCTATGCACATTACGGTACACCGGACTCAATCGCATAGCACACTGGCAAAATGTCCGCCGCCCCTGAACCCCCACCACGTGGCAGGCAGCGTTCGGATATGGAGTGAGAGATGGCATAAATTTTGCAGGCTACGGGGCAATGCTGAATGAGCGTCACAATCCCCTAGCTAAAATACACAGGGGCGATAGGGATAAGCGAGGTCTATGCACATTATGGTACAGCAGACTCGATCGCATAGCACACTGGCAAAATGTCCGCCGCCCCTGAACACCCACCACGTGGCAGGCAGCGCTCGGATATGGAGTGAGAGATGGCATAAATTTTGCAGGCTACGGGGCAATGCTGAAGTAGTGTCAAAATCCCCTAGCTAAAATAACAGTACACAGAGGCAATAAGGTCCCGTAGAATGATCAAATAATAAATGCTGTATAATGTACAGTATATAGACCCAAAACAAGGAGTTTAAGCAACAGTGTGGTTTATTAAAGTCAGGGATGTGGTACAGTACAGTAAGTCAGCAGCCAAGTCCCCTAGCCATTAGGGCTTAATATAAAACCAATGGCAAGCGATCACTGCTTACTGTACATTTAGATATGAGCTTGTGTACAGTATCTGTCATGAGGTGTTTTTTTCACTGACACTATTATTTTTTCTATTGTAATATACAGAGCTGGCAAACTAGCCAAACGGGGCACAATCAGCTTCTGCTGAATAAAATGAGATGCTACATGCCTATATTCTGTGTGTGACTGCGGCTCTATGACATGAAATATGAAAATTTCAATATGAAATGCATTACTAATGTGCGGCATTATGTGTATAAGGTGTACTACAATATTTTCTGGCGTAACAAAGAAAGGGCACTACTGCATGGTCTAATGTGAATAAAGATCAATGTGGTGTGGTGTAATGTGAATAAGTGGGAATACTTTGAGGAGTAATGTGGTACTATTATATGATGTAACGAGAATAAGAGACACTGCTGCATGATATAATGTGAATAAAGTTGCAGTACTGTGTTGTGTCATTTCATCTTAAGGAATTATTGTGTTACCATGCCCCTTCCCAGCAAGAACATGCACCGTTTTGGGCTGGCACTAAATGTGCACACTGTTCCTATTTAAAATATAGGGGGTAGGAGCACCAAAATGGGTGATGGTGCTGGGAAAGGGGTGCAGGGTTAGAGGCGGAACTAGCATCTGTGCAAGGGGGCATCAGCCAAAATCTAGCCTAGGGCATCATGTTGGTCAGGTACGGCTCTGGTAATACTGTATACTGTACTGTTAGTTACTGTACTTTGCATTCAATAGAGATACTGTTTGCACACAGGTTTTACATGAATCATTGGCAATGCTGCAGGAGTGTCTCATTAGGCTATCTAAAATATACCACGACTATGGTTGGGGATACAGTAGGTAAGTTCTGTCACCATAAGCTGTCTGCTGTGTATAGCAGATTTCCGTCTGGGATGCATTTGTGTGTTTGTAATAAAAAAACAATTTTTTTTACTGTACATTTAGTGTATACAGTATTTCTCCCCCATAACGGCACATCATACTGTACATTTACCCCCATGTATTGTACCATACCATACTGTATAATGGAATATTTATTGGAAAAGCATCAATATTAATGTAAAAAAAGTATTTATTACAACATCCGATTCCATGTACTGTACTGATCAAAAATGTACAGTACTCTTATTCAGGACTTATAAAACTGAAAATAACTGTTCATACACATCAATAACATTACTACTGTATAGTATAATGTATAATATTGTACATTAGCTTATGCAATAATCAGACAAAGGCAATTTTATAAAAATTTCTAATAATGCATCAATTTAAAATTTTAAACAGAAAATACAGTACAGAACTACATATTTGTGGCTTGACCATTTCTTTTGACTATAACAGGTAATGCTTTATACAGGTGATTTATATAATTATTACAATGTTCAGGTGTGAGTACTTCTAGCCAAAATGTCTGTATCCCATCCAACAGCTGCTGTTTTGTTGTTGGCTTTGCAACACTCCTAATGTACCTCTTCAATTGAGCCCACACTAATTCAATTGGATTCATGTCTGGTGATCTAAAAAAAAAAAAAAAAAAGAGTACAGAAAAAAATGTTAGTCAATTAATGATGTTAAATAGAGAAAATGAAACATAAGGTATTGTACTGTTTATTAAACCAAAAAATAAATTTACAGCACTAGAGTGCTACCCAAAATTTTACTTGTACAGTGTTGAAAGAATACTCACTCTGGTGGTGTGCGTTCCCAATTCATACCTTTCTCTTCCATAAATTTGGCTGAGGCGGAGTGTTTAGGATCATTGTCTTGAAATATCCTATTGTGAGTTGGGTAATATTTATTCACGAATGGCACCATACATCCCTTTACTATTGTTTCTTGGAAAAATTTCTTATCCATGATCCCTACAGAAATAAAAAAATGTTGTTCATTGATAAGCAACTCATTTTATTGTGCAGTTACATGTACTCTACAGTACAGCATGTATTTTTACAGAACACAGGCACAGAATAAAGTATACCTTTATTCTGTACCTGCATGTACCTTGTGATATGCCTCCCCCATACATGGACTTTCAATGGATGCTTTGGGTGTGGTTTTAATGAGATATGGTTACGTTTCCTATTGTCATGTAGCAATGCTCCTAGTTTTGTGTTACCACGCCCCCTCCTGACACCCATTTCAACTATCAGTACCACTAAGAAAAAAATTCTACTGTACTTGCACCACTGATACTGTAGTAACCCCCTCCCCTCTAACCCTAAAGTTTCCCTCATGCAGCCTAAACCTACCCCTTGGTGCTTAACCCTAGGTCCCCCCTGGTGGTGCCTAAATGTAACTTTCCCTTCCCTGGCTGTATACGCATTGCATCCGGCGTCCTTACGATCAGGATCCTGTCTGTTGGGATCATGAAGCCGGTCTCTCACCCAATTCGAGACATCAGCACCGCCATTTTCAGGGGTGTGTGGATTCCAGCACCAGGATCTCGACCACCGTGATCCCAAGTCATGAAAGTCGCAACAGGATTTCTCTATCGTCCTAGTGGATGCTGGGGTTCCTGAAAGGACCATGGGGAATAGCGGCTCCGCAGGAGACAGGGCACAAAAAGTAAAGCTTTTCCAGATCAGGTGGTGTGCACTGGCTCCTCCCCCTATGACCCTCCTCCAGACTCCAGTTAGATTTTTGTGCCCGGCCGAGAAGGGTGCAATTCTAGGTGGCTCTCATAAAGAGCTGCTTAGAGAAAGTTTAGCTTAGGTTTTTTATTTTACAGTGATTCCTGCTGGCAACAGGATCACTGCAACGAGGGACAGAGGGGAGAAGAAGTGAACTCACCTGCGTGCAGGATGGATTGGCTTCTTGGCTACTGGACATCAGCTCCAGAGGGACGATCACAGGTACAGCCTGGATGGTCACCGGAGCCGCGCCGCCGGCCCCCTTGCAGATGCTGAAGTAAGAAGAGGTCCAGAATCGGCGGCTGAAGACTCCTGCAGTCTTCTAAAGGTAGCGCACAGCACTGCAGCTGTGCGCCATTTTCCTCTCAGCACACTTCACACGCAGTCACTGAGGGTGCAGGGCGCTGGGGGGGGGCGCCCTGGGAGGCAAATGTAAACCTATATAAAGGCTAAAAATACCTCACATATAGCCCCCAGAGGCTATATGGAGATATTTAACCCCTGCCTGTATTCACAAAATAGCGGGAGACGAGCCCGCCGAAAAAGGGGCGGGGCCTATCTCCTCAGCACACGGCGCCATTTCCTCTCACAGCTCCGCTGGTCAGGACGGCTCCCAGGTCTCTCCCCTGCACTGCACTACAGAAACAGGGTAAAACAGAGAGGGGGGGCAAATTTAATGGCAATATCTTGATATATATAAAGCAGCTATAAGGGAGCACTTATTATAAGGCTATCCCTGTCATATATAGCGCTTTTTGGTGTGTGCTGGCAGACTCTCCCTCTGTCTCCCCAAAGGGCTAGTGGGTCCTGTCTTCGTTTAGAGCATTCCCTGTGTGTCTGCTGTGTGTCGGTACGTGTGTGTCGACATGTATGACGACGATATTGGTGTGGAGGCGGAGCAATTGCCAAATATGGGGATGTCACCTCCTAGGGGGTCGACACCAGAATGGATGCCTTTATTTATGGAATTACGGGATAGTGTCAACACGCTAAAGCAGTCGTTTGACGACATGAGGCGGCCGGACAATCAATTAGTGCCTGTCCAGGCGCCTCAAACACCGTCAGGGGCTGTAAAACGCCCTTTGCCTCAGTCGGTCGACACAGACCCAGACACAGGCACTGATTCCAGTGGTGACGAATCAACCGTATTTTCCAGTAGGGCCACACGTTATATGATTTTGGCAATGAAGGAGGCGTTACATTTAGCTGATACTACAGGTACCACTAAACAGGGTATTATGTGGGGTGTGAAAAAACTACCTATAGTTTTTCCTGAATCAGAAGAATTAAATGACGTGTGTGATGAAGCGTGGGTTGCCCCTGATAAAAAGCTGATAATTTCAAAGAAATTATTGGCATTATACCCTTTCCCGCCAGAGGTTAGGGAGCGCTGGGAAACACCTCCTAGGGTGGACAAGGCGCTAACACGCTTATCAAAACAAGTGGCGTTACCTTCTCCTGAGACGGCCGCACTTAAAGATCCATCAGATAGGAGGATGGAAAATATCCAAAAAAGTATATACACACATGCAGGTGTTATACTACGACCAGCTATAGCGACTGCCTGGATGTGCAGTGCTGGGGTAGTTTGGTCAGAGTCCCTGATTGAAAATATTGATACCCTGGACAGGGACAATATTTTACTGTCGTTAGAACAAATAAAGGATGCATTTCTTTATATGCGTGATGCACAGAGGGATATCTGCACACTGGCATCACGGGTAAGTGCTATGTCCATTTCGGCCAGAAGAGCTTTATGGACGCGACAGTGGACAGGCGATGCGGATTCAAAACGGCATATGGAAGTTTTGCCGTATAAAGGGGAGGAGTTATTTGGAGTCGGTCTATCAGATTTGGTGGCCACGGCTACAGCCGGGAAATCCACCTTTCTACCTCAAGTCACTCCCCAACAGAAAAAGGAACCGACTTTTCAACCGCAGCCCTTTCGTTCCTTTAAAAATAAGAGAGCAAAGGGCTATTCATATCTGCCACGAGGCAGAGGTCGAGGGAAGAAACAGCAACAGGCAGCTCCTTCCCAGGAACAGAAGCCCTCCCCGGCTTCTACAAAAGCCTCAGCATGACGCTGGGGCTTCTCAAGCGGACTCGGGGACGGTGGGAGGTCGTCTCGAAAATTACAGCGCGCAGTGGGCTCACTCGCAGGTAGATCCCTGGATCCTGCAGATAATATCTCAGGGGTACAGGTTGGAATTAGAGACAGATCCACCTCGCCGTTTCCTGAAGTCTGCTTTACCAACGTCCCCTTCCGAAAGGGAGACGGTTTTGGAAGCCATTCACAAGCTGTACTCTCAGCAGGTGATAGTCAAGGTACCTCTTCTACAACAAGGGAAGGGGTATTATTCCACTCTATTTGTGGTACCGAAGCCGGATGGCTCGGTAAGGCCTATTCTAAATCTGAAGTCCTTGAACCTGTACATAAAGAAGTTCAAGTTCAAGATGGAGTCACTCAGAGCAGTGATAGCGAACCTGGAAGAAGGGGACTTTATGGTATCCTTGGACATCAAGGATGCGTATCTCCACGTTCCAATTTACCCCTCACACCAGGGGTACCTCAGGTTCGTTGTACAAAACTGTCACTATCAGTTTCAGACGCTGCCGTTTGGTTTGTCCACGGCACCTCGGGTCTTTACAAAGGTAATGGCCGAGATGATGATTCTTCTTCGAAGAAAAGGCGTATTAATTATCCCATACTTGGACGATCTCCTAATAAGGGCAAGGTCCAGAGAACAGCTAGAGATGGGATTAGCAATATCTCAAGAGGTGCTAAAGCAGCACGGATGGATTCTGAATATTCCAAAATCCAAATTAATGCCGACAACTCGTCTGCTGTTCCTAGGGATGATTCTGGACACGGTTCAGAAAAAGGTTTTTCTTCCCGAGGAAAAAGCCAAGGAGTTATCCGACCTGGTCAGGAATCTCCTAAAACCAGGAAAGGTGTCTGTACATCAATGCACGCATCTTCAGATGCACCTGCGGATAACCCTGTCTCCAAGGACAAGGGTATCTCTTCTGTGGTGGTTGCAGAGGGCTCATCTATTGGAGGGCCGCAGATTCGGCATACAGGATTGGATCCTGGTGACCACGGACGCCAGCCTGAGAGGCTGGGGAGCAGTCACACAAGGAAGAAACTTCCAGGGAGTGTGGTCGAGCCTGGAAAAGTCTCTTCACATAAACATTCTGGAACTAAGAGCAATCTACAATGCTCTAAGCCAGGCGGAACCTCTGCTTCAAGGAAGACCGGTGTTGATCCAGTCGGACAACATCACGGCAGTCGCCCATGTAAACAGACAGGGCGGCACAAGAAGCAGGAGTGCAATGGCAGAAGCTGCCAGGATCCTTCGCTGGGCGGAGAATCACGTGATAGCACTGTCAGCAGTGTTCATCCCGGGAGTGGACAACTGGGAAGCAGACTTCCTCAGCAGACACGATCTTCACCCGGGAGAGTGGGGACTTCATCCAGAAGTTTTCCACATGCTAATAAACCGTTGGGAAAGACCAATGGTGGACATGATGGCGTCTCGCCTCAACAAAAAACTGGACAGGTATTGCGCCAGGTCAAGAGATCCGCAGGCAATAGCTGTGGACGCGCTGGTAACACCTTGGGTGTACCAGTCGGTGTATGTGTTTCCTCCTCTGCCTCTCATACCAAAGGTATTGAGAATCATACGGCAAAGCGGAGTAAGAACGATACTAGTGGCTCCGGATTGGCCAAGAAGGTCTTGGTACCCGGAACTTCAAGAGATGGTCACGGACGATCCGTGGCCTCTACCTCTAAGACAGGACCTGCTTCAGCAGGGACCGTGTCTATTCCAAGACTTACCGCGGCTGCGTTTGACGGCATGGCGGTTGAACGCCAGATCCTAAAAGGAAAAGGCATTCCAGAAGAAGTCATTCCTACCTTGATTAAGGCAAGAAAGGAAGTCACCGCGAAGCATTATCACCGCATTTGGCGGAAATATGTTGCGTGGTGCGAGGATCGGAGTGCTCCGACGGAGGAATTTCAACTGGGTCGTTTCCTACATTTCCTGCAATCAGGATTGTCTATGGGTCTCAAATTGGGATCTATTAAGGTTCAAATTTCGGCCCTGTCAATATTCTTCCAAAAAAAGAATTGGCCTCAGTTCCTGAGGTCCAGACTTTTGTCAAAGGAGTACTGCATATACAGCCTCCTGTGGTGCCTCCGGTGGCACCGTGGGATCTAAATGTAGTTTTAGATTTCCTCAAATCCCATTGGTTTGAACCACTAAAAAATGTGGATTTGAAATATCTCACATGGAAAGTGACTATGTTACTGGCCCTGGCGTCCGCCAGGAGAGTATCTGAACTGGCGGCTTTATCTTATAAAAGCCCTTATTTAATTTTCCATTCGGATAGGGCAGAGCTGCGGACGCGTCCGCATTTTCTCCCTAAGGTGGTATCAGCGTTTCACCTGAACCAGCCTATTGTAGTGCCTGCGGCTACAAGCGACTTGGAGGACTCCAAGTTGTTGGACGTTGTCAGAGCTTTAAAAATATACATTTCAAGGACGGCTGGAGTCAGAAAATCTGACTCGCTGTTTATACTGTATGCACCCAACAAGTTGGGTGCGCCTGCTTCTAAGCAGTCGATTGCTCGTTGGATTTGTAACACAATTCAACTTGCACATTCTGTGGCAGGCCTGCCACAGCCTAAATCTGTTAAGGCCCATTCCACAAGGAAGGTGGGCTCATCTTGGGCGGCTGCCCGAGGGGTCTCGGCATTACAACTCTGCCGAGCAGCTACGTGGTCAGGGGAGAACACGTTTGTAAAATTCTACAAATGTGATACCCTGGCAAAGGAGGACCTGGAGTTCTCTCATTCGGTGCTGCAGAGTCATCCGCACTCTCCCGCCCGTTTGGGAGCTTTGGTATAATCCCCATGGTCCTTTCAGGAACCCCAGCATCCACTAGGACGATAGAGAAAATAAGAATTTACTTACCGATAATTCTATTTCTCGGAGTCCGTAGTGGATGCTGGGCGCCCATCCCAAGTGCGGATTATCTGCAATACTTGTACATAGTTATTGTTAACTAATTCGGGTTATTGTTTAGGGAGCCATCTTTCAGATGCTCTTCTGTTATCATACTGTTAACTGGGTTTAGATCACAAGTTGTACGGTGTGATTGGTGTGGCTGGTATGAGTCTTACCCGGGATTCAAAATCCTCCCTTATTGTGTACGCTCGTCCGGGCACAGTACCTAACTGGAGTCTGGAGGAGGGTCATAGGGGGAGGAGCCAGTGCACACCACCTGATCTGGAAAAGCTTTACTTTTTGTGCCCTGTCTCCTGCGGAGCCGCTATTCCCCATGGTCCTTTCAGGAACCCCAGCATCCACTACGGACTCCGAGAAATAGAATTATCGGTAAGTAAATTCTTATTTTTTGTTACACAATCCCATTGGGAAGCGAGGCAAAAATTGGAGAGTAGTGTGCTTACCGGATGAGATGGGGCCTGGTGGTGCTTCCTCCTCCTGCAGGCGGGCAGGTGGTGGTTGTGGTGGTGATGGTGGTGGTGGTACTGTGGGGAAAAAAATAACAGTACTGTAAGTGAAGCAGTCAATTTGTAACATGTACTGTACAGTATCCAGGACACATGTACAGTAGTGTAACGATGACAGTCACACCAGAATTCTCGTTACACAATACCATTGGGAAGCGAAGCAGTAATCAGAGAGTAGTGTGCTTACCGGCACTGGTGCCTGGCGGCGCCTCCTCCGGGCCATGTGTCGGGTGCGGACGTGCAGGTGGTGGTGGTGGTACTGTGGGAAAATTTGTCATACTAGCGTATTAAAACACGGTGGACACCACTAATACAATTAGAAATCCTTAGCACCCCTAGGGGGGAGACAACAGCACAGAGTATATCAGCGTACACCATAACTCCTGACTGCCTGGACCTATTTACAACACACTCAGTACACATATGACTTACAGGCTGGGAACAAATACTGTGGGGATAAGACACCCCTAGCACCCCTAGGGGCGGGCCAGCAGCACAGACTATATCAGGACATGCATGATACAGTATGTCAGTGATAACAGGGCTGCATGTGACACGGACAGTGAGATGATGTGAGGAGGGGAATGCAGGTAGAACAAACCCACACACTGAGAGTTATATACTGGAAGTACAGTAGCATGGTCCCCCTGCAGCACAGAGTATATCAGGAGATAGATAATGTGCTGCGCTATATAAGAAACTATAAAAAAAAAAAGATAATTTCACAGGAGCACCGACATGATGTGAGGAGGGGAATGGAGGCAGAAGGAAGTCACAGACTGAGAGTTATATAGTGGGAGGAGCAGGGTCCCCAGCAGCAGAGAGTATATCAGGAGATGAGTGATGTGTCAGTGATGACAGGGCTGCATGTGACAGGGGCAGTGACATGATGTAAAGAGGGGAATGGAGGCAGAAAGAAGCCACAGACTGAGAGTTGTATAGTGGGAAGAGCGAGGGGACCAAAAAGGGGTCCGGCCACTACACAATCTGCATCAGAGAAGCAAGATACAGTATGCCTAAAGTATACAGTATACTAGATCGCCAACAAACGTAAATTAACAAACAACTATCACTGTAATTTACCATCCTCATCCCATAGCGAAGCACGGGTATTCAGATATCTACAATGTTATTTATACTGTGTGTTTAATATTTACATTTATTTTTGTAAACAGACATTCTTAACATCACGGGCCACCGGATCTCACAGGATGTGTCCTACCCTCCCTCCCATCCGGATTGCAGTGAGTTATCTGTGCTGGTCAGGACAGGGGGGTGGGACTGTATAAATCACTATGTACACTACTGTATTTGACAATACTTACCAGCTTGGCAGCGCCTGTCCCGCCTCCTGTACTGTCGTGCTACCAGCCCTGTAAAAATATATATATATACAGTATAATGGCAGCATACTGTGCAGCCAATGAAATTCAACATTGACAGCATCTTTATGACATCACAATCAATGCAATTGTTCATTCTAGTACCCTGCACCTAATCACTCAGGAGGGCATAGTGTACTGTACTGTCTTAAAAACTTAAGGGGCACATTTCTAAATGTGACATACAGTACACTTACAGTATCGCTACACTACAGTAGGTCCAGGGTATTAGACAGAACACTACCTTTATAGACATTGTGACACACATTAGCATTGCCCTTATAAACATTATGACACACATCAACTTGCGGCCCTCCCACCCGTAACCATCTCAGTACTGTTCATTGCAGTATAAATTGATTTCATGACAGATGATGCAGCACTCACTTGAATTCATCTTATTCACGTCACGTTACAGTAGTGCAGTTTATTCACGCCACAGTACTGTCCTTGATTCACGTTGTCACACAGTAGAGCACCTTATTCACGTTACTGTACTGTATGTCACAGTAGTATATCCACATTACGTCACAAAGTAGAGATCTGCCACAGTCATGAACCTTATAACACATTATGCAACAGTAATGCACGTCAGAACACATTAGGCCACTGTAACGTCCCTTAGAATAATTTCTGCCACAGTAACGTACCTTAGAATACTGTACTATCTGAAACACAAATCTCCCTTATAACAAAAAAATATTGATTGGCACTTTGGGAATAAAACCCGGGACTCTCAGTGTGGGAGGCAGGAGACTGCAATTGCAGCTGCACGTTACACTGAATGATAATGGGGGTCATTCCGAGTTGTTCGCTCGGTATTTTTCTTCGCATCGCAGCGATTTTCCGCTAACTGCGCATGCGCAATGTTCGCACTGCGACTGCGCCAAGTAAATTTGCTATGTAGTTAGGTATTTTACTCACGGCATTACGAGGTTTTTTCTTCGTTCTGGTGATCGTTGTGTGATTGACAGGAAGTGGGTGTTTCTGGGCGGAAACTGGCCGTTTTATGGGAGTGTGTGAAAAAACGCTACCGTTTCTGGGAAAAACGCGGGAGTGGCTGGAGAAACGGAGGAGTGTCTGGGCGAACGCTGGGTGTGTTTATGACGTCAAACCAGGAACGACAAGCACTGAACTGATCGCAGATGCCGAGTAAGTTTGAAGCTACTCAGAAACTGCTAAGAAGTGTCTATTCGCAATTTTGCTAATCTTTCGTTCGCAATTTTGATAAGCTAAGATTCACTCCCAGTAGGCGGCGGCTTAGCGTGTGCAAAGCTGCTAAAAGCAGCTTGCGAGCGAACAACTCGGAATGACCACCAATGTACGATACACTGCACAATACGCTGCAGGTACACTGCATAACACACTGCAATTACACCACACGATGCACTGCACGACACTGCATATGCACTGCACTATGTGATACAGTACACTGCACAATACACTGCGTGATACGACAAACTGCACATTACACTGCACGGTACACTGCACATTTCTCTGCAAAATATGATACAATGCATGTACTGTACACTGCACAAAACACTGCAATTACCACGTGTATACAGTACACTGAACGATGTGATTCACTATGCATTACACTCACTGCACAATACCATATACTGAATGTACACTGCATGACACGCTGCAATTACACAGCACGATACACTGTGATACACTGCATATACTGTACACTGCATGATAAACTGCACAATTGTAGACCACAGGTCGACACAAATTGGTTGACACCAGATATAGGTTGACATGGGAGGTCATTCCGAGTTGTTCGCTCGCAAGGCGATTTTAGCAGAGTTGCTCACGCTAAGCCGCCGCCTACTGGGAGTGAATCTTAGCATCTTAAAATTGCGAACGAAGTATTCGCAATATTGCGATTACACACCTCGTAGCAGTTTCTGAGTAGCTTCAGACTTACTCGGCATCTGCGATCAGTTCAGTGCTTGTCGTTCCTGGTTTGACGTCACAAACACTCCCAGCGTTCGCCCAGACACTCCTCCGTTTCTCCTGCCACTCCTGCGTTTTTTCCGGAAACGGTAGCGTTTTTTCCCACACGCCCATAAAACGGCCTGTTTCCGCCCAGTAACACCCATTTCCTGTCAATCACATTACGATCGCCAGACCGATGAAAAAGCCGTGAGTAAAATTACTAAGTGCATAGCAAATTTACTTGGCGCAGTCGCAGTGCGGACATTGCGCATGCACATTAAGCGGAAAATCGCTGCGATGCGAAGATTTTTACCGAGCGAACAACTCGGAATGAGGGCCTTGGTGTATCGACCTAGATGGTGTCGCTTTTGACATGGATAGTAAATGTAAAAAAAATTGGAAAAGTGTAAAAAAACCACAAATTGACCTTTTGACCCTGGTTAATGTTTGGGCCTTGTTTAACCATTTGTTTACCACAGATACAGTGCTGTATAAACCAGATACCTGCTGCTACAGCAGCCCCTGCTATAATGTACTGTACCTGTAACTACAGTAACTTAAAGTACAGTAATCTACAGTAATGTACTGTACTTACAATCCCTTATGGCCTGCAGACGCCTTGGAGCCCTCTGGACGAGGTCACTCCACCTCCTTTGGAGTGACCTCACAGACCGTTGTATTTCCGGAGGATCTCCCTGCTGGCCCTCCTATAAGCTCTCACCTTCTCCTCGTTGCTGGCGAGAGTTCTGTCCCGCCAGCAAACGAGGAGACGGAGCTCTCCGAGCGCATAAGGACGGTCCCTAACAGCAGCCATGACACCGTCCTTATGCGCAATGAGCGTCTCAGACATTGTGCGTCTCAGACGTCGTGCGTCTCAGACGTCGACATGTGCATCTCAGACGTCGTGCGTTCCAGGCATTCTACGTTGTTACTGTGTGACAGTTTCCCTTGATTTTGATTATGCCTTTTTTTTACCACGGTATTTTCCACTGTCTCGTCCTACGCCTCTCCCCTGGGAGCCTGCACAGGTCATTCAGTAGACAGGGAGGGAGTTCAGGTCATGTGCAATACACAAACGCCGAAGATACTGTACACAGTACTGTTTTGCTCAGTTGCGTCAGAATACACTCATTTATACTCATTACCGCTGTGTATTTGCATTTAGTGTAAAGAATCGCTCCTGCAGATTTACTCTGATTTATGTGAAACCTGTGTGCACCCTTCCATTGAATGTATTAGAGAGAAAAAAAAATATATTAAAGTGAATGTCGCGGAACACATAAAAAAAAAATGTTGGCAGTTCAGGTCATGTGCAATACACAAACACCGAAGATCTACAGTACTGTTTTGCTCAGTCAGAATACACTCGTTTACTGTATACTCATTACCGCTGTTTATTTGCATTTAGCGTAAAGAATCGCTCCTGCAGATTTACTCTGATTTATGTGAAACCTGTGTGCACCCTTCTATTGAATGTATTAGAGAGAAAAAAATAATAATATTAAAGTGAATGTCACGGGAACACATTCAAAAAAAGGTTGGCAGAGCGTGGCCTGGACGCAGCTTTGGGTGGAAGTGCTGCCACAGAGCTCCAGCTGGGAGTTGCTTAAACTTCTTATTACCGCTGGCATCTGCAGCTCATATTGCCCCTTTTACCTTCCCCACGGCTGTGGGCAGCGCCCTGTGCTCATCGGCGGGTGGCTCCTTCTGTCCGTCTGTGACTGAGGCCTGTTTCCGTTTTGGAGCCGGGACCTCGAGTTCGGGGCCTCCCCAGAAGTGAGCTCCGGGATCGGAGCTCGGACGCACCGAGACTCGCAGCGGCTCTCACTATCACCTGTGACCCCTCACCCGACCTCAACTACCTCTCCAGGACCCTCGGGCACGGAAGGGAGGAGGAAGATCCCCTGTATGCCCTCCGGAGCTGCAGACGCAGTGAGTGTATCCCAGCCTGTGTCCCTGCCGGCGGCCATCTTGGTGCACCCGACCTATCTATAAGTGGTATCTATAAGTGGAACTTTTCCACAGCAGCTTCTGCCGCATAGGCTTCACTCCGCACTGCTTCCACCTGCCACCTTCTTACTCCCTCAATACCCCTGAGCGCTTACCCCCTTGTGGCCCTGCGCAGCTGAAGTCCTGTCCTGTGGTTTGAGTGCACTGCGGCCTTCTCAAGACCCGGACACTGCAGCCTCTGTTTGCAGTACCAGCCTGCTAAGAGTCCATTTGGTGACGTGGAGGGCCAGTGATTGCCCTTCCCTGCCTGCTTACACTAAAATCCGTGACGGAGGGGCAGGCTGGCAGCATCTTTGGAGAGCTCCTCTCCGATCGCGGGACTTTTAGCTTATACTCACTCTCCCCACGCCCTACAACCAGCACCCTACTCAGCCCTGCTGGGGGGAACGGCTGTGACAGTGGTGGGCCAGTGCTGCGGAATCGGGGAGCTGGTTTCCTGGCTCCTGCGGGTTGCGGCCTGCCCACCACTCACGAGCCGGGGCCTCGACTTTCGGGCGGCGTTCCGGACCGCGCTGTGACCCTCCTCAGATCACCTGCCAGTGATCATGCTTACTGCTTTCGCCACCGGCCCGTCTCTCCTCTGCCGCTGGGACCGGCTGCACGAGACCTGACAGACGTCGGAGTGGGTGTCTGGAGCCCCAGCGGTGACCATCTTGGATCCCGGGAGACGGAGGAAGACACGGCAGTCGCCCGGTGGGGATGCCCCCCCGTGGCCAGTGTTCTGCTTCATTATTGCCGATCTACGACTACTGTCTGCGGCATGTCCTCTTGAGTGCTTTCCACAAGACCTTCCTTCCACCACCAGCGTTACCACTGTTCACAGAAATGCACCACCCTGGCCGCAGTTTCTCTGATATCTTACACAAGATCACCTGATGACCCCCTGGGACCAGGCCACGGGGAGTGACCGCTCCTTAGGAACCATGCTGCTGTATATATCCTGTTGAACCTGACATACTCTGAGCTTATTGCAAACATCCCCCCTCGCTGATCTCTCCGGATTATGGGGTGAACCACAAAATCCTCTAGACGGAGCAACAACCAACCTCAAAAAGTTACGAGACCTCAGGCAGACCTGAGACCTTTCTTTCACCAAACTACATCTCCGCAGATGGAGAACCGTTCCTCCCCTCATCCCTCAACATCCCCATTCTGCCTCCTCTCTCTCAAATCCAGCGGATGATATGGCTGATTCTGCGATAGCAGGTGGCCGAGACCTACGGGAAATCCTGACCTTCATGAGGTCCCTACCCACTAAGCAAGACCTTCAAGACACTATTAGGAACGAACTTGCCTCCATTAAAGGTGAAATCTCGCACTTGTCAGATCGCTTGGTAAACCTGGAGGAAGACCAAGAGACTAATGTTTCCTGTATGTCATCTTTGAGAGACTCCATCCTTGCTCAGTCTAAAGAAATCCGTGCCTTACAGTCAAGAATGACGGATATCGACAACAGAGGCAGACGGAATAACATCCGCGTCCGCGGTCTCACGGAAGATGTTCCCCAATCTGGGCTCGTAGACGCCCTGACCAAAATATTTAACGAACTCTTGAATAAGGATTCGGATAACGTTGTTACCTTTGATAGAGCCCATAGAGCCCTCAAGCCAAGAGGCCTTCCCACCGACAGGCCTCGTGATGTCATTTGCCGGCTCTATTATTTCTCTCAGAAAGAGGAGATTATGTTCAAGGCCCGTCAACTGTCTGGAATCGACTTCAATGGCTCTGACATATGCCTCTATCAAGACCTCTCCTGGCACACCCTACAGCAACGGAAATTCTTGAAACCCCTAACAGACGAATTGCGGAAACGTCAATTACGTTATCGCTGGGGTTTCCCTTTTAACCTTCAGGCCTGCTCTTCCGGAAAGTGGTTCACTCTGTCCTCCCACGCAGACCTCTCACTGTTCTGCTCCTCATTGGGTCTGCCTCCCCTGGACATACCGGACTGGGATTTCGATCTCCCCGAAATCCATCTCCCCAAGCGAGCCCCCAACTCCCAACCTTGGCAAGAGGTTCGAAATGCCAAGAAAAAAGAGCTCCATTGGTCGCTTCTCCCTCCAAGAACGGTCTGCTGTGAGATATTCGCTGTTATTGCTCCATTCCTCCTGGTTTCTTCTAGAGACTCATGTTGCTATTGCCGTGTGGGAGGTAGACTCCCTCCCACTTCACCTTTTGAGAAGGGACTTGTATGAAGGACTTTCCTGTTTTACACAGCATTATCTTGTTTCTCTCTTGGTGCTCGCTTTGTTATCACCGTTATAGAGGTCGTCCCCTTCTGGGACGTGAGCTCATTCGTATACCTCCGTTCTGTTACTAATTAATACGGGATGTTTCAGCTTACTAACTAACCCGTTATCTTTCTTTTTGTTGTTTTGGTGGTGGTGGGGGTTGTATTACTGTCCACGTCCCCAGCCACTCATCAATTGTTAATCTAATTGTGGGTTTTCTATGTCGGTTCTCATATGTTTCTTCTACAGGGCTCCTGTAGCGGTTCACTCCCTCTCCCCCCTTTTATACCCGCCTTTGGCTACGTGCCGGTAGGGTGGCTGAAGACTACATAGTTCAGCCTCCCTCCTGCGGGAATGTTGCTGTTGTTATTACATTGTTTGTGTGATTTTCTTCTCTATGTCTCTTTTTCCACTTTCTCTTTTTTCTCCTCTTTCTACTCCCCACCACTTACAGATCTGTAGAGGTTTGATCTACTTCATTCCACCATGACTGCCCCCGGGAAAATTAAGATACTCTCCCTTAATGCACGTGGTCTCAACACACCGGAGAAGAGATCTAGCCTCCTCCACCAACTGAGATCTGAAAAGGTAGATGTAGCACTGGTTCAGGAGACCCATTTTAAGATTGGGATACAAAACCCCTTTCTTACCAATCGTTTTTACCCCATAGCATACTATAGCAACACCCCACGTAGTAAATCCAAGGGAGTGGCAATTATCTTTTCCAGAGACTAACGTGTCTCGGACGTTTCCACACATAGGGTAGTGCCAGGTAGACTTCTCCTCTTGAATTGTAAAATTTTTGAGCAATCATTCACCTTCGCAGCGATATACTCCCCGAATCAGGCCCAACTCTCTTTTTTCAACTCCTGTTTAACCAGAATAGACTCCCTGTCCAAAGGGATCACCGTCCTGGGTGGTGACTTCATTTGGACAATGGACCCCAGTGTCGACACATCATCTCAAACCTCCAGGTTTGTTGCGTCCTAATATCGCCAGGTTAAACGGTTGCTCCACGCACAACAACTGGCGGACTCTTGGAGGATCCTTAACCCAACAGGACGCGACTATTCCTTCTACTCTCACCCACATAGTGTCTATCCACGTATTGATTACTTGTTCCTTAGCCATAGGCACCTCCCGCCTGGTGAGACCATGCCCCTGTGACGATGGTCTTAGACCTCCCTCATGGTTTCCACAAACAATGGACCTGGAGACTCAATGAATCTCTATTGTACGACCCGTTTTGTAAAGATGCCTTGCACAAGGCATTGAGTGACTACATAGCCACGAATGTTACGGATGATGTGTCACACCTAACTATTTGGGAGGCACATAAGTGTGTTCTTCGAGGCAAGTTAATACAACTAGGCTCCCGTAAAAAGAAACTAAAACAGTCCCTAATCTCAGACTTACTTCTTAAAATCCACTCCCTCGAGACTTCTCATAAGGTATCTTTATCAGCCGTGACTCTCGTTGAATTGTCGGAAGCTCGTTTACAGTTAAACAAACTCTTGTCTGACAATATAATATACTCTATCCGTAAGTGTAAGCAGAAATACTACCAGTGGGGCAATAAGCCTGGTCGCCTACTGGCACAGGCCATACGTACACAACACTCAGCCTCATTTATCAACTCTATGAAAGACACTAAGGGCGTCCTTAAATTTAAATCCTCTGAAATAGGGGATTGTTTCACTCAATTCTACAGCACGCTCTATAACCTAGAGAACGGTCCCTCCAGTGCTGACCCTCAACTCTTACTCCCAAAAATTAAGAACTTTTTTGAAACACATAGCTTATCCTATCCTCCCATCCTCGTGCCGCACCTCCTTAGAAGCCCCCTTTACTTCCCAGGAAATAGACCAGGCCATATCCTCTACGCCATCTGGCAAAAGCCCTGGGCCTGATGGCTTCACTATTGCGTATTACAAGGTGTTTAAAGACAAATTGATTCCCCTACTCCTCCCTGCGTTTAACTCAATTGCATCTGGCTCACATTTTTCCCGGGACTCTCTAGAGGCACATATTTCAGTGATACTGAAACATGGCAAAGACCCAACGGTCTGCTCTAGCTACAGGCCCATTTCCCTCCTCAATGTGGATCTCAAACTGTATGCAAAGATTTTGGCGAATAGATTGAACACATTGATCCCTCTATTGGTACACAATGACCAGGTTGGTTTTGTCTTGGGCCGAGAGGCTAAAGACAACACTACCAAGATTCTCAATTTAATTCATCTAGCATCCCATAGCGCAATCCCTACTATCTTACTGTCTACGGACGCCGAAAAGGCGTATGATAGGGTCAGCTGGGTGTTTATGAAGTCAATTTTAGAACATATAGGCCTAGGCCCTTGCACTCTTAATAGAATATTAGCTCTTTACAATGCCCTGACAGCCAAGGTTCGAGTAAATGGCTCCTTGACTGACCCGTTCACTATAAGCAATGGGACTAGACAAGGCTGCCCACTATCCCCACTAATTTTCGTATTATGTATAGAGGCACTGGCTAGAGCCATCCGGGCTAATCGCGATATTACTGGCTTTACTGTCGGTGACAATGAATATAAATTAGCTCTATTTGCCGACGACCTTTTGGCCATAGTCTCCCATCCTAATGCTTCCTTGCCGCATCTAATGAAGGAATTAGACCTTTTTGGTACACTTTCAAATTTCAAAATTAACTTGTCCAAATCTTGTGCTCTTAACATTTCCACTCCAGCTGACTCCATAGCAGATCTTAAACGTTCATTCCCTTTCTCGTGGCGATCATCCCATATAACGTATTTAGGTATTCAATTGCCCAATGACGAATCTCGTCTGTTCCAATTTAATTTCTCGCCCCTGTTGCAATCGATTCGAAATGATTATTCCAGATGGAATATGAAATACTTATCCTGGTTTGGGAGAATAAATATAGTCAAGATGAACACCCTTCCTAAATTGCTATATGTAATGCAGGCCCTCCCGATCCACATCCCGGAACCCTGGTTTCGCTCAGTCTTATCGTTGATCCAGCAATTTATATGGCAACGTAAGAGACCTAGAGCCAGACACTCTCTCCTGTCCAGATCAATGGCCCTGCTCGTGAGAGCTTACAATCTAAAGGGGAGGGGTAGACAGACATAGGTGACACAGATTGGGTACATAGAGAAAGTGGAACAGAGGGTTAGGATGAGATTTGGCTGGGTTTGGTGAAGAAGTGGACCCCCAGAAGGCACAAGTCAATACTTAACATTGCAACATTTTACTGGGCTATGCAGGAGAAAATTAAAAATAGGGGAAAATAAAAATTAAAAAAAGAATCGATAACTTCTACCGCTTTCAAAAAGGTCAATAGAAGCTGAAATAATGGACAACTACCTCATGGAAGCCAGATACAGTATACCAAACAATACTTAGCAGAGTTAGGAATGAGTGCTTATGAAATACAGTAACATTTTGTCATAATATTTCAGAAACTGCATGGCTGGTCTCTTGCACTCTTTTGCTCTAATACACCACCTGCTTTAGGATTTATATTCAAAAACATTATGTCTCCATAATCCCAAAAACGTCAGTCTTCTTGGAAAGTGGTTTGTTCCTTTGTAAGGGAAAGAGAACAAACATTCTCAAACAACGGTTTCTAAATTTCTTTTTCCTCTGGGAAGGGATTGTGGATTCGCAGGAATATCTGAGCATTTCTGTAATCAGAAAGCAGCGACTTTCTACAAATGTTTACGAATAATTCCAGTGATTTTGTCATTTTCTTCCAGTGATTTGGACCAATAATACCATTGATTAGAACGAATAATTCCTGTGATTTTGTCATTTTCTTCCAGTGATTTGGACCAATAATACCATTGATTAGAACGAATAATTCCTGTGATTTTGCCATTTTCTTCCAGTGATTTGGACCAATAATACCACTGATTAGAATGAATAATTCCTGTGATTTTGTCATTTTCTTCCAGTGATTTGGACCAATAATACCATTGATTAGAACGAATAATTCCTGTGATTTTGTCATTTTCTTCCAGTGATTTGGACCAATAATAACATTGATTAGAACGAATAATTCCTGTGATTTTGTCATTTTCTTCCTGTAATTTGGACCAATATTACCATTGATTAGAACAAATAATTCCTGTGATTTTGTCATTTTCTTCCAGTGATACGGGCCAATAATACCATTGATTAGAATGAATAATTCCTGTGATATTGAGGTGTTTGTGTCGCTTAGCTTAGCCGTCCAGCGACCTTGGTGCACCTCTTTTTTTCTTTGCATTGTGTGCTGTTTGGGGACTATTTTTTTAAGTGACATCCTGTCTGACACTGCAGTGCCACTCCTAGATGGGCCAGGTGTTTGTGCCGGCCACTTGGGTCGCTTAGCTTAGCCATCCAGCGACCTTGGTACACCTCTTTTTTTCGTGCATCATGTGCTGTTTGGGGACTATTTTTTTAAGTGACATCCTGTCTGACACTGCAGTGCCACTCCTAGATGGGCCAGGTGTTTGTGCTGGCCACTTGGGTTGCTTAGCTTTGCCATCCAGCGACCTTGGTGCACCTCTTTTTTTCTTTGCATCATGTGCTGTTTGGGGACTATTTTTTTAAGTGCCATCCTGTCTGACACTGCAGTGCCACTCCTAGATGGGCCAGGTGTTTGTGCCGGCCACTTGGGTCGCTTAGCTTAGCCATCCAGCGACCTTGTTGCACCTTTTTTTTTTTTTTGCATTGTGTGCTGTCTGGGGACTATTTTTTTAAGTGCCATCCTGTCTGACACTGCAGTGCCACTCCTAGTTGGGCCAGGTGTTTGTGCCGGCCACTTGGGTCGCTTAGCTTAGCCATCCAGCGACCTTGGATCACCTCTTTTTTTCTTTGCATCATGTGCTGTTTGGGGACTATTTTTTTAAGTGCCATCCTGTCTGACACTGCAGTGCCACTCCTAGATGGGCCAGGTGTTTGTGCCGCCCACTTGGGTCGTTTAACTTAGTCATCACGCGACCTCGGTGCAAATTTTAGGACTAAAAATAATATTGTGAGGTGTGAGGTGTTCAGAATAGACTGGAATTGAGTGGAAATTATGGTTATTGAGGTCAATAATACTATGGGATCAAAATTACCCCCAAATTCTATGATTTAAGTTGTTTTTGAGGGGTCTTTGAAAAAAAAAACACCCAAATCCAAAACACACCCGAATCCGACAAAAAAATTTCAGGGAGGTTTTGCCAAAACGCGTCCAAATCCAAAACACGGCCGCGGAACCGAATCCAAAACCAAAACACAAAACCCGAAAAATTTCCGGTGCACATCTCTAGTTTATATGTCATCCTTAGGGTCAGTTATGTGGTGAGAGAAAGGATTTGCTTCTGTTTGTCCACATACGTATTTTATGATTAGCAACTACCAGCACGGGCTTCGCCTATTACATTGACCATAAATAATTTGAATTAGTCCTGGACCAACAATCCAAGGCACCCCTGCAAGTGTCATGAGGCACCCCAGGGTGCCACGGCACACAGTTTGAGAACCACTAGCCTTTGTATAGAGTCAGAATGCCCCAGACTTGGGTGTATATTTACTAATGTGCAGGTTTATAGAAGTGGAGATGTTGCCCATAGCAACCAATCAGATTCTAGCTATTATATTCTATAAGTAGAAACTGATTAGTTGCTATGGGCAACATATCCACTTCTTTAAATCCACACTAAATATATCCCTTGGAGTCACCTCTCCAAGCTCAAGCCTTGAGATTTTGGCCATATTCTCTTTATTACGTATACAAATTAGGGATGAGCGGGTTCGATTCTCAGAGTACCGAACCTAGGGTATCCGGGCCGATCCCTGCCTGCCCCGGATCCCCAATCGAGGCAAAACCTCAGGATCCCACTGTCGGATCCTGAGGTTTTGCCTTGGACGCCGGTCTCCATAGTAACCTATGGAAGACCGCTGTTTGGCTGAGAGAGCCGTCTGTCACGGCTCTCAGCCATTTAGCGTATCCCTATAGGCTACAATGGCCAAGATGGATGCCGACACTGCAGCCCACACTGCTGGCACCCCGAACTGGGGACACTGCTGGCATCCCTGCACTAGGGACACTGCCGGCACCCCCGCACTGAGGATACTTCCGGCACCCCCACACTGAGAACACTGCCGACACCCCTGCACTGAGGATATCTCCAGCACTCTCACATTTCTGACACTGCCGACACCCTTGCACTGAGGACACTGCCAGCACCCCTGCACTGAGGACACCTCCCACACTGCCGACACTGCTGACACTCCAGCACTGAGGACACTGCCGACACTCCAGCACTGAAGACACTGCTGACACTGCTGCATGGAGAACACTGCTCTGCACTGAGGACACTGCCGGCACTCCTGCACTGAGTATACCTCCAGCACTCCTGCATTGCCGGCACCCCTGCACTGCTCACACTGCTGGCACCACTGCACTGAGGACACCGCTGGCACCCCTGCACTGTTGACGCTGCTGGTACTACCGCACTGAGGACATCACTGGCACCCCTGCACTGCCACCACCACCGCACTGAGGACACCGCTGGCACTGCCGTCACCACAGCATTGAGGACACCGCTGGCACTCCTGCACTGCCACCACTACCGCACTGAGGACACCGCTGGCACTGCCGTCACCACAGCATTGAGGACACTGCTGGAACTTCCCACACTGCTGGCACTCCTGCACTGAGGACACTGCCGGCACTCCTGCACTGAGGACACTGCCGGCACTCCTGCACTGAGGACACTGGCAGCATTCCTGCACTACCAACACTGCTGTCACTCCTGCACTGAGGACACTGTGGGCACTTCTGCACTGCCGACACTGCCGGCACCCTGGCACTGCCAACACAGCTGACACCCCTGCACTTCTGACACTGCTGGCACCTCTGCACTGCTGACACTGCCGACACTCCTGCACTGAGGATACCTCCAGCACTCCTGCATTTCCGACACTGCCGGCACCCCTGCACTGAGGACACTGCCAGCACTCCTGCACTGAGGACACCTCCCTTACTGCCAACACTGCTGGCACTTCTGGACTGAGGACACTGCCGACACTCCTGGACTGAGTACACTGCCGACACTCCTGGACTGAGGACACTGCCGGCACCCCTGCACTGCCAACACTGCCAGCACCCCTTTACTGTGGACACTGCCGGCACCCCTGCACTGCCGGCACAAAAGCATCCGACCCACATTGTATTTGACCTGCACTGAAACCCTTGCTGTATCCGACCCACATTGTATTTGACCTACACTGTATTCAAACTGCGCTGCATCTCAGCCACACTGTATTTGACCCGCACTGTAACCTGCCAACCCTCACTGTATGCAACATGCACTGTATCTGACCTGCACTGTAACCTACACTGTATCCAACCCGCACTCTGACCTGCACTGTATCTGACCCGAACTGTATCCCACATTGTATCCGACCTGCACAGCATCTCGCACTGTATCCGACCTTGCACTGTAGCCTGCGCGCACTGTATTCGACCCAAACTGTATGCGATCTGCACTATATACAACCCGCAATGAATTCCACCTACATTTTATCCGACCTGCCCTGTATTCACCTGCACTGTATCTGACCCACACTGTAACCTGCATTGTATCTGACCTGCTTTGTGTCCAACCTGCGCTGTAACCCGCACTGTGTCTGACCCGCACTGTAACCAGTGTCGGACTGGGGCATGAAGGGCCCACTGGGGTATGCAGTGGTAGGGGCCCATGATTAGAGATGTGGCCAGCCTCCAAAGGGGGTGTGGCCAGCCACTGCAGAGGTTTGGCTAACCATTCTAGAGTACCTGGTCTGGACTCCTTGATAATTTATATAGTACAGTAACTAATGCTAGTGCATGCATGATAATGTGCCAGATTAATGACAGCAATGTACTGTAGAGAATACATCCTAATCCTGTGCAGTATAAGGTAATATATGTATAATATATAACTCAAGTGCACAGTCTAGAACCTGATCCCTAGAGGAGGAGGGCCACCCAGGCAGTGGGGCCTACCAGTGGTTTCCCCTGTACCCCTGTGGGCCAGTCCGAGCCTGACTGTAACCCAGTGAATATCTGTGTGTCCCAAAGTATTCCGCACTGTATTATGCAGGTACGGAATGCTGTTTTTTGTGATTGTGGAAATTTTAGGGAGCTGCTTGACAAAATGTCTGATTGATCAGGGCTTTACATGGGCACAGAGTGTCAGTCATCAGTAACCCAGGGCCCCAGGAGGGCGGTACAGACTGGGCACTAAGAATAGGCATGTGCATTTGTGTAGGGGGCATTGCTGTTGCTATTTTACACATGGCTTCAGGTTTTTTCTTTGCTGTTTGGTAACTTCTTTAGTGCAAGGATATTGTACACACTATTCTGTTTTCTATTGATAGTAGTGATGTGCACCGGAAATTTTTCAGGTTTTGTGTTTTGGTTTTGGATACGGTTAAGCGGTCGTGATTTGGATTTGGACGCGTTTTGGCAAAACCTCCCTTAAAATTTTTTGTCGGATTCGGGTGTGTTTTGGATTTGGGTGTTTTTTTCAAAAACCCCTCAAAAACAGCTTAAATCATAGAATTTGGGGGTAATTTTGATGCCATAGTATTATTAACCTCAATAACCATAATTTCCACTCATTTCCAGTCTATTCTGAACACCTCACAATATTATTTTTAGTCCTAAAATTTGCACTGAGTTCGCTGGATGACTAAGCTAAGTGACCCAAGTGGCCGGCACAAACACCTGGCCCATCTAGGAGTGGCACTGCAGTGTCAGACAGGATGGCACTTAAAAAAATAGTCCCCAAACAGCCCATGATGCAAAGAAAAGAGAAAAAGAGGTGCACTGTGGTCGCTGGATGGCTAAGCTAAGCGACACAAACACCTCAATATCACAGGAATTATTTGTTCTAATCAATGGTATTATTGGTCCAAATCACTGGAAGAAAATGACAAAATCACAGGAATCATTTGTTCTAATCAATGGTATTATTGGTCCAAATCACTGGAAGAAAATGACAAAATCACAGGAATCATTTGTTCTAATCAATGGTATTATTGGTCCAAATCACTGGAAGAAAATGACAAAATCACAGTAATCATTTGTTCTAATCAATGGTATTATTGGTCCAAATCACTGGAAGAAAATGACAAAATCACAGGAATTATTCGTTCTAATCAATGGTATTATTGGTCCAAATCACGGGAAGAAAATTACAAAATCACTGGAATTATTTGGCAAGATCACTGTAATTAATAATTATAAATCACTGATATCAATTGGTAAAATCTCGCTATCGCCTGCCTAGTGAAGTGGAATCTAGATTTTGTACCGGGGACACAATAACTTCATCACTTGTCTAAATCCCAATGCACTAATGGCGGAAAATGGGCGCACGTCTAACAGCGCACTGATTATACTGAAAACTGATTATACTGATCACTGATGATACTGCGAAGAACTGACACTGAGCAGTGAGAATAGCACTGGACTATTGTACTGTAGTATACTGGTCACCACAATGCAGCACTGACACTGAGCACAGATATTAAGCACTGATCAGGATACTAGAAGTGACACGGTGCAGCAAGATAACGCTATGGCCTACTATACTGTACTACTATATACTGGTGGTCACCACAATGCAGCACTGTACTACTATATACTGGTCACAACAATGCAGCAGATATTGATCACTGATCAGGATACTAGAACTGAGTCTGACACGGAGCTGCAAGATACAGCAATGGCCTACTGTACTGTACTACTATACTATGGTGGTCACCACAATGCAGCACACTGAGCACAGATATTGAGCTTTTCAGGCAGAGAACGTAGCCACGTCCTCTTCGCTCAATCGACAATGCACGAGTGAAAATGGCGGCGACGGTGATGTTTTCCCCCGTTTGAGTTTTGCGTGTTAGGCGGGAAGAACCGAGGCTGCCTCGGACTCGTATAAGCCACGTGAAGTTCGGGGGGTTTCAGATCTCGACGAACCGAACCCGCTCATCTCTAATTGATAGTACTTGCGAGTTGGTTTGATTGGTTATTGCTAATACACTACTACATTTTTAAACAGAAATAACTGCCGTGTGTTTGTGCCGCTGGTCTGTTGCTTAGTTTGGCCAGCCAGGCTTTGGCCTATGTTGGTGAACAATATTGTGAGCAGTGAAGTGGTCAAAATTGGCTGGAAATTAGTGGAAATGAATGTTATTGAGGTTAATAATACTGTAGGAACAAGAAAAAAAAACAAAATTCTATGATTGTAGCAGTTTTTATGTTTTTTTTCAAAAAAATACAGATCCAAACCCAAAACCCAAAAGGGTGGTTTTGGAAAAACCAATCCAGATCCAAAGCACGAAAGGAGATCCAGATCCACTACCAAAACACAAAACACGATTTTGTGTGATGTGATTCTTTGGTTCAGTTTAATCTGTCTAGTAACTGATTAAGCATAAGAATTAGGGCTAGATGCATCATCACTTGGAGAGTGATAAAATGTAGAGAGAAAAAGTACCAGCCACTCTGTTGCCAACTGTCATTTTTAAAAGACAGCCAGTAACATGGCATTTAGGAGCTGGCTGGCTGGCTGGCACTTTTTCTCTCTTCATTCTCCATATCACTCTTCAAGCGATGACACATCTAGCACTTAGGAGGAGATGTACTAAGCAGTAAAAAGAGTGGAGAAGTGAGCCAGTGGAGAACTTGTCCATGGCAACCAATCAGCATTGAAGTAACATTTATCATTTGCATACTATAAATATATACAGAGCAGATGGCTTACTTCTTCACTCTTATCACTGCTTAACAGGGACATGCAGTCAGGGGAGGCAGTGCCTCCCCTGTCATTAATGATTAGAATAATAATACAAAGAAGATACTTATGACACATATTCTTATGACACATATTCTGGGTCATAAGTAGAGATGTGCATTCTCCATATCACTCTTCAAATGATGACACATCTAGCACTTAGGTGATGTACTAAGCAGTGAAACAGTGCCGTAACTAGGCATTTTAGCGCTGTGTACAAGAAACGGCATAGGCGCATAAAAATATATATAGGGGCATGGCTTCATGGGGAAGGGGCGTGGCCACAAAATAATACCAACTCATACTACGGTGCACAGTAGTCTCCATTATTCAAATTACACTGCACAGTAGCGCCACTACACCAGGTAGAGCCCCTTTTACACATTACGGCAGACAGTCCCCCTTTTTACACAGTACGGCAGACAGCGTCCCCTTTTTACACATTACGGTAGACAACGTCCCCTTTTTATACATTACAGCAGACGGCGTCCCCTTTTTACACATTACGACAGACAGCGTCCCCTTTTTTACACATTACGGCAGACAGAGTCCCCTTTTTACACATTACGGCAGACATCGTCCCCGTTTTTACACATTATGGCAGACAGCGTCCCCTTTTTTACACATTATGGCAGACATAGTCCCCTTTTTACACAGTACGGCAGGCAGCGTCCCCCTTTTTACACATTACGGCAGGCAGGGTCCCCCTTTTTACACAGTACGCAAGCCAGTGCCCCTTTTTACACATTGCGGCAGACAGAATAGATAGAGAAATAGAGAGAGAGAGAGAGAGAGAGAGAGATACTAACCATCTCTCCCCACTGGCAATCAGGATCCTCGTGCTGGCAGATCCCTCGGTGCAGGCAGGGTAGAAGGAGGAGAAGGGAGGGGGACTGGAGCCATAGCAGCGCTATGTAATTGGTAGAGGCGCCGCTGCAGCAGTCCCCTCTCCTTCCGTATTGGCTGCCCGCCGCCGCTGTGAATGGTGAGATGAAAGAACCGCATCCCAGCATTCACAGCAATGCCGGGCAGCCAGTACGGAAGGAGAGGGGACTGCTGCAGCGGTGCTACTACCAATTACATAGCACTGCTGCAGCTTCAGTCCCCATTCCTCCTCCTCCTTCTCCGCTGCCTCCGGCGCTGCTGCTTCTCCTCCACTGCCTCTGGACCGGCTTCTCCAGCGCAGCGCACACAGCAGAGGCGGCATGTAAAGAGTCAATTTCAATCATTACAAGCCGCTGGCCGTTGCACCCCCAGGGCAACTGCGCTGTGTGCCAGGCACATGCAACGGCATAGGCGCATAAAAATATATATAGGGGCATGGCTTCATGGGGAAGGGGCGTGGCCACAAAATAATACCAACTCATACTACGGTGCACAGTAGTCTCCATTATTCAAATTATGCTGCACAGTAGCGCCACTACACCAGGTAGAGCCCCTTTTACACATTACGGCAGACAGTCCCCCTTTTTACACAGTACGGCAGACAGCGTCCCCTTTTTACACATTACGGTAGACAACGTCCCCTTTTTAAACATTACGGCAGACAGAGTCCCCTTTTTTACACATTACGGCAGACAGAGTCCCCTTTTTACACATTACGGCAGACATCGTCCCCGTTTTTACACATTATGGCAGACAGCGTCCCCTTTTTTACACATTATGGCAGACATAGTCCCCTTTTTACACATTACGGCAGGCAGCGTCCCCCTTTTTACACATTACGGCAGGCAGGGTCCCCCTTTTTACACATTACGCAAGCCAGTCCCCCTTTTTACACATTGCGGCAGACAGAATAGATAGAGAAATAGAGAGAGAGAGAGAGAGAGATACTAACCATCTCTCCCTGCTGGCAGTCAGGATCCTCGTGCTGGCAGATCCCTCGGTGCAGGCAGGGTAGAAGGAGGAGAAGGAGGGGGACTGGAGCCGCAGCAGCGCTATGTAATTGGTAGAGGCGCCGCTGCAGCAGTCCCCTCTCCTTCCGTATTGGCTGTCCGCCGCCGCTGTGAATGCTGAGATGAAAGAACCGCATCCCAGCATTCACAGCGGCGGCGGGCAGCCAGTACGGAAGGAGAGGGGACTGCTGCAGCAGTGCTACTACCAATTACATAGCACTGCTGCAGCTTCAGTCCCCATTCCTCCTCCTCCTTCTCCGCTGCCTCCGGCGCTGCTGCTTCTCCTCCACTGCCTCCGGACCGGCTTCTCCAGCGCGGCGCACACAGCAGAGGCAGCATGTAATGAGTCAATTTCAATCATTACAAGCCGCTGGCCGTTGCACCCCCAGGGCAACTGCGCTGTGTGCCAGGCACACCTGGCACACGCGTAGTTACGGCGCTGCAGTGAAGAGTGGAGAAGTGAGCCAGTGGAGAAGTTGTCCATGGCAACCAATCAGCATTGAAGTAACATTTATTATTTGCATACTGTAAATATATACAGAGCAGATGGCTTACTTCTTTACTCTTATCACTGCTTAGCAGGGACATGCAGTCAGGGGAGGCAGTGCCTCCCCTATCATCAATGATTAGAATAATAATACAAAGAAGATACTTATGACACATATTCTGTGTCATAAGTATCTACTTTAGTCTTCATATTATTTTAATCATTTTTACCCGGTAAATAACTGCTTTAAATGTGTTTTGGAGGCACCGCTCTTGGTGCCTCCCGCTATCAGTGTGAAAGGGCCGGAAGAGGGGGGCGGGGCTAAGCGTTGGGCAGTGAAAGCCCATTAAAAAAAGCAGCTGAAGCGGTACATAACATAAGTGCCGTTTTGATAGGGGCATGCTTTCAGCTCACATGAAAGCATGCCCCGGCCACTGAGGAAGCTGTGATAGGGCAGTGGGCAGGGCTGGCCCTGTCATTACTTTTGGACCTGGTACAAGGCTGTGTAATGCACAGGCACCACATTTAGGATGGTGCCTGATTAGTTGTTTGCACCCTACCTAGATCCTCTCTGTAATCTGCACCACCGGTCGGACTCTGTGACACGGGGATCTCTTCAGGTGCTGGGAGCCCCGCAGGGTGAGAGGGCTCTCTTGCAATGAGTGACCGCTGCAGAGTCTTCCTATTAGCAGGAGGAAGGTTCCCTGTGAGGAAGGGGGCATGTCTGCTGGGCCGGTTTACACTGTGCGCAGGACCAAATGGCTGCTACCGCAATCGGTGCTCTGATCGGGTAGTGGTCACTGGTCCTTCTTTAGTCACAGGCTACAGTATAATGGCTGTGAGAGGGCTGCTGTGCATGCCCTGAACAGCAGCTCCCCCACAGAACTCCAGCAGCGGCCAGTAACAGAAAGCCGGGTAGGGGACTCCCATACAGGGGAATGCTACACAGGTGCCCATAGGTCTCTCCTCAATGTTAATTTATATTTTAACTATAGGAGTTGTGGGGTCAGTTGCAACCAATTCCCTCACCTATGCCGTGACATACTGTGTTTCTGGTCTCCGGGGCTCCTCCCCTTCCACTGTGCAGCAGCATTACACAGCTCCTGCCATTCCTCTGCAGAGCAGGATACTGTTCCACTTCCTAATCCTGACTGTGTGTGCAATAGAAGCATGCTGGTGTTTCATGTATGGGCATCGGTAATGGCTTCAGGGGAGAGGGGCTGATACTGTATGTGATTTCCTCCCCCTGTATATTTCTTCTGTCTGACTGTCCCTTCCTTCTATCTCCCTTCTATCTCTCTGTTACTCTCTGCCTCCTGCCTCTTTATTATGCCTGTCTCTTTCCTCTGTGTGTCTCTTTCCTCTGTGTGTATCTTTACAACATCCTCTCACATCCTCTGTCTCTTTCCATCATCCTCTCACATCCTCTGTCTGTCTCTTTTTCCTCTGTGTGTCTCTTTCCATCATCCTCTCATATCCTCTGCCTGTCTGTCTCTTTCCTCAGTGTGTTTCTTTCCACTATCCTCTCACATCCTTTGCCTGTTTGTCTCTTTCCTCTGTGTGTCTCTTTCCACCATCCTCTCACATCCTCTGTCTGTCTGTCAGGTCTGTAACTGTGTCTGTTCCCGGAGGGGGCACTAGTGGGTCAGTTGTGGTGCGGTGGAGGAAACGAGGAGGCTGTAACACAGGAGCTGAAACAAAAGCTTGTTTAAATTTTGGAAAGGCAGACAGTGCTTCTTCAGACCACTGGGAAGGACCTTTCCGAGTGAGGCAAGTAATGGGAAATATCAATGTGGAAAATCCTTTGATACATTTTCTCTAATAGTTGGCGAAGCCAATGAAACGCTGAACAGACGTAAGTGTAGTGGAAAGAGACCAATTCTCTATGGCTTCCAACTTGGCTGGATCCATTTGAAGATCAGAACCGAAAATTATGTATCCTAGGAAGGGCATTGAAGAAGTAAGAAATTCTACAAAGTAAGAAAAATACAAAGAATTAAGGTTCAGAAAGGGTTGAGATTGCCTAAAGCAGGGCTGGCCAAACCGGTCCTCGAGATCTACCAACAGTTCATGTTTTCCAGGCCTCCTGGAGATCTGTAGAATTGTCAGTTAGGAATGAATGCAGCACATCTTAATTAGTAATGACTACACCTGTGCACCAGCTAGGTGGTCTGGAAAATGTGTACTGTTGGTAGATCTCGAGGACTGGTTTGGCCAGCCCTGGCCTAAAGGATAAAAAAAAGGGGCAGACTAGATGGGCCAAGTGGTTCTTATCTGTCGCCAAATTCTATGTTTCTATGTTTAAGTTTCAAAAGTACACTTGGACAGTTCACTGTAAAGATGATTCTGTCGAAGACGTCGAAGAACCTCTTTCACTTGTTGGTGATGGGGAGCCAAGTCATGGGAGAAGATCAGGATGTCATCGAGGTAGACTACCACATACTTGTACAATATGTTTCAGAAAATTTAATTGACAAAGTTCTGGAATACCGCCGGGTCATTACTTAGGCCGAAGGGCATCACTAGATATTCGGAGTGGCCATCGCGAGTGTTGGAGGTGGTTTTCCACTCATTGCCACTTCGGATCCTGATGAGATTATAAGCCCCACAGGGATCTAGCTTGGTGAAGATACTGGCACCTTTGTCGAATAGTTCCGTGATTAATGGCAGAGGGTAGCTGTTCTTAATTGTAAATATCATTAAAATCTCGGTAATCGATGCAGGGGCACAACCTCTGTCTTTTTTCTTGACAAAGAAAAACCCTGCTCCTACTGGAGATGAGGAAGGACAGATGAACCCTTTCTGCAGATTTTCTGTTATGTACTCACTCATAGCGAGGGTCTCGGGAACGGAAAAAGGATATGTACATCCTTTTGGTGGGTTTTTCCCTGGGAGGAGATCAATGTGACAATCCCATTCTCGATGGGGAGGTAGAACGTCAGCAGCCTTTTTACTGAAGATGCCAGCAAAATCCTTATAGGCCTCAGGAAGTCCAGACTGGGGTTTTAAGATCTTACAGGACAGATTTGAGCCAAACAGGAATGGAAACAAGAAGGACTCCATGCTGTGAGCTGTTTTTGTGGGTTGTGTATGTGAAGCCAGGGCATGCCCAGTATGATCTCATGAGCGGCTTTAGGGATGACCAACATTTCAATGAACTCGGAATGGAGGAAGCCCACTCTCAGGACCCTTGGCTTTATCTGCTGGTTGATGGAACCCTCAGCAATATGACTACCATCCACGGCAGTGAGGTAGACTGGGCAAGACATCTTTTTAAAACAGGAAGATGGATCTCATCAACTGCAGCTTGCGCAATAAAGTTCCCAGCAGCACCACAATCTACTAAAGCAGAAAAGGTATGTAATCCACTCTGTGTTTCCAATGTTACAGGGGGGATGAGGTCTCGAGAAGAAGGAGCTTTGACTGAAAATCCTAACTTGACTCCTCCTTTGCAAGTTAGGATTTGGTGTTTTCCGAGTGAGAAGGACAGGAACCAATCATGTGACCAGCAGCAGCACAATATAGACACAGTCTCTCCTGTAACCTTCTTTACCGCTCCTCAGGAGTCAAACGGGACCTATTCACTTGCATAGGCTCATCAGAAGTAGAGGGTAGGGACTGTACTTAAGGCATAGCCCGATGCTTGCGAGGGTCACTTCGAGAACATTCACTGGTTCTTTCACGTAAACGCAGGTCCAATTTCACACATAGGGAGATTAAAGCTTCCAGTTGCTCTGGGAGATCACGTATTGCCAACTCATCTTTTTTATGATCAGACAGTCCATGCCAGAACACAGTAACCAACGCTTGATTATTCCTTTAACCTCTGATGTCAATGTCTGGAACTGGATGATATATTGTCCCACGGTGCGTGTTCCCTGGCGAATCTGGAGGATGTCTGAAGAAGCAGATGTTGTACGCCCAGGTTCATCAAAGATGCGTCGAAATGCAGCAGCAAATTCTGTATAGTTGTTGAGGAGAGAATCTGCTCGCTCCCATAACGGGGAGACCCAATTCAAGGCAGGACCAGTCAGGAGGGACACAATGTATGAGGGACACAATGTATGTCCTAGGTGTCGGGAAGTTCAAAGTGGACTTCACACTGATTCAGAAATCCACAACACATTTTGGGATTGCCATCGAACTTACTAGGCGTAGGAAGATGGAGACGAGACCCTGGAGAGGTAGCAACTGGAGGACCTGAAGGTGTGGAACTATAAACTGGAGCTGAAGCTGGAGTAACAGAACTTGGAAGAGACTGTAGTAACGTGTCCAGTTGGGAAGACATCCCTTGCAGGAACTGTATAATCTGCTGTTGTGCAGCCTCTTTACCATCGAGTCGTGACACTAAACTTTGAAGGGCCACCGCCCCCACTTTCTGACCGCCATCCGGGTCCATAAGCCTTGAACAAACTGTCAGGTGTGTAACTGTGTCTGTTCCCGGAGAGGGCACTAGTGGGTCAGTGGTGGTGCGGTGGAGGAAACGAGGAGGCTGTAGAAGATTCCTGCGCATGTGCGCAATGATATTTATTTAGCACACAGAGATATGAACAGTCACTGAAGCACAATACAATAATGATGGTTCAAGCAAAGAAGCTGAAGGAGGTATAACAACAGTCACAGGTGATGATCTGTAAACCAGTGAAATAAATGACAGTGATGACCGGCCTGGAAGCTGGTGGCAACAGGATCAAATATGCAGATGATAGTAATGCAGCTGATGAATGACAGTGAACACACACAGGCAATAGTAACTCCAGAGATTGGTCTGGAAACCAACAGCAATAGATTCACACAGTCTGTTTATATGCACAAGTCCACAAAGCCAAGCAAGGCCAAAGCAGTAGACAGTTTGTAATTTGCAAGCTGGTTGTTTTAAGTGACAGATGGAATAGCACAGTGCTGAACGCAGATAAACAACACACCGGTGAGAATAGTAAGTAGCACCTGGAGAGACCTCTTACTGCATGCAGAGGTGGAATGCTGACTGTGGAAGGAGTTGTAGCAGAGCAGGATGGCTGGAGCCTGTAGTTCTACCATACCTCCCAACATGACCCTTTCCAGGAGGGACAGAATACTCTGCTTCTGGACTTCACTCTTAATTTATGATTGCCATCACCTGTGGTGAAACACCTTTCTTATCCATTAGCCTGTTCAACACAGAAATCATAAGTTAAGAGAAAAGTCCAGAAGCAGAGCATTGTGTCCCTCCTGGAGAGGGTCATTTTGGGAGGTATGGTTCTACGGAGACACTGGAGCAAGGAAATTACTGGAGACAGGAGACTGGAGCCAGGAGATGCTGTACACTGGATGTGACGCTTTGTTCAAGGCGATGAGACTGAGCCGATGATCTGGATTTATACCCCCTGGTCAGCAGGCATTGGATACCTGAATCATGTGTGCAGACACAGCGCAGGATTGGGTGTTTGCAGGTCAGCTGACCACAAGTGTCAGAATGTACTGAGATGCTCAGAGCAGAAGAGGAGATAAGATGTTTTGCCTACGTCAGTAGTTCTCAAACTTTTCTGAATCGCGGCGCCCTAGAGTATCAGAATTTTTTTCACAGCATCCCTAGGCCAAAAGTGTCTTATTGAGAAATTTAGAAAGAAATATTAAATAAAGTAAATTCTGTTTATGTGTCATCCTTAGGGTTAGTTATGTGGTGAGAGAAAGGATTTGCTTCTGTTTGTCCACATACGTATTTTATGATTAGCAACTGCCAGCACGGGCTTCGCCTATTACATTGACCATAAATCATTTGAATTGGTCCTGGACCAGCAATCCAAGGTATCCCTGCAAGTGTCCTGAGGCACCCCAGGGTGCCACGGCACACAGTTTGAGAACCACTAGCCTTTGTATAGAGTCAGAATGCCCCAGACTTGGGTGTATATTTACTAATGTGCAGGTTTATAGAAGTGAAGATGTTGCCCATAGCAACCAATCAGATTCTAGCTATTATATTTTATAAGCAGAATCTGATTAGTTGCTATGGGCAACATCTCCACTTCTATAAACCCACACTTTAGTAAATATATCCCTTGGAGTCAACTCAGTGGCGGAACTAGCCCAGGTGCGACAAAATGCTTTGCCCCCCCCCCCCCACACACACACATTTCCCCCCACACACATCCCATCCAAGTCCACCCCTTCACCCCTGGAGAGGATCTGGTGAGGGGGACCTGCTCAGGGCCAAAGAAATGGATACCTAGCAACAGTGCCGTAACTAGACATTTTAGCACTGTGTGCAAGAAACGGCATCGGAGCCCCACCCCTGCATGCAAAACAGGGGCAGTGTGTGCCGTAGGCGCGCGCAAAAATACATAGTGGCGTGGCTTCGTGGGGAAGGGGTGTGGCCACAAAATAATACCAATTCATAAAACGGTACACAGTAGTCTCCATTATTCAAATTACGCCGCACAGTAGCACCACTACACCAGGTAGAGACCCTTTTACACCTTACAGTGGACAGATTCCTCTTTTTACACATTACAGCAGACAGCGTGCCCTTTTTACACATAACGGCAGACAGCGTGCCCTTTTTACACATAACGGCAGACAGCGTGCACTTTTTACACATAACGGCAGACAGCGTGCCCTTTTTACACATAACGGCAGACAGCGTGCCCTTTTTACACATAACGGCAGACTGCGTGCCCTTGTTACACATAGCGGCAGACAGCGTACACTTTTTACACATAACGGCAGACAGCGTGCCCTTGTTACACATTACGGCAGACAGCATCCCCTTTTTACACATAACGGCAGACAGCGTCCCCTTTTTACACATTACGGCAGACAGCGTCCCCTTTTTACACATTACGGCAGACAGCGTGCCCTTGTTACACATTACGGCAGACAGCGTCCCCATTTTTACACATTACGGCAGGCAGATTCCCCATTTTTACACATTGCGGCAGGCAGATTACCCCATTTTACACATAGCGGCAGGCAGATTACCCCTTTTTACACATAGCGGCAGGCAGTCCCCCATTTTTACACATTGCGGCAGGCAGATTACCCCATTTTACACATAGCGGCAGGCAGATTACCCCTTTTTACACATAGCGGCAGGCAGTCCCCCATTTTACACATTGCGGCAGGCTGATTTCCCCTTTTTACACATTACGTCAGGCAGTCCCCCCTTTTTACACATTGCGGCAGGCTGATTCCTCCTTTTTACACATTACGTCAGGCAGTCCCCCATTTTTACACATAGCGGCAGGCAGGCCCAAGAAAGAAAGAAAGAGAAAGAAAGAAAGAGAAAGAAAGAAAGAAAGAAAGAAAGAAAGAAAAAGAAAGAAAGAAAAAGAGAAAAAGAAAGAAAGAAGAATTATACTTACCCTCTCCGCCGGCTCAGGCTCCTCGGTGCAGCCGCGTCAGACGATTCCCGGGCAGTAGAGGAGGTGAAGGACGGAGGTGAGGAAGTGAGCCGCAGCAGCGCTTTGTTACTGGTGGAGGCGCTGCTCCTGCTGCCCCTCTGCTTCCCTATAGGCTGTTCTCGGAAGACAGCCTATAGTGAAGCAGAGGAGCAGCAGCGCCTCCACCAGTAACAAAGCGCTGCTGCGGCTCCCTCCTTCACCTCCGTCCTCCTCCTTCCCCCGTCAGTGCCGCTGCTCCTCTCCTCTCCTCTACGGGCGGCTGTGCGCTGCGGGCAGCGGTTGCCTGCAGCGCACAGCGGCATGTAATGAGTCAGTTTGACTCATTACATGCTTGGGCCCCTGGACAGAGGTGGGCCCCAGTGCAACGCACTGCTTGCACTGCCGGTAGTTCCGCCTCTGAGTCAACTCCCCAAGCTCAAGCCTTGAGATTTTGGCCATATTCTCTTTATTACGTATACAAATTAGGGATGAGCGGGTTCGATCCTGAGGTTTTGCCTCGGATGCCGGTCTCCATAGTAACCTATGGAAGACCGCTGATTGGCTGAGAGAGCCGTCTGTCACGGCTACAATGGCCAAGATGGATGCCGACATCGCAGCCCACACTGCCGACACTCCCACACTACAATGTGGATACCTCCAGCACCCCTGCATTGCCGGCACCCCTGCACTGCTCACACTGCTGGCACCACTACACTGAGCACACCGCTGACACCCCTGCACTGCCGACACTGCTGGTACCACCGTACTGAGGACACCGCTGGCACCCCTGCACTGCCACCACCACCACACTGTGGACACCGCTGGCACTGCCGTCACCACAGCATTGAGAACACTGCTGGCACCCCTGCACTGCCAACACTGCCGGCACCACTGCACTGAGGACACCACTGGCACCTCCCGCACTGCTGGCACTCCTGCATTGAGGACACTGCGGCACTCCTGCACTGAGGACACTGCCAGCATTCCTGCACTGAGGACACTGCCGGCACTCCTGCACTGCCAACACTGCTGGCACTCCTGCACTGAGGACACTGCGGGCACTCCTGCACTGCCGGCATCCTGGCACTGCCAACACAGCTGACACCCCTGCACTGCCGACACTGCTGTCACCCCTGCACTGAGGACACTGCCAGCACTCCTGCACTGAGGACACCTCCCGCACTGTCGACACTGCTGGCACTTCTGGACTGAGGACACTGCCAACACTCCTGGACTGAGGACACTGTCGACACTCCTGGACTGAGGACACTGCCGGCAGCCCTGCACTGCAGACACTGCCAGCACCCCTGCACTGCGGACACTGCCGGCACCCCTGCACTGTGGACACTGCCAGCACCCCTGCACTGCGGACACTGCTGGCACCCCTGCACTGCGGACACTGCCAGCACCCCTGCGCTGCTGGCACCAAAGCATTGAGGTCACTGCCAGCACCCCTGCACTGCCGACATTGCTGGCACCAATACACCGAAGACACAGCTGACAACACTGCACTGAGGACCCTCTGTCACAGTAAGTGCGCTATTGGTGCGCTATTGGTGTATCTAACCTGCACTGTATCCAACCTGCACAGTAACCAGTGCTGTATCTGACCCATAGAAATATATATAGACTAAACTATATAAGAGAGCGCAAATAAGAATTAAAAACAATTTATTATCATAAAACCAATTGGTGAAAAAACCTATTATGAACAAGGAAACACATCATCATTTGAATACATAAAGGCACCAAAGAACTGTAGAAGAATGATGCAATGCAGTGTATACCAATATCTAATACAGATTAATAGCGCAACAGTCCTTATTGTTCATCTACTTCGGACTCTGCTGGACTTGTGGATGCTTCAAGCTCTTTTTTTGTATTTATTACCACTGACGTGGCTATATTAGCTGATGTCCACTGGTGTTATACTTAAGATATTTATCCATATACACTTGTATGTGCCACTTGAATAAAGGATAATTATTTTGTAGCTAGGAGCCGTTATGTTTCTAAGTCCAGTTTTGTTATACAGATTGTATGCCAATTATATAGACTCAGCAGCAGCTGATGTATCACTTATACTTTGTCCATTATGTGACACAATTGGTAACAGTTCCTACCTAGAGGACCCTGTGTCTGACCCACACTGTATCCAACCCACATTGTATTTGACCTGCACTGAAACCCTTGCTGTATCTGATCCTCATTGTATTTGACCCGCACTGTATTCAACCTGCGCTGCATCTCACCCACACTGTATTTGACCCGCATTGTAACCTGCCAACCCTCACTGTATGCAACATGCACTGTATCTGACCTGCACTGTAGCCAACACTGTATCCAACCTGCACTCTGACCTGCACTGTATCTGACCCGAACTCATATCTTCCAACTGTCCTATTTTCGTGGGACAGTCCCGTTTTTTGGGGACTGTCCCGCTGTCCCACCCGCGGGCCTCAGTGTCCCGTGGTGGTTGTGTGTGTGTGTGTGTGTGTGTGTGTGTGTGTGTGTGTGTGGGGGGGGGGCAGTTGGGAGGCTCCTGCACTCGCTGCTATGCTTAGCAGAGCAGCAGTGAATAGACGCTGTGTGCATGCACATTGTGTCCGACCTGCACAGCATCTCGCACTGTATCCGACCTTGCACTGTAGCCAGCATGCACTGTATGTGACCCGCACTGTATCCGACCCACACTATATGCGATCTGCACTATATACAACCCACAATGAATTCCACCTACATTGTATCCGACCTACCCTGTATCCACCTGCACTGTATCTGACCCACATTCAGTGTTGGACTGGCCCACATGGGTACAGAGGAAACCACCGGTGGGCCCTACTGCCTGGGGGCTCCTACCTTTCCCTCCTGATATAAAGGTTCCAGAAGGTGCACTTGAATTATACATTATATGTGTTACCTTATACTGCACAGGACTATTTTGTATTTTCTACAGTGCATTGCTGTTATTAATCATGCATAAACTAGCAGTATTTACTATATAACTATAGGTTAGCGAAGCATATGTGGAGGCTGGACACCCCCCTAAACATGGGCCCCTACAACTGCCCCCCTCCCCCCGGTGGGCCCTACATGCCCCAGTCTGACACTGCCCACACTGTAACCTGCATTGTATCTGACCCAATTGCATCCAACTTGCACTGTAACCCGCACTGTGTCTGACCTGCACTCTATCGGACCAGCACTGTGACCCGGTCAATATGTAACTGTGTGTCCCAAAGTATCCCGCACTGTCCTACACAGGTACAGAATGCTTTTTTTTGTGATTGTGGAAATTTTAGGGAGCTGCTCGACAAAATGTTTGATTGATCGGGGCTTTACATGGGCACAGAGTGCCAGTCATCAGTGACCCAGGGCCCCAGGAGGGAGGTACAGACTGGGCACTGAGAATAGGCATGTGCACTTGTGTAGGGGGCATTAATGTCTGCTGTTGTTATTTTACACATGGTTTTGGGTTTTTTCATTGCTGTTTGGTAACTACTTTAGAGCAATGATATTGTACACACGATTCTGTTTTGTATTGATAGTACTTGTGAGTTGGTTTGATTGGTTATTGCTAATACAGTACTAATTTGTAAAACATTTTTAAACAGAAATAACTGCCGTGTGTTTGTGCCGCTGGTCTGTTGCTTAGTTTGGCCAGCCAGGCTTTGGCCTATGTTGGTGAACAATATTGTGAGCAGTGAAGTGGTCAAAATTGACTGGAAATTAGTGGAAATGAATGTTATTGAGGTTAATAATACTGTAGGAACAAGAAAAAAAAACGAAATTCTGTGATTGTAGCAGTTTTATGTTTAAAAAAAAAAAAAAATACAGATCCAAAACCAAAACCCAAAAGGGTGGTTTTGGCAAAACTAATCCAAATCCAAAGCACGAAAGGAGATCCAGATCCACTACCAAAACACAAAACACGATTTTGTGTGATGTGATTCTTTGGTTCAGTTTAATCTGTCTAGTAACTGATTAAGCATAAGAATTAGGGCTAGATGCATCATCACTTGGAGAGTGATAAAATGGAGAGAGAAAAAGTACCAGCCACTCTGTTGCCAACTGTCATTTTTAAAAGACAGCCAGTAACATGGCATTTAGGAGCTGGCTGGCTGGCTGGCACTTTTTCTCTCTTCATTCTCCATATCACTCTTCAAGCGATGACACATCTAGCACTTAGGAGGAGATGTACTAAGCAGTGAAAAGAGTGGAGAAGTGAGCCAGTGGAGAACTTGTCCATGGCAACCAATCAGCATTGAAGTAACATTTATCATTTGCATACTATAAATATATACAGAGCAGATGGCTTACTTCTTCACTCTTATCACTGCTTAACAGGGACATGCAGTCAGGGGAGGCAGTGCCTCCCCTGTCATTAATGATTAGAATAATAAAACAAAGAAGATACTTATGACACATATTCTGTGTCATAAGTAGAGATATGCAGCGGGCATTTTTCGGGTTTTGTGTTTTGGTTTTGGATTTGGTTCTGCGGTCGTGTTTTGGATTCCGACGCATTTTGGCAAAACCTCCCTTTCGCATTTTTAACCCTCAAAAACAACTTAAATCATAGAATTTGGGGGGTAATTTTGAGCCTATAGTATTATTAACCTAAATAACCACAATTTCAACTCATTTCCAGTCTATTCTGAACACCTCACAATATTATTTTTAGTCCTAAAATTTGCACCGAGGTCGCTGGATGACTAAGCTAAGCGACCCAAGTGGGCGGCTCAAACACCTGGCTCATCTAGGAGTGGCACTGCAGTGTCAGACAGGATGGCACCTAAAAAAATAGTCCCCAAACAGCACATGATGCAAAGATAAATAAAAAAAAAGAGGTGCAAGATGTAATTGACCTTGGGCCCTCCCACCCACCCTTATGTTGTATAAACAGGACATGCACACTTTAACAAACCCATCATTTCAGCGACAGGGTCTGCCACACGACTGTGGCTGAAATGATTGGTTGGTTTGGCCCCCACCAAAAAAGAAGCAATCAATCTCTGCTTGCACAAACTGGTCCTGCAGAGGCAATATGTCCACCTCCTCCTCATCATCCGATTCCTCACCCCTTTCACTGTGTACATCCCCCTCCTCACAGAGTATTAATTCATCCCCACTGGACTCCACCATCACAGGTCCCAGTGTACTTTCTGGAGGCAACTGCTGGTAAATGTCTCCACGGAGGAATTTATTATAATTCATTTTGATGAACATCAACTTCTCCATATTTTCTGGAAGTAACCTCCTACGCCGATCGCTGACAAGGTTACCGGCTGCACTAAACAATCTTTCGGAGTACACACTGTAGGAGAGGCAACTTAGGTAAAATAAAGCCAGTTTGTGCAAGGGCCTCCAAATTGCCCCTTTTTCCTGCCAGTATATGTACGGACTGTTAGACATGCCTACAGTGATGCTGTCACTCATATAATCCTCCATCATTCTTTCAAAGGTGACAGAATCATATGCAGTGACAGTAGACGACATGTCAGTAATCGTTGGCAGGTCCTTCAGTCCGGACCAGATGTTAGCACTTGCTCCAGACTGCCCTGCATCACCGCCAGCGGGTGGTTTTGAAAATGTTATCCTTTTCCTGGCAGCTCCAGTGGCGGTAGAAAATTAAGGAGGAGCTGTTGGCGGGTCACGTCCGCTTGACTTGACAAGTGTCTCACCAGCAGGTCTTTGAACATCTGCAGACTTGTGTCTGCCGGAAAGAGAGATACAACATAGGCTTTAAATCTAGGATCGAGCACGGTGGCCAAAATGTAGTGCTCTGATTTCAACAGATTGACCACCCGTGAATCCTAGTTAAGCGAATGAAGGGCTCCATCCACAAGTCCCACATGCCTAGCGGAATTGCTCCGTTTTAGCTCCTCCTTCAATCTCTCCAGCTGCTTCTGCAAAAGCCTGATGAGGGGAATGACCTGACTTAGGCTGGCAGTGTCTGAACTGAGCAGGACAGATATAGGCAGAAAGTCACAATTGCGCACACGTGGTTGCTTTTCTTAGTGAAGGAAATGAAGTTCCACCAACACTTCACAAATATAGAACAAACAGAAATAGAAAACCTCCACACAGAATAGCGCACACAGAGAATACTTATATTGATTCGAGGGGTCTCCCAATGATCTTTCAGAGGATTTATATGACCTCAAAAAGGAGACAGAAATACAATATAGTGTTATATCTCTATGGCATTTCTTATAAGTTTTTTATGAGGAAACTCGTACCCTAAAATTTGTCTACCAGGTTAGGGATAGACAAAAAAGCACATCTGAGACTCAGGATTATCCCATTCAATTCCTCCTCTTAACGAACCTTCCCTCAAAACCTTCCGACAGTACCTCCTCCAGATGTCACATGTGGAAACAGAAAATCACCGCCATAGTGTAAAACCGTAACATTTATTTTTCCACAAACAAGAATAAAATTAGCTTTCCACCTTTATGGGTGGTCTACTAACAATAAGTAGACAAAACAGCTTAAAATTGGCCAAGTTGTTAAAACTGCAAATACAGGACTCCTACCGGATGGAATGGTCTACCATATAGAGTAGACTTTATCACAGGATTACTGAAAAGACCTCAGGAAAAAAGTCCTTCGTCCTCGGTAGTGGTCCTCCGTTTGCAGTGCCCCTCCTCACCAACGCGTTTCAATACACTCAGGTATCTTTGTCAAGGTGTGTGGAGGACAAACATCCCAGGGATTTTATACCCCTCTCATAAAACCTATGGTTATCCCTAAAACTAGACACGGATCTTCTAACCTTTCCCTATTCCTATATCTATAGGCATAAAATCTATAAAACTCCATTCCGGATTATATAAATGTTTTGTTTCCCGCCCTTCATCCTCCGGTAAATCGACGCCGTATCATTAACCGGAAGTGACGTTCCGCAACTCCCGCGACGTCATATCCTAACCGCACATCATATCCTAACCGCACTGGACTATTGTACTGTAGTATACTGGTCACCATGATGCAGCACAAGACAATGAGCAGTGACACTGAGCACTGATGAGGATACTAGAACTGACACTGAGCAGCAAGATGCAGCACTGGACTATTGTACTGTAGTATACTGGTCACCACAATGCAGCACAAGACAATGAGCAGTGATACTGAGCACTGATGAAGATACTAGAACTGACACTGAGCAGCAAGATGCAGCACTGGACTATTGTACTGTAGTATACCGGTCACCACAATGCAGCACAAGACAATGAGCAGCGATACTGAGCACTGATGAGGATACTAGAACTGACACTGAGCAGCAAGATGCAGCACTGGACTATTGTACTGTAGTATACTGGTCACCACAATGCAGCACAAGACAATGAGCAGTGATACTGAGCACTGATGAGGATACTAGAACTGACACTGGGCAGCAAGATGCAGCACTGGACTATTGTACTGTAGTATACTGGTCATCACAATGCAGCACAAGACAATGAGCAGTGATACTGAGCACTGATGAGGATACTAGAACTGAGACTGAGCAGCAAGATGCAGCACTGGACTATTGTACTGTAGTATACTGGTCACTACGATGCAGCACAAGACAATGAGCAGTGATACTGAGCACTGATGAGGATACTAGAATTGACACTGAGCAGCAAGATGCAGCACTGGACTATTGTACTGTAGTATACTGGTCACCACAATGCAGCACAAGACTATGAGCAGTGATACTGAGCACTGATGAGGATACTAGAACTGACACTGAGCAGCAAGATGCAGCACTGGACTATTGTACTGTAGTATACTGGTCACCACAATGCAGCACAAGACAATGAGCAGTGATACTGAACACTGATGAGGATACTAGAACTGACACTGAGCAGCAAGATGCAGCACCGGACTATTGTACTGTAGTATACTGGTCACCACAATGCAGCACAAGACAATGAGCAGTGATACTGAGCACTGATGAGGATACTAGAACTGACACTGAGCAGCAAGATGCAGCACTGGACTATTGTACTGTAGTATACTGGTCACCACAATGCAGCACAAGACAATAAGCAGTGATACTGAGCACTGATGAGGATACTAGAACTGACACTGAGCAGCAAGATGCAGCACTGGACTATTGTACTGTAGTATACTGGTCACCACTATGCAGCACAAGACAATGAGCAGTGATACTGAGCACTGATGAGGATACTAGAACTGACACTGAGCAGCAAGATGCAGCACTGGACTATTGTACTTTAGTATATTGGTCACCACAATGCAGCACAAGACAATGACCAGTGATACTGAGCACTGATGAGGATACTAGAACTGACATTGAGCAGCAAGATGCAGCACTGGACTATTGTACTGTAGTATACTGGTCACCATGATGCAGCACAATACAATGAGCAGTGATACTGAGCACTGATGAGGATACTAGAACTGACACTGAGCAGCAAGATGCAGCACTGGACTATTGTACTGTAGTATACTGGTCACCACAATGCAGCACAAGACAATGAGCAGTGATACTGAACACTGATGAGGATACTAGAACTGACACTGAGCAGCAAGATGCAGCACTGGACTATTGTACTGTAGTATACTGGTCACCACAATGCAGCACAAGACAATGAGCAGTGATACTGAGCACTGATGAGGATACTAGAACTGACACTGAGCAGCAAGATGCAGCACTGGACTATTGTACTGTAGTATACTGGTCACCACAATGCAGCACAAGACAATGAGCAGTGATACTGAGCACTGATGAGGATACTAGAACTGACACTGAGCAGCAAGATGCAGCACTGGACTATTGTACTGTAGTATACTGTCACCACTATGCAGCACAAGACAATGAGCAGTGATACTGAGCACTGATGAGGATACTAGAACTGACACTGAGCAGCAAGATGCAGCACTGGACTATTGTACTTTAGTATACTGGTCACCACAATGCAGCACAAGACAATGAGCAGTGATACTGAGCACTGATGAAGATACTAGAACTGACACTGAGCAGCAAGATGCAGCACTGGACTATTGTACTGTAGTATACTGGTCACCATGATGCAGCACAATACAATGAGCAGTGATACTGAGCACTGATGAGGATACTAGAACTGACACTGAGCAGCAAGATGCAGCAATGGACTATTGTACTGTAGTATACCGGTCACCACAATGCAGCACAAGACAATGAGCAGCGATACTGAGCACTGATGAGGATACTAGAACTGACACTGAGCAGCAAGATGCAGCACTGGACTATTGTACTGTAGTATACTGGTCACCACAATGCAGCACAAGACAATGAGCAGTGATACTGAGCACTGATGAGGATACTAGAACTGACACTGGGCAGCAAGATGCAGCACTGGACTATTGTACTGTAGTATACTGGTCACCACAATGCAGCACAAGACAATGAGCAGTGATACTGAGCACTGATGAGGATACTAGAACTGAGACTGAGCAGCAAGATGCAGCACTGGACTATTGTACTGTAGTATACTGGTCACCACGATGCAGCACAAGACAATGAGCAGTGATACTGAGCACTGATGAGGATACTAGAATTGACACTGAGCAGCAAGATGCAGCACTGGACTATTGTACTGTAGTATACTGGTCACCACAATGCAGCACAAGACTATGAGCAGTGATACTGAGCACTGATGAGGATACTAGAACTGACACTGAGCAGCAAGATGCAGCACTGGACTATTGTACTGTAGTATACTGGTCACCACAATGCAGCACAAGACAATGAGCAGTGATACTGAGCACTGATGAAGATACTAGAACTGACATTGAGCAGCAAGATGCAGCACTGGACTAATGTACTGTAGTATACTGGTCACCATGATGCAGCACAATACAATGAGCAGTGATACTGAGCACTGATGAGGATACTAGAACTGACACTGAGCAGCAAGATGCAGCACTGGACTATTGTACTGTAGTATACTGGTCACCACAATGCAGCACAAGACAATGAGCAGTGATACTGAACACTGATGAGGATACTAGAACTGACACTGAGCAGCAAGATGCAGCACTGGACTATTGTACTGTAGTATACTGGTCACCACAATGCAGCACAAGACAATGAGCAGTGATACTGAGCACTGATGAGGATACTAGAACTGACACTGAGCAGCAAGATGCAGCACTGGACTATTGTACTGTAGTATACTGGTCACCACTATGCAGCACAAGACAATGAGCAGTGATACTGAGCACTGATGAGGATACTAGAACTGACACTGAGCAGCAAGATGCAGCACTGGACTATTGTACTGTAGTATACTGGTCACCACAATGCAGCACAAGACAATGAGCAGTGATACTGAACACTGATGAGGATACTAGAACTGACACTGAGCAGCAAGATGCAGCACTGGACTATTGTACTGTAGTATACTGGTCACCACAATGCAGCACAAGACAATGAGCAGTGATACTGAGCACTGATGAGGATACTAGAACTGACACTGAGCAGCAAGATGCAGCACTGGACTATTGTACTGTAGTATACTGGTCACCACAATGCAGCACAAGACAATGAGCAGTGATACTGAGCACTGATGAGGATACTAGAACTGACACTGAGCAGCAAGATGCAGCACTGGACTATTGTACTGTAGTATACTGGTCACCACTATGCAGCACAAGACAATGAGCAGTGATACTGAGCACTGATGAGGATACTAGAACTGACACTGAGCAGCAAGATGCAGCACTGGACTATTGTACTTTAGTATACTGGTCACCACAATGCAGCACAAGACAATGAGCAGTGATACTGAGCACTGATGAGGATACTAGAACTGACACTGAGCAGCAAGATGCAGCACTGGACTATTGTACTGTAGTATACTGGTCACCACTATGCAGCACAAGACAATGAGCAGTGATACTGAGCACTGATGAGGATACTAGAACTGACACTGAGCAGCAAGATGCAGCACTGGACTATTGTACTGTAGTATACTGGTCACCACAATGCAGCACAAGACAATGAGCAGTGATACTGAGCACTGATGAGGATACTAGAACTGACACTGAGCAGCAAGATGCAGCACTGGACTATTGTACTGTAGTATACTGGTCACCACTATGCAGCACAAGACAATGAGCAGTGATACTGAGCACTGATGAGGATACTAGAACTGACACTGAGCAGCAAGATGCAGCCCTGGACTATTGTACTTTAGTATACTGGTCACCACAATGCATCACAAGACAATGAGCAGTGATACTGAGCACTGATGAGGATACTAGAACTGACACTGGGCAGCAAGATGCAGCACTGGACTATTGTACTGTAGTATACTGGTCACCACAATGCAGCACAAGACAATGAGCAGTGATACTGAGCACTGATGAGGATACTAGAACTGAGACTGAGCAGCAAGATGCAGCACTGGACTATTGTACTGTAGTATACTGGTCACCACGATGCAGCACAAGACAATGAGCAGTGATACTGAGCACTGATGAGGATACTAGAATTGACACTGAGCAGCAAGATGCAGCACTGGACTATTGTACTGTAGTATACTGGTCACCACAATGCAGCACAAGACTATGAGCAGTGATACTGAGCACTGATGAGGATACTAGAACTGACACTGAGCAGCAAGATGCAGCACTGGACTATTGTACTGTAGTATACTGGTCACCACAATGCAGCACAAGACAATGAGCAGTGATACTGAACACTGATGAGGATACTAGAACTGACACTGAGCAGCAAGATGCAGCACCGGACTATTGTACTGTAGTATACTGGTCACCACAATGCAGCACAAGACAATGAGCAGTGATACTGAGCACTGATGAGGATACTAGAACTGACACTGAGCAGCAAGATGCAGCACTGGACTATTGTACTGTAGTATACTGGTCACCACAATGCAGCACAAGACAATAAGCAGTGATACTGAGCACTGATGAGGATACTAGAACTGACACTGAGCAGCAAGATGCAGCACTGGACTATTGTACTGTAGTATACTGGTCACCACTATGCAGCACAAGACAATGAGCAGTGATACTGAGCACTGATGAGGATACTAGAACTGACACTGAGCAGCAAGATGCAGCACTGGACTATTGTACTTTAGTATACTGGTCACCACAATGCAGCACAAGACAATGACCAGTGATACTGAGCACTGATGAAGATACTAGAACTGACATTGAGCAGCAAGATGCAGCACTGGACTATTGTACTGTAGTATACTGGTCACCATGATGCAGCACAATACAATGAGCAGTGATACTGAGCACTGATGAGGATACTAGAACTGACACTGAGCAGCAAGATGCAGCACTGGACTATTGTACTGTAGTATACTGGTCACCACAATGCAGCACAAGACAATGAGCAGTGATACTGAACACTGATGAGGATACTAGAACTGACACTGAGCAGCAAGATGCAGCACTGGACTATTGTACTGTAGTATACTGGTCACCACAATGCAGCACAAGACAATGAGCAGTGATACTGAGCACTGATGAGGATACTAGAACTGACACTGAGCAGCAAGATGCAGCACTGGACTATTGTACTTTAGTATACTGGTCACCACAATGCAGCACAAGACAATGACCAGTGATACTGAGCACTGATGAAGATACTAGAACTGACATTGAGCAGCAAGATGCAGCACTGGACTATTGTACTGTAGTATACTGGTCACCACAATGCAGCACAAGACAATGAGCAGTGATACTGAACACTGATGAGGATACTAGAACTGACACTGAGCAGCAAGATGCAGCACTGGACTATTGTACTGTAGTATACTGGTCACCACAATGCAGCACAAGACAATGAGCAGTGATACTGAGCACTGATGAGGATACTAGAACTGACACTGAGCAGCAAGATGCAGCACTGGACTATTGTACTGTAGTATACTGGTCACCACAATGCAGCACAAGACAATGAGCAGTGATACTGAGCACTGATGAGGATACTAGAACTGACACTGAGCAGCAAGATGCAGCACTGGACTATTGTACTGTAGTATACTGGTCACCGCTATGCAGCACAAGACAATGAGCAGTGATACTGAGCACTGATGAGGATACTAGAACTGACACTGAGCAGCAAGATGCAGCACTGGACTATTGTACTTTAGTATACTGGTCACCACAATGCAGCACAAGACAATGAGCAGTGATACTGAGCACTGATGAAGATACTAGAACTGACACTGAGCAGCAAGATGCAGCACTGGACTATTGTACTGTAGTATACTGGTCACCATGATGCAGCACAATACAATGAGCAGTGATACTGAGCACTGATGAGGATACTAGAACTGACACTGAGCAGCAAGATGCAGCACTGGACTATTGTACTGTAGTATACTGGTCACCACAATGCAGCACAAGACAATGAGCAGTGATACTGAACACTGATGAGGATACTAGAACTGACACTGAGCAGCAAGATGCAGCACTGGACTATTGTACTGTAGTATACTGGTCACCACAATGCAGCACAAGACAATGAGCAGTGATACTGAGCACTGATGAGGATACTAGAACTGACACTGAGCAGCAAGATGCAGCACTGGACTATTGTACTGTAGTATACTGGTCACCACAATGCAGCACAAGACAATGAGCAGTGATACTGAGCACTGATGAGGATACTAGAACTGACACTGAGCAGCAAGATGCAGCACTGGACTATTGTACTGTAGTATACTGGTCACCACTATGCAGCACAAGACAATGAGCAGTGATACTGAGCACTGATGAGGATACTAGAACTGACACTGAGCAGCAAGATGCAGCACTGGACTATTGTACTTTAGTATACTGGTCACCACAATGCAGCACAAGACAATGAGCAGTGATACTGAGCACTGATGAGGATACTAGAACTGACACTGGGCAGCAAGATGCAGCACTGGACTATTGTACTGTAGTATACTGGTCACCACAATGCAGCACAAGACAATGAGCAGTGATACTGAGCACTGATGAGGATACTAGAACTGAGACTGAGCAGCAAGATGCAGCACTGGACTATTGTACTGTAGTATACTGGTCACCACGATGCAGCACAAGACAATGAGCAGTGATACTGAGCACTGATGAGGATACTAGAATTGACACTGAGCAGCAAGATGCAGCACGGGACTATTGTACTGTAGTATACTGGTCACCACAATGCAGCACAAGACTATGAGCAGTGATACTGAGCACTGATGAGGATACTAGAACTGACACTGAGCAGCAAGATGCAGCACTGGACTATTGTACTGTAGTATACTGGTCACCACAATGCAGCACAAGACAATGAGCAGTGATACTGAACACTGATGAGGATACTAGAACTGACACTGAGCAGCAAGATGCAGCACCGGACTATTGTACTGTAGTATACTGGTCACCACAATGCAGCACAAGACAATGAGCAGTGATACTGAGCACTGATGAGGATACTAGAACTGACACTGAGCAGCAAGATGCAGCACTGGACTATTGTACTGTAGTATACTGGTCACCACAATGCAGCACAAGACAATAAGCAGTGATACTGAGCACTGATGAGGATACTAGAACTGACACTGAGCAGCAAGATGCAGCACTGGACTATTGTACTGTAGTATACTGGTCACCACTATGCAGCACAAGATAATGAGCAGTGATACTGAGCACTGATGAGGATACTAGAACTGACACTGAGCAGCAAGATGCAGCACTGGACTATTGTACTTTAGTATACTGGTCACCACAATGCAGCACAAGACAATGACCAGTGATACTGAGCACTGATGAAGATACTAGAACTGACATTGAGCAGCAAGATGCAGCACTGGACTATTGTACTGTAGTATACTGGTCACCATGATGCAGCACAATACAATGAGCAGTGATACTGAGCACTGATGAGGATACTAGAACTGACACTGAGCAGCAAGATGCAGCACTGGACTATTGTACTGTAGTATACTGGTCACCACAATGCAGCACAAGACAATGAGCAGTGATACTGAACACTGATGAGGATACTAGAACTGACACTGAGCAGCAAGATGCAGCACTGGACTATTGTACTGTAGTATACTGGTCACCACAATGCAGCACAAGACAATGAGCAGTGATACTGAGCACTGATGAGGATACTAGAACTGACACTGAGCAGCAAGATGCAGCACTGGACTATTGTACTGTAGTATACTGGTCACCACAATGCAGCACAAGACAATGAGCAGTGATACTGAGCACTGATGAGGATACTAGAACTGACACTGAGCAGCAAGATGCAGCACTGGACTATTGTACTGTAGTATACTGGTCACCACTATGCAGCACAAGACAATGAGCAGTGATACTGAGCACTGATGAGTATACTAGAACTGACACTGAGCAGCAAGATGCAGCACTGGACTATTGTACTTTAGTATACTGGTCACCACAATGCAGCACAAGACAATGAGCAGTGATACTGAGCACTGATGAGGATACTAGAACTGACACTGAGCAGCAAGATGCAGCACTGGACTATTGTACTGTAGTATACTGGTCACCACTATGCAGCACAAGACAATGAGCAGTGATACTGAGCACTGATGAGTATACTAGAACTGACACTGAGCAGCAAGATGCAGCACTGGACTATTGTACTTTAGTATACTGGTCACCACAATGCAGCACAAGACAATGAGCAGTGATACTGAGCACTGATGAGGATACTAGAACTGACACTGAGCAGCAAGATGCAGCACTGGACTATTGTACTGTAGTATACTGGTCACCACAATGCAGCACAAGACAATGAGCAGTGATACTGAGCACTGATGAGGATACTAGAACTGACACTGAGCAGCAAGATGCAGCACTGGACTATTGTACTGTAGTATACTGGTCACCACTATGCAGCACAAGACAATGAGCAGTGATACTGAGCACTGATGAGGATACTAGAACTGACACTGAGCAGCAAGATGCAGCACTGGACTATTGTACTTTAGTATACTGGTCACCACAATGCAGCACAAGACAATGAGCAGTGATACTGAGCACTGATGAAGATACTAGAACTGACACTGAGCAGCAAGATGCAGCACTGGACTATTGTACTGTAGTATACTGGTCACCATGATGCAGCACAATACAATGAGCAGTGATACTGAACACTGATGAGGATACTAGAACTGACACTGAGCAGCAAGATGCAGCACCGGACTATTGTACTGTAGTATACTGGTCACCACAATGCAGCACAAGACAATGAGCAGTGATACTGAGCACTGATGAGGATACTAGAACTGACACTGAGCAGCAAGATGCAGCACTGGACTATTGTACTGTAGTATACTGGTCACCACAATGCAGCACAAGACAATAAGCAGTGATACTGAGCACTGATGAGGATACTAGAACTGACACTGAGCAGCAAGATGCAGCACTGGACTATTGTACTGTAGTATACTGGTCACCACTATGCAGCACAAGACAATGAGCAGTGATACTGAGCACTGATGAGGATACTAGAACTGACACTGAGCAGCAAGATGCAGCACTGGACTATTGTACTGTAGTATACTGGTCACCACAATGCAGCACAAGACAATGACCAGTGATACTGAGCACTGATGAAGATACTAGAACTGACATTGAGCAGCAAGATGCAGCACTGGACTATTGTACTGTAGTATACTGGTCACCACAATGCAGCACAAGACAATGAGCAGTGATACTGAACACTGATGAGGATACTAGAACTGACACTGAGCAGCAAGATGCAGCACTGGACTATTGTACTGTAGTATACTGGTCACCACAATGCAGCACAAGACAATGAGCAGTGATACTGAGCACTGATGAGGATACTAGAACTGACACTGAGCAGCAAGATGCAGCACTGGACTATTGTACTGTAGTATACTGGTCACCACAATGCAGCACAAGACAATGAGCAGTGATACTGAGCACTGATGAGGATACTAGAACTGACACTGAGCAGCAAGATGCAGCACTGGACTATTGTACTGTAGTATACTGGTCACCACTATGCAGCACAAGACAATGAGCAGTGATACTGAGCACTGATGAGGATACTAGAACTGACACTGAGCAGCAAGATGCAGCACTGGACTATTGTACTTTAGTATACTGGTCACCACAATGCAGCACAAGACAATGAGCAGTGATACTGAGCACTGATGAAGATACTAATACTGACACTGAGCAGCAAGATGCAGCACTGGACTATTGTACTGTAGTATACTGGTCACCATGATGCAGCACAATACAATGAGCAGTGATACTGAGCACTGATGAGGATACTAGAACTGACACTGAGCAGCAAGATGCAGCACTGGACTATTGTACTGTAGTATACTGGTCACCACAATGCAGCACAAGACAATGAGCAGTGATACTGAACACTGATGAGGATACTAGAACTGACACTGAGCAGCAAGATGCAGCACTGGACTATTGTACTGTAGTATACTGGTCACCACAATGCAGCACAAGACAATGAGCAGTGATACTGAGCACTGATGAGGATACTAGAACTGACACTGAGCAGCAAGATGCAGCACTGGACTATTGTACTGTAGTATACTGGTCACCACAATGCAGCACAAGACAATGAGCAGTGATACTGAGCACTGATGAGGATACTAGAACTGACACTGAGCAGCAAGATGCAGCACTGGACTATTGTACTGTAGTATACTGGTCACCACTATGCAGCACAAGACAATGAGCAGTGATACTGAGCACTGATGAGGATACTAGAACTGACACTGAGCAGCAAGATGCAGCACTGGACTATTGTACTTTAGTATACTGGTCACCACAATGCAGCACAAGACAATGAGCAGTGATACTGAGCACTGATGAGGATACTAGAACTGACACTGGGCAGCAAGATGCAGCACTGGACTATTGTACTGTAGTATACTGGTCACCACAATGCAGCACAAGACAATGAGCAGTGATACTGAGCACTGATGAGGATACTAGAACTGAGACTGAGCAGCAAGATGCAGCACTGGACTATTGTACTGTAGTATACTGGTCACCACGATGCAGCACAAGACAATGAGCAGTGATACTGAACACTGATGAGGATACTAGAACTGACACTGAGCAGCAAGATGCAGCACCGGACTATTGTACTGTAGTATACTGGTCACCACAATGCAGCACAAGACAATGAGCAGTGATACTGAGCACTGATGAGGATACTAGAACTGACACTGAGCAGCAAGATGCAGCACTGGACTATTGTACTGTAGTATACTGGTCACCACAATGCAGCACAAGACAATAAGCAGTGATACTGAGCACTGATGAGGATACTAGAACTGACACTGAGCAGCAAGATGCAGCACTGGACTATTGTACTGTAGTATACTGGTCACCACTATGCAGCACAAGACAATGAGCAGTGATACTGAGCACTGATGAGGATACTAGAACTGACACTGAGCAGCAAGATGCAGCACTGGACTATTGTACTTTAGTATACTGGTCACCACAATGCAGCACAAGACAATGACCAGTGATACTGAGCACTGATGAAGATACTAGAACTGACATTGAGCAGCAAGATGCAGCACTGGACTATTGTACTGTAGTATACTGGTCACCATGATGCAGCACAATACAATGAGCAGTGATACTGAGCACTGATGAGGATACTAGAACTGACACTGAGCAGCAAGATGCAGCACTGGACTATTGTACTGTAGTATACTGGTCACCACAATGCAGCACAAGACAATGAGCAGTGATACTGAACACTGATGAGGATACTAGAACTGACACTGAGCAGCAAGATGCAGCACTGGACTATTGTACTGTAGTATACTGGTCACCACAATGCAGCACAAGACAATGAGCAGTGATACTGAGCACTGATGAGGATACTAGAACTGACACTGAGCAGCAAGATGCAGCACTGGACTATTGTACTTTAGTATACTGGTCACCACAATGCAGCACAAGACAATGACCAGTGATACTGAGCACTGATGAAGATACTAGAACTGACATTGAGCAGCAAGATGCAGCACTGGACTATTGTACTGTAGTATACTGGTCACCACAATGCAGCACAAGACAATGAGCAGTGATACTGAACACTGATGAGGATACTAGAACTGACACTGAGCAGCAAGATGCAGCACTGGACTATTGTACTGTAGTATACTGGTCACCACAATGCAGCACAAGACAATGAGCAGTGATACTGAGCACTGATGAGGATACTAGAACTGACACTGAGCAGCAAGATGCAGCACTGGACTATTGTACTGTAGTATACTGGTCACCACAATGCAGCACAAGACAATGAGCAGTGATACTGAGCACTGATGAGGATACTAGAACTGACACTGAGCAGCAAGATGCAGCACTGGACTATTGTACTGTAGTATACTGGTCACCACTATGCAGCACAAGACAATGAGCAGTGATACTGAGCACTGATGAGGATACTAGAACTGACACTGAGCAGCAAGATGCAGCACTGGACTATTGTACTTTAGTATACTGGTCACCACAATGCAGCACAAGACAATGAGCAGTGATACTGAGCACTGATGAAGATACTAGAACTGACACTGAGCAGCAAGATGCAGCACTGGACTATTGTACTGTAGTATACTGGTCACCATGATGCAGCACAATACAATGAGCAGTGATACTGAGCACTGATGAGGATACTAGAACTGACACTGAGCAGCAAGATGCAGCACTGGACTATTGTACTGTAGTATACTGGTCACCACAATGCAGCACAAGACAATGAGCAGTGATACTGAACACTGATGAGGATACTAGAACTGACACTGAGCAGCAAGATGCAGCACTGGACTATTGTACTGTAGTATACTGGTCACCACAATGCAGCACAAGACAATGAGCAGTGATACTGAGCACTGATGAGGATACTAGAACTGACACTGAGCAGCAAGATGCAGCACTGGACTATTGTACTGTAGTATACTGGTCACCACAATGCAGCACAAGACAATGAGCAGTGATACTGAGCACTGATGAGGATACTAGAACTGACACTGAGCAGCAAGATGCAGCACTGGACTATTGTACTGTAGTATACTGGTCACCACTATGCAGCACAAGACAATGAGCAGTGATACTGAGCACTGATGAGGATACTAGAACTGACACTGAGCAGCAAGATGCAGCACTGGACTATTGTACTTTAGTATACTGGTCACCACAATGCAGCACAAGACAATGAGCAGTGATACTGAGCACTGATGGGGATACTAGAACTGACACTGGGCAGCAAGATGCAGCACTGGACTATTGTACTGTAGTATACTGGTCACCACAATGCAGCACAAGACAATGAGCAGTGATACTGAGCACTGATGAGGATACTAGAACTGAGACTGAGCAGCAAGATGCAGCACTGGACTATTGTACTGTAGTATACTGGTCACCACGATGCAGCACAAGACAATGAGCAGTGATACTGAGCACTGATGAGGATACTAGAATTGACACTGAGCAGCAAGATGCAGCACTGGACTATTGTACTGTAGTATACTGGTCACCACAATGCAGCACAAGACTATGAGCAGTGATACTGAGCACTGATGAGGATACTAGAACTGACACTGAGCAGCAAGATGCAGCACTGGACTATTGTACTGTAGTATACTGGTCACCACAATGCAGCACAAGACAATGAGCAGTGATACTGAACACTGATGAGGATACTAGAACTGACACTGAGCAGCAAGATGCAGCACCGGACTATTGTACTGTAGTATACTGGTCACCACAATGCAGCACAAGACAATGAGCAGTGATACTGAGCACTGATGAGGATACTAGAACTGACACTGAGCAGCAAGATGCAGCACTGGACTATTGTACTGTAGTATACTGGTCACCACAATGCAGCACAAGACAATAAGCAGTGATACTGAGCACTGATGAGGATACTAGAACTGACACTGAGCAGCAAGATGCAGCACTGGACTATTGTACTGTAGTATACTGGTCACCACTATGCAGCACAAGACAATGAGCAGTGATACTGAGCACTGATGAGGATACTAGAACTGACACTGAGCAGCAAGATGCAGCACTGGACTATTGTACTTTAGTATACTGGTCACCACAATGCAGCACAAGACAATGAGCAGTGATACTGAGCACTGATGAAGATACTAGAACTGACATTGAGCAGCAAGATGCAGCACTGGACTATTGTACTGTAGTATACTGGTCACCATGATGCAGCACAAGACAATGAGCAGTGATACTGAGCACTGATGAGGATACTAGAACTGACACTGAGCAGCAAGATGCAGCACTGGACTATTGTACTGTAGTATACTGGTCACCACAATGCAGCACAAGACAATGAGCAGTGATACTGAACACTGATGAGGATACTAGAACTGACACTGAGCAGCAAGATGCAGCACTGGACTATTGTACTGTAGTATACTGGTCACCACAATGCAGCACAAGACAATGAGCAGTGATACAGAGCACTGATGAGGATACTAGAACTGACACTGAGCAGCAAGATGCAGCACTGGACTATTGTACTGTAGTATACTGGTCACCACAATGCAGCACAAGACAATGAGCAGTGATACTGAGCACTGATGAGGATACTAGAACTGACACTGAGCAGCAAGATGCAGCACTGGACTATTGTACTGTAGTATACTGGTCACCACTATGCAGCACAAGACAATGAGCAGTGATACTGAGCACTGATGAGGATACTAGAACTGAGACTGAGCAGCAAGATGCAGCACTGGACTATTGTACTTTAGTATACTGGTCACCACAATGCAGCACAAGACAATGAGCAGTGATACTGAGCACTGATGAAGATACTAGAACTGACACTGAGCAGCAAGATGCAGCACTGGACTATTGTACTGTAGTATACTGGTCACCATGATGCAGCACAATACAATGAGCAGTGATACTGAGCACTGATGAGGATACTAGAACTGACACTGAGCAGCAAGATGCAGCACTGGACTATTGTACTGTAGTATACTGGTCACCACAATGCAGCACAAGACAATGAGCAGTGATACTGAACACTGATGAGGATACTAGAACTGACACTGAGCAGCAAGATGCAGCACTGGACTATTGTACTGTAGTATACTGGTCACCACAATGCAGCACAAGACAATGAGCAGTGATACTGAGCACTGAAGAGGATACTAGAACTGACACTGAGCAGCAAGATGCAGCACTGGACTATTGTACTGTAGTATACTGGTCACCACAATGCAGCACAAGACAATGAGCAGTGATACTGAGCACTGATGAGGATACTAGAACTGACACTGAGCAGCAAGATGCAGCACTGGACTATTGTACTGTAGTATACTGGTCACCACTATGCAGCACAAGACAATGAGCAGTGATACTGAGCACTGATGAGGATACTAGAACTGACACTGAGCAGCAAGATGCAGCACTGGACTATTGTACTTTAGTATACTGGTCACCACAATGCAGCACAAGACAATGAGCAGTGATATTGAGCACTGATGAAGATACTAGAACTGACACTGAGCAGCAAGATGCAGCACTGGACTATTGTACTGTAGTATACTGGTCACCATGATGCAGCACAATACAATGAGCAGTGATACTGAGCACTGATGAGGATACTAGAGCTGACGCTGAGCAGCAAGATGCAGCACTGGACTATTGTACTGTAGTATACTGGTCACCACAATGCAGCACAAGACAATGAGCAGTGATACTGAGCACTGATGAGGATACTAGAGCTGAGACTGAGCAGCAAGATGCAGCACTGGACTATTGTACTGTAGGATACTGGTCACCATGATGCAGCACAATACAATGAGCAGTGATACTGAGCACTGATGAGGATACTAGAGCTGACACTGAGCAGCAAGATGCAGCACTGGACTATTGTACTGTAGTATACTGGTCACCACAATGCAGCACAAGACAATGAGCAGTGATACTGAGCACTGATGAGGATACTAGAACTGAGACTGAGCAGCAAGATGCAGCACTGGACTATTGTACTGTAGTATACTGGTGACCATGACGCAGCACAAGACAATGAGCAGTGATACTGAGCACTGATGAAGATACTAGAACTGACACTGAGCAGCAAGATGCAGCACTGGACTATTGTACTGTAGTATACTGGTCACCACGATGCAGCACAAGACAATGAGCAGTGATACTGAGCACTGATGAGGATACTAGAATTGACACTGAGCAGCAAGATGCAGCACTGGACTATTGTACTGTAGTATACTGGTCACCACAATGCAGCACAAGACAATGAGCAGTGATACTGAACACTGATGAGGATACTAGAACTGACACTGAGCAGCAAGATGCAGCACTGGACTATTGTACTGTAGTATACTGGTCACCACAATGCAGCACAAGACAATGAGCAGTGATACTGAGCACTGATGAGGATACTAGAACTGACACTGAGCAGCAAGATGCAGCACTGGACTATTGTACTGTAGTATACTGGTCACCACAATGCAGCACAAGACAATGAGCAGTGATACTGAGCACTGATGAGGATACTAGAACTGACACTGAGCAGCAAGATGCAGCACTGGACTATTGTACTGTAGTATACTGGTCACCACTATGCAGCACAAGACAATTAGCAGTGATACTGAGCACTGATGAGGATACTAGAACTGACACTGAGCAGCAAGATGCAGCACTGGACTATTGTACTGTAGTATACTGGTCACCACAATGCAGCACAAGACAATAAGCAGTGATACTGAGCACTGACTGACACAGAGCAGGAGAGACACACTACTAGTATTACTGAGCAGCAATAAGTAAGCACTGATACTGAGCACTGATATTGAGATTTCCACTGAGAGAACGTAGCCACGTCCTCTCCGCTCTCTCTACAATGCACGAGTGAAAATGGCGGCGACACACGGCTCTTTATATGGAATCCGAATCTCGCGAGAATACGACAGCGGGATGATGACATTTTGCCTCGTTCGGGTTTTCCGAGTCAGGCGGGAAGAACCGAGTCTGGCTCGGACCCGTGTAAACCACGTGGAGTTCAGGGTAGGGGGGGTTCGGTTCTGGGAGATCCGAACCCACTCATCTCTAGTCATAAGTATCTACTTTAGCCTTCATATTATTTTAATAATTTTTACCCGGTAAAAAACTGCTTTAAATGTGTTTTGGAGGCACCGCTTTCGGTGCCTCCCGCTATCAGTGTGAAAGGGCCGGAAGAGGGGGTGTGGCCAAGCGTTGGGCAGTGAAAGCCCATTAACAAAAACAGCTGAAGCGGCACCTAGCAGAAGTGCCGTTTTGACAGGGGTGTGCTTTCCGCTCACATGAAAGCATGCCCCGGCCACTGAGGAAGCTGTGATAGGGCAGTGGGCAGGGCCGGCCCTGTCATTACTTTTGGACCTGGTACAAGGCTGTGTAATGCACAGGCACCACATTTAGGATGGTGCCTGATTAGTTGTTTGCACCCTACGTAGATCCTCTCTGTAATCTGCACCACCGGACGGACTCTGTGACAGGGGGATCTCTTCAGGTGCCTGGCAGCAGGAGGAAGGTTCCCTGTGAGGAAGGGGGCATGTCTGCTGGGCCGGTTTACACTGTGTGCAGGACCAAATGGCTGCTACCGCAATTGGTGCTCTGATCGGGTAGTGGTCACTGGTCCTTCTTTAGTCACAGGCTACAGTATAATGGCTGCAAGAGGGCTGCTGTGCATGCTCTGCAGCAGCAGCTCCTCCACGGAACTCCAGCAGCAGCAGTGGCCAGTAACAGGAAGCCGGGTAGGGGACTCCCATACAGGTGAAGGCTACACAGGTGTCCATAAGTCTCTCCTCAATGTTAATTTATATTTTAACTATAGGAGTTGTGGGGTCAGTTGCAACCCCTACCATCCCCTATGCCGTGACATACTGTGTTTCTGGTCTGTACTCTGTCTCCGGGGCTCCTCCCCTTCCACTGTGCAGCAGCATTACACAGCACCTCCTGCCATTCCTCTGCAGAGCAGGATACTGTTCCACTTCCTAATCCTGACTGTGTGTGCAATAGGAGCATGCTGGTGTTTCATGTATGGGCATCGGTAATGGCTTCAGGGGAGAGGGGCTGATACTGTATGTGATTTCCTCCCTCTGTATTTTTCTTCTGTCTGACTGTCCCTTTCTTCTATCTCCCTTCTATCTCTCTGTTACTCTCTGCCTCCTGCCTCTTTATTATGCCTGTCTCTTTCCTCTGTGTGTCTCTTTACAACATCCTCTCACATCATCTGTCTCTTTCCTCTGTGTGTCTCTTTCCATCATCCTCTCACATCCTCTGTCTGTCTGTCTCTTCTTCCTCTGTGTGTCTCTTTCCACCATCCTCTCACATCCTCTGTCTGTCTCTCTTTCCACTGTGTGTCTCTTTCCACCATCCTCTCACATCCTCTGCCTGTCTGTCTCTTTCCTCTGTGTGTCTCTTTCCACATCTATCTCACATCCACTGTCTGTCTGCCTGTCTGTCTCTTTGTCCTCTGTGTGTCTCTTTCCACCATCCTCTCATATCCTCTGCCTGTCTGTCTCTTTCCACTGTGTGTCTCTTTCCACCATCCTCTCACGTCCTCTGCCTGTCTGTCTCTTTTTCCTCTGTGTGTATCTTTCCACCATCCTCTCACATCCTCTGTCTGTCTGCCTGTCTGTCTCTTTCCTCTATGTATCTCTTTCTACCATCAGCTCACATCCTCTATCTGTCTCCCTGTTTGTCTCTTTGTCCTCTGTGTGTCTCTTTCCACCATCCTCTCATATCCTCTGCCTGTCTGTCTCTTTCCACTGTGTGTATCTTTTCACCATCCTCTCACATCCTCTATCTGTCTCTCTTTTTCCTCTGTGTGTCTCTTTCCACCATCCTCTCACATCCTCTGTCTGTCTCTTTCCTCTGTGTGTCTCTTTCCACCATCATCTCACATCCTCTGTCTGCCTGTCTGTCTCTTTCCAACATCCTCTCACATCCTCTGTCTTTCTGCCTGTCTGTCTCTTTTTCCTCTGTAGGTCTCTTTCCACCATCCTCTCACATCCTCTGTCTGCCTGTCTGTCTCTTTCCTCTGTGTGTCTCTTTCCACCATCCTCTCACATACTCTGTCTGTCTGTCTGTCTCTTTCCTCTATGTGTCTCTTTCCACCATCCACTCACATCCTCTGTCTGTCTGCCTGTCTGTCTCTGACAGCAGGGAGGGATCTAGAAAGATCCCTCACCTGCCCAAGCTGATGCATCAGGGACATCAGGGACGGCTTGGTGGTTGTAGCGGGTATTAGCTCGGTAGCGGTCTAAACAATAAGAGGGGGCAGTTCTTTGTAGAACTGTCCTCATGTCGCATAATGTGTCAATTGGATATCTTTAAATAAAATACCTTACTAACGGTATGAACTTCTAACATTATTTTGTGAACCTGATTATTATTGGATTAAGGCAGATTTCCATATCACCTTTATGGATGTATGGACTTTTCCAAATTTGATATTTCCAGGGCCAAATGGTACGGATGGTGTAATGGTTAGCATTACTGCCTCACAGTACTGAGGTCATGGGTTCGATTCCCACCATGGCTCTACCTGTGCGGAGTTCATATATTCTCCCCGTACTTGCGTGAGTTTCCTCTGGTTACTCCGGTTTCCTCCCACAATCCAAAAATATACTGGTAGGTCAATTGGATCCCAACAAAAATTTACCCTAGTATGAATGTGTGCGCGTGTACATCTGGTAGGGAATATAGATTGTAAGCTCCACTGGGGCAGGGACCGATGTGAATTGCCAAATATTCTCTGTAAAGCGCTGCGGAATATGTGTGCACTATATAAATAACTGGTAATAAATAGTAATATACCTCTTTTCCACTGCCGCTAAAACCCCTCGGTTATTGCTGTGATAACTCGGGTCGCGGCTTAGTGGAAAAGGGTTAATCCTGGTCCATTGTCTCAGGAATCCAAACCGTCTATCTTGCAGAATTGGTCCCAGGAAGGACCTGGGTTAAGAGGCAGTGTAAAAGGGTAAAGGCCCATACACACTTGACGATGCACACGTCGTTAACGACTTCCCTTGAACTTCCCTTGAACAGCTGAGCAAACGACATGAGCATACACACTACCAACGACCAAAGACCATTCATCGTTGAAGCATCCAAGCTGAACAGTTTATTAAAATAATGAGCTGGGAACAGGGCTGGTGAACAGTGGCTTGGTCGTTGGTCGTTCACACCATACACATTCAACGACGTCTCTGGTCGGTAACGACCATAGTGGAAATTGAGCATACATGCTCCACAGATAAGCGCGGGTCGTTAATGTCCCACGGGGCCGCGCATCGGTGGTCGTCGGATGCATACACACTTGACGATATAATGAGCGACGTCGTTGATGAGGGCTGAAATGAACGACGTCGCTCATTTTATCGTCAAGTGTGTATGGGCCTTAAGTTGGGTCATCTGACCTGCCGTTTACAGCATGGGGAGATCAATGGGGATGCTGCTTCCTGCAGTGCTGACCAGTGAAGTCAGGGGCAGGACCAGTGAAGTCAGGGGGCAGAGGCAAAGTCTCTACTGGAGCTACCTGAGACTCCTGGCGCTTCTGCACCTGTGTACAATGTAAACGGCTCCGGTCCCAGAGTAATCCAGGTTGGAGCTGTGGTGGAAAGGGGTGATCTCTGGGTCTAGCCTGGTTTGGAAATATGTGCCTGATTCATTATCATTTGCTAATGTGAGAACAAACGCACTGAGTGATTATCGGCAGACTGTGCATACACTGCGAATGCATTATGCATGTGTGAAGGTCAAAATGCAATTGCTCCGCGTTTGCAGATAAGTGTAAAGCAATTGCAATTTGATTGACAGAAAGTGACCGTTCGTGAGTGTTAACATGGCGTTTGTACGAGTGGTTGTTCGTGAGTGTTAACATGGCGTTTGTACGAGTGGTTGGAATGCATGTTATGGCCATTTTCGGGTGTGTATCTGTCATCATCTTTGAACGCTGCAATGAAAAACATGGCACCCAGTGCGACTGCTTTCTTATTGTTTTGGTTAGGCATGTGTCAACTGCAACTGTCGATGATGCTCATTTTTTGTGTATGTATTGCTATTCTGCCACTGCATACACAGATTTGTGAACACATTAGTGGGCGTGTTTTATCCTTTCACTCTTTCGGCTCTTCACATGCGATTTTTAGCAGTAGCAGGTTTCAGAAAATTGCTATTTCAGCCTCAATAACGATTCATAGTGAATTAGGCCCTGTGTTCCAAATTTCGGGTCAGACACAGGACTTAGGTAACAAAGGAGTATGGGTGGTCATTCCGAGTTGTTCGCTCGCTGCTATTTTTAGCAGAATTGCTAATAGGCTAAAATCCGTCAGTTCTGCGCATGCTTATGCACAGCAGGGCGCACGCGCTAAGCAATTTTACACAAAACTATGCTATTTTACTCACGGGCGAACTTAGCTTTTCAATCGCTCTGCTAATTGTAGTGTGATTGACAGGAAGTGGGTGTTTCTGGGCGGAAACTGTCCGTTTTCAGGGAGTGTGCTAAAAAACGCAGGCGTGCCAGGTAAAAATGTAGGAGTGGCTGGAGAAACGGATGAGTGGCTGGCCGGACGCTGGGCGTGTTTGTGACGTCAAACCAGGAACTAAACGGACTGAGGTGATCACAATCTAGGAGTAGGTCTGGAGCTACTCAGAAACTGCAAGGAAATAGTTAATAGCAGAATTGCTAATCTTTCGTTAGCATTTCTGCTATGCTAAGATACACTCCCAGAGGGCGGCGGCTTTGCGTTTGCATTTCTGCTAAAAGTAACTAGCGAGCGAACAACTCGGAATGAGGGCCACAATTCAACACAGAAGCTTCTGTTTTTGCTTAAGTGAAAGTGGATACTGCTGCAATTCTGTCAGTGATGCATGGACATTCCAATGCATGAAACAAATTCTTGGTTCTCTATCACTTAAGCACTAGTATTTTCTTTTTTACACATAACAAGCATGTCCAGTTATTGCAAAACCAACATATTTTTGCTTTGTGGACTATATTGTAAAATTTTATTTTAATTACGAGAGTTCATTTTTTACTGCTGTTTGAAAAAAACCAAACCCCTCCCCCCAAACATTATGCCTTATACAGGGTTAATAATATGTTTCCTTTTATTGTGTGTTCTCAGACATTTTCCTAGACTGTGTTGCTATGGAAACAATATGCTACTAAATGAATCAGAATTAATGTCTTTCTCATGGTTTATTAAGAAACATGTAGCAAGCAACAGAGCTAGTAAATCAATCAAAGCTTATTTTTACCTGTATATGACATCACTTTTGTTTTAGGCTCAACAAATGATAAATGGTAAAAAAAAACATACTTAACTACTCTAGCTGATTCCTTTCTGGGAGATGCCGGAGAGGAGATGGAGGTGGGTGGTGAATGGTGATGAGGTTGGGGCCGAGATAGCAGTGTCATTAGGCTTCACGTCCTCACAAGGAAAATGCCATGATTATAATTTTCAGAGGCAAATTTGGACTGCATCACTAGACTCACCCCATCCCCTGATGTCTGCAGATTTCCTGTATTCATCTCCCCATTCTACCCACTTCACTAAGAAGTGGGCGGAATGTAGGAAGGTTGCCCACTCTTCCAGGGGTGCAGGTGAGTACCTAAAAGATCCGGAGTCTCTCACAGGATCTGGAACAGTAGGCAAGTTTGAGTTCAAAGTTTGAGGAGCGGCTTTTAACTTTTTTCATTATGGCATCCAAATAAGGTCTCGGAAACTGCATCATGCATACCTGCAAACATTCAAGATTATGGGGGTCATTCTGGGTTGATCACACGTAGCAACTTTTTGCTGCCCGTGCGATCAACTTGACGCCGCATATGGGGGAGGACTTTTTTGCATAGCAAGGCTGCGAACGCTTGTGCAGCCCTGCTATGCAAAAAAAGTTTTGTGTGGAACTAGACCAGGGTAACAGTCACTTACCCTGTGCGATTGATCCAGCGATGCAGGTCCCGGAATTGACGTCAGACATCCGCCCTCCAAACGCCTGGACACGCTTGTGTTGGACTCACCACTCCCAGAAAACGGTGAGTTGCCATCCCGGCATGGCTTCCTGCTGTCAATCTTCTGGCGCAATCGCTTTCTTCGTTCTTCTGGTCGTTGGCCGGTGAAGGCAGTCGGCGGGCAACGACGCACGTGCGTATTGCGGCTGCCGCGCAGGCGTAGAACCGACCCGTTAGCACCGCTGCGACAAACAGCAGCGTGCAAATGGGTCAGAATGAACCCCTATGTTCTAGGATGGTGCAGCCAGGAGGGAGGTGCAGGGTGTGGGGAGTTGTGTGGAGCAGTGATTGTGTCATTGTGGCTCAAAACTCCTGCTGTACAAAGCAATGAAAATATTTTATATAATTCCACTTTACTCCTTTATATGACCAGGTTAGTTTTGCCTTTTAAATAAGTGCCCCTTTAAATTGTTGGGCAGACTCACTGAGAACTTGCCAATGCATGTAAAGTGCAGGCTATTACATTTACCTCCAAACATTGTTCAGGACTGGTTTAATAATGTGTAACCTCCTTCAGCTATTTTTCATACAACTGCTGTTTCTGCATAATATTATTATTATTATTATTATTATTATTATTACTACTAACAGTTTATTATATAGCGCAGCATATTCTGTTGTGTTTTACAATCGGAACAGTAAGAACAAAACTGGCTAGTAGCAAACAGACATAAAAGTAGGAAGGCCCTGCTCGCAAGCTTACAATCTACAGTGAAATAAGAACTGATACACAAGGAATACAGTAGCTGCTACATATTTCACAATGGTTCTGCCATATTACAAAGGTTCTTAATGGGCTATATGATATAGTCACACAGCAATGTTGTCTTGGGGGGAGTAGGATAGGAAAGTAAAAAAGAACAAAATATTGAGGTTATTTATAGACTGTATAGAGGGTATGTAATTGGGTAGGATAGCTTAAGAAGGTTATGTGGGCAGTTCTGAAATCTTCTAAGCTTGTCTGAATAGGTGAATCTTCAGGGAACACTTGAAAGTTTGGAGACTAGAGGAAAGTCTAATTGTTTGTGGGTGGGCATTCCAAAGAGTGGGTGCAGCACAAAAAAACTCATGTAATTGTGAGAGCAAGTAATACGTGTGGATGAGACATGCAGATCTTGGGGGTCATTCCGACCCGATCGCAGTGTGATTTCGTTTGCACAGCTGCAACCGGGTCACTACTGCGCACGCGTGGGGGCCGTAATGCGCACACTCGCGTCGGTGCCTGGCGAAAGCCGTCATCGAGCAACGACTCTGACTACGAAGAAAGCGGTCACAGCGGCGACCGCAATAAGATTGACTGCAGGAAGGCGTTCTGGGGTGGCAACTCACCATTTGGAGCCGTATTCGGGGAGTGCTAAGGAAAACGCAGGCGTGTCCAGGCGAACGGAGGGCGGATGTCTGATGTCAAAACCGTGCCCATCATCGCTGGATCCATCGCACAGAGTCAGTATGTCCAGGGCTGGTCTTGTTTTGCAGGAAACTTTTTTAGCATAGCAGGGCTGCACAAGCGATCGCATCCCTGCTATGCTAAAATACACTCCCCCATAGGAGGAGATTAGTTGATCGCACCAGCAGCAAAAAGTTGCTTGGTGCGATCAACTCGGAATGAGGGCACTTGTGCAAAGCAGTGAGGGTAGATAGGGAGACATTTTGAGATAAGCGAAGAGGTGTATGTTGGAGCAGTTTGGTTAATAGCCTTATGTGTAAGTAAAAGTATTTTATATTGAATACTGTAGACAACAGGAAACCAATGCAGAGACTGGCAGAATGGATCAGCAGACAGTTAATGGTTGGTGAGGAAGAACTGCCTCGTATCTGAATTCAGAATGGATTGTGGTGGTAAGAGTCTGCACTTAGGAAGACCAGTAAGGAGACTATAATAATCAATGCAATAATAAATGCAGGAAATAATGAGTTCATGGATTAGTTTTTGCAGTGTCTTGTGTAAGATATGGTCATATTTTGGATATGTGTTTTTTTAGATGTGTGTAACATGATTTTTAGACAGATTGAATGTGAGAAACAATGACACCTAGGCAGTGCCAGATTAAGGTCCACATGGACCTGGAGCTGAAAATTACAAAGTGCCTAATTGTGTGCAGCAATAGGGGATGTGGCCTTCCTTCAATTTTATTTATATGGCGCCACAAGGGTTCCGCAGCGCCCAATTACAGAGTACATAAACTAGAGATGTGCACCGGTTTTGGTTTTGGATTCAGTTCCGCGACCGTGTTTTGGATTCGGGCGCGTTTTGGCAAAACCTCCCTTAAAGTTTTTTGTCGGAATCATGTGTTTTTTTCAAAACCCCCTCAAAAACAGCTTAAATCATAGAATTTGGGGGTAATTTTGATCCTATAGTATTATTAACCTCAATAACCATAATTTCCACTCATTTCCAGTCTATTCTGTACACCTCACAATATTATTTTTAGTCCTAAAATTTGCACCAAGGTCGCTGGATGACTAAGCTAAGTGACCCAAGTGGGCGGCACAAACACCTGGCCCATCTAGGAGTGGCACTGCAGTGTAAGACAGGATGGCACTTAAAAAAATTGGCCCCAAACATCACATGATGCAAAGATAAAGAAATAAAAAGAGGTGCAAGATGGAATTGTCCTTGGGCCCTCCCACCCACCCTAATGTTGTACAAACAGGACATGCACACTTTAACAAACCCATCATTTCAGTGACAGGGTCTGCCACACGACTGTGGCTGAAATTACTGGTTGGTTTGGGCCCCCACCAAAAAAGGGAGCAATCAATCTCTCCTTGCTCAAACTGGCTCTACAGAGGCAAGATGTCGACCTCATCATCATCCTCCAATTCCTCATCCCTTTCACTATGTACATCTCCCTCCTCACAGAGTATTAATTCGTCCCCACTGGAATCCACCATCTCAGGTCCCTGTGTACTTTCTGGAGGCAATTGCTGGTGAATGTCTCCACGGAGGAATTGATTATAATTCATTTTGATGAACATCATCTTCTCCACATTTAGTGGAAGTAACCCCGTACGCCGATCGCTGACAAGGTTACCGGCTGCACTAAACACTATTTCGGAGTACACACTGGAGGGTGGGGGGCAACTTAGGTAAAATAAAGCCAGTTTTTGCAAGGGCCTCCAAATTGCCTCTTTTTCCTGCCAGTATATGTACGGACTGTTTGACGTGCCTACTTGGATGCTGTCACTCATATAATCCTCCACCATTCTTTCAATGGTGACAGAATCATATGCAGTGACAGTAGACGACATGTCGGTAGAAAATGAAGGAGGTGCAGCTTTAACGTTAAAGCTGCCCGTACAGCGAAACATGCATGTCGGCTCTTTAGTGGGTCACCACACTCCATGAAAGTTTTAAGCAATGTTGTATTTTGTGTGCACCATACATTAATGTCCTTATCCGTACCAGCAATGATTTGAAAGCGGCTATAGCAATTAGGATCCGCAGAGCAAGCTGGGTGCGGGAGGCTAGGAAACAGTTTGACTACCATTCCAGATACTAGTAAATGGGACTACCTAGGGTCATTTATGCAGCAGAGGAATTAATTATTGGTTGACAGAATAGCACACTTGCTTTGTAGAACCCGACCACCTTTTTTGATGCAGAAAAAGTGTATGCAGATACATAGATACATTTAATCTGTCCTTAGCAACAAATTGCACTGTTTAGAACGGAAGCAATCATTGGTCTGACTTAATAGCACACTTGTGGGGGAGAACTCCATTACCTGATTAGATACTGAAACATGTCAGCATCAACAATAGCAATTCAGCATAGTTAGGTACTTCATGCAGACACATTTTATCCGTGCTCAGTAACAACTGCACTATTCAGAACAAAACTGCAGGGATCAGGAATCACACAGCAGTCATTGGATTCAAGTCACAGTATATCCCAGGGGTCATCATAGCCAGTGGCAGTGGAATCAATAGGGACATTCGACCTCATAGATTGATAGGAATATAGCCCTAATATCGCCATGCACTAGCATACATGATCCCTTTAGAGGACACTGCCATATAGTGCATACATCATTTACCCTCACAATATAAGCGATCAGCTTCTCAAAAGGTTTATATGTGTCTGACCTGCAAAGGCAATAGGGTGGCACACACACATAATGCAAGCAATTAGCTTTCTCAATAGTGATGCATGTGTGTGACCCACAAAGATAACAGTGTGTTATATATTGATAGAGCAAAGGATTAGTCACTAAGGACGATTCTAATACTGGATATACCAGTCAAGTATCACACTACAAATTTTCACTCTATTTCCTATACTTGCATTGCAACAATTGTTGCTTTCATGCAACATTAGTCTAAAGACATTTGGTAAAATCTCACAACAGTGTGGACTTCAGTGGATACAATTCGTACCCATATTTCCAAATAGCTTTAAATTCCAGTCTCCAGTTAAGTGAAAGTGCCCCCCATGTGAATACTGTGTGAGCATCTTAGAACCTGGCATTGCCAATTTCTGACAAGAACTTATACTTAAAGTGGTCCTAACTAATTTAGAATCAATACGTAAGGAAACACACAGTCCATTGCAATACAGGATATTAGTGGCACATTTCCCTCAATGTCCCAACCACCAGTGACATTGTAGTCAATGTTATCTACTCAAGAGTAACTTACTTGCATTATCCCTAGGTGGGGAAGGGGTCTCAATCCGTGGTATTCCACAGATCCCAACGCATCTTTATATTAGATGCAGTAATAACAATAAAGCCGGGTTAAGATGACAGAGATTCAGCAAGTCTAATCAGGGACAGGTAAACCCTATCTAGTTTGTGTCCTGAGTGGTTCCTGTCTCACACAGAAATTAATTATACTAGTTGCAGGAGTCATTGTGGTGATCCCACTTTTTAGAATCTATCTCACTTAACTTTCTTCTCTTCATCACGTATATGTTTGTTAATGTCATTTTTTTAACCTCTATATTTTGCTGTATGTGTCCCATGACAAGGACCCTCTGAATATTAATAGAAGCAATAAAAGCTACGTTTTATTTTTGATAACTAACTCAACAAAATTGATATTGTGCACCCAACTCAACAACCACTTCTTTAGTTCTTTGTACATGTTGATGACCATGTTATACAGATGCTCAGACTAAATGTTAAAAATATTTTCACTCTGTATGACCTGGTCAAACTGACCCTAGACCCTGAGACAGCACGCTCTCGCCCTGTCTCAGGCCTGCACAAACTCCTTCCTGTGTTGCACTTTATGGCTACTGGCAGCTTCCAGCCTGTGACTGGCGATGTAATTAGTATCTCACAGGCCACCTTCTAGAAATATGTAATTCAGGTGAGTGAAAACATACATACACGTCTACGTCTAAGTGTTGCTTCTGTAATGTAATTGAACACAGTTTTGAATTGCTTACAGGTCATGACACTCACCTTTAATTTTTGAAGGCCCACTCAGGTTTTGGATGTCTTGGCTGGCTACATAGATGCCTCTCTCTGCTTCCCTAACCAGGAGTCGCAGTGGCCTGCAGTCAGGGTAGCTTTATGTGATCTTGCGGCCATGGCCAATGTGCTGGGTGTCATAGATTAGACATAGGGTGAGCTGAGGACACCTAGGGGCAGGCAATATATTTATACCAATACTCATCTGGCCCTAGACACTAATGTGGGGGTTGTTTGTGTTGCTAATTAAGCAATACACATATTCTGTGTTAACAATTTATTTTTAAGAACACACCAATTTTGGCATAACAGAAACAGAAAAAAAAAATGGTCACCATATTCTGGCCAGGCATTATTATTATTTTTTTTTTTGGGTGCTGGGTGCGGATGATTGTGCTGGCTCGTGGGCGCGGCTTCGACTTGAGCGTCGAACTGGGGATTGAACTGGGGTGTGGCTTGGTGTTGTTGTCCCTGAGCTCGAGGTCACATGGTGTGAGGCCAACACACTTAGACTTTGGCTAAGAATGTTCAAACTTGCCTTGAGCTGCGTATTAGCGGCAGTGTTGTTTGCGATCATTCTAGACAGATTATCATTGATCATTTGATTATGCTGGATCATCTGGATGAGTGTTTGTTGCTGCCGCTGCTGATCATCCAAGATGCGTTGTAGGTTTGCCTGCATTTGGGTGTTGTCTGCCCTCATCTGTTCCATAGAGTTCGCAATTCGGCCCACCTGCACTATAAGTCTGCCTGAGTTGCGACTCAGTCTTGGCAAATGATGGGGCAGACTTGACAGGTATTGGCTGTGGGTGGTGAGGCACGCGTAGTGTTGTGCCTGTTGTGAGGACCAACGGGACCAAAACTCTGGGCCCATTTGTGTGTGGCCTTGTGTTGTGCTCAATTGGGGGCTTTGGGATGTTTGGGTTGGTTGGGGTATGTCCTGAGGCATGTTTGGCTGTGTTGGATCGATGGGCTGCAGGTGGAGTGTGAAGGTCTCCTGGTCACGGTCCTGCTGGACATCCTCGGTCATGATGGCTGGGTCTGTATGGGGTTGAACACAGGCAATATTTAGTACATATGTCGCATTGGTCTTACGATAGCTTTACGTCAACATGCATTACTTCTTAATATTAATGTAATAGCTAAATAGATTGTGGACTGAACTTAACTATGTTGGTCACCTTTTATTTAAATGATGTGGCTTCAAACGTACACTACTCAGTTGTTTAAAGTTTGTGGAAATATTAGGATTCACAGTCATAATTACTGTTTAAACACCATGAACTCTAACAAAATCAAAGTACTACATTTACATTTTGATTATGAAGCTTCCTTTGGAACAACACACACAAATCAAAAAATGTGTGGAACAATACACTCATACATTGGTCAAGGCAATCAGTGGTCTGGCCAAAACGTTAACTAATATAGTGGACTAAAATGTACACATTAACAATGTTAGTGAAATTTTTAAAGTGCACTATGTTTTGAAGTGGTATTTTTGCGCATGTCAAACAATTGTTTTTTTTTTTAGGTTGCAAAAAAGCAATTGCGAAAATGAGTTGATATGGGCAACATCAAATTTGACAATTAACCTTCTAAAAATACGTTAACACCATCTGCTTGTAGTTGTTTATTATTGCAAGTATGAGTGGTCATTTTGTGTTTTGTTTTTTCAGTACTAACAGTGGTGCAGATGTATAAACCTGGAGAAGGCATAAGAAAGTGAGAAACCAGTGATATGTGCAAGGTGCTAAAGGCACAAGGCAAGCAGCTCCAAAATGTACATTAACAGTTGTATTTATTTTGTACTGCTGCCTTTATCATCTTGCACATAACAGTGTTTTTTCACTTCCTTATGCCTTCTCCAGGTTATTAAATCTACTCCACTGGTTTTTAACTTATTTACACATAAATTTTAGGTTTACTCACCAGACAACTGTGGGGATTGTGGATCCTCACTTTGGGGGCTGGCCAAAAGAGCGAGTGGTGGCACGGCAGACACTGCGGAGATGCGCCGTTGCGGTGGTGATGCTGGTGCTGGAGCTTGAGCCTCAAGACGGGGCCTCTTGGGTGGCCTCGGAGCCACAGTAACTGAGCCCTGTTATGGGCGCCTTAGTGGAGGCGGATTAGATGAAGAACCTGTGTGATAAGATCTTCAATAACATTTTGTGTTTCTATGTGTTTGCAGAATATGTGGTTACAGTTAAATCTTACCTGCATTCCCACCATCTGCAGCTCTAGGCAGTGTTGGATGTGGCCTGGCTGTGCTGCTTCTCTGGCGTACTGTAGAAAGATGAAGAATGTCGATATGAACATACTCTTTGGTTGATATGTTTATGCCAATTACTTATTGGGATGTAAACATATGTGGTACCTGCTGTGACTTAAACTAAGCGATGCTTAGCCTTGAATGCATGACTACATTGGGTGTGTATACTTTAAATGCAAAACAAATTCACCAAACAATACATACACAAAGGCAAATAATGCACAATATTATACTACTTAAAACACATACGTCGTAGCTTTACACAGCCACAATATTGCATGCTCAGTTACCAATTTTAGACGCTAACAAGAATACAGTAGCCACAAATATCTGCACTAAAATGAAATCATCAAACCTACATATGCATGCAAATACACATAATCAACACAAATGATAACCCAGAACAACACAAAATAAGCATACATCCATTGAAAATGATAAAACCTCCTAATGATAATGTGTGGACCCCTTATTCAAAAGTAAAGCATTCAGTACCTTTAATACCAAGAAATAATGACACGGAGACTTGAATTTGGCAGAAAATTGTTAGCTATTTATTGTACCCTAACCATTAGAAAACCTGTAAATTGAAAATTTTAGTTAACATGCCGATTCAGCCGGCATATGGTGGCAGAAAAAAGAACGGCTATATTCAACTGACGATAACCTTAAAACATTAAATTTCCCAACTATCCTAATTTAAACACAAACTATAAAATAGGTAATAGGTGCCCGACTTAGACCCCCATGGTGACTACCCACCCTGATGGGTGATGCCGCTGCCCCCGGACGGGTGGTCAAGCGGCCTTAAAAGTCAATGGAGGTGAGTGCACCTAAACCACACCAAACTGTAATCACTGCAACTAACAAGACAAACTACAACCTGCCGTTCTTTTCCGCCAACAAATAGCCAACGATAAAACCAGACTAACAATTCAAAGCCAAGACACTCCGTGCCAGAACCTCAACCAAACAGGGTGGGAGGGCGAGAAGGCAATTCAGCAGCAAGAGAGACCAAGCTGGCCTATCAGTCCCTATATATACTGACCCTCCCCTCTCACCATGGGCTGTACTTTTCCTCACAGCTAGGTCCACGCCTCACAGGAGGTTTAACTCTCTCTATTCCTATGCAGTCATTTCGCTCTCCTAAACCTCCTAATGATAATGTGTGGACCCCTTATTCAAAAGTAAAGCATTCAGTACCTTTAATACCAAGAAATAATGACACAGAGACTTGAATTTGGCAGAAAATTGTTAGCTATTTATTGTACCCTAACCATTAGAAAACCTGTAAATTGAAAATTTTAGTTAACATGCTGATTCAGCCGGCATATGGTGGCAGAAAAAAGAACGGCTATATACAACTGACGATAACCTTAACACATTAAATTTCCCAACTATCCTAATTTAAACACAAACTATAAAATAGGTAATAGGTGCCCGACTCAGACCCCCACGGTGACTACCCACCCTGATGGGTGATGCCGCTGCCCCCGGACGGGTGGTCAAGCGGCCTTAAAAGTCAATGGAGGTGAGTGCACCTAAACCACACCAAACTGTAAATCACTGCAACAAACAAGACAAACTACAACCTGCCGTTCTTTTCCGCCAACAGCGAAAGACTCCTCCCCAGAGTCTTCGCACCGCCACCATACCCTCAACCTAACTCCTGCAACACGAGAAACAGATCCTCCAGGAAAAGCATCATCCCCTCATTGGACAGATGCACACCATCAGGCCGAAAAAGGTGACTGTCTCGAAACCGAATCCTAGGGTGGCGTACCACTTTGCCTCCGTGGGACAACACCCACTTCGCCACCGCCCCATTCACCTTCTGCCTGGCCTCATCAATCAGGCGACCGTCCGCCACACCTCGCCAACTCAACCTTGGCACCATCATAGAGAACACCAAGACACAATTGGTCCACGCTGCGGCCACACTGGCCAGATCCTTCATCATGGCCCACCGCAGCTCCAAAGATGTCCTCTTCCCCAGGTCGTTGCCACCTAAATGGACAACCAGCACCCTAGGGACTCCATGCTCGCTGACCTGACTGACTAATCTACTCTTCAGATCTTTCCACATCATTCCCCGCCAACCAAGCCAACGAACGCCATGAGCCCTAGGAAACATCTGTGCCCCCTCCGAGGCCAAAAACCTGGCTGCCCAGTACACATAAGAGTGGCCAACCACCCAGACTGCCAAATCATCTTCTACCCAACCTGAAGAGAAGGAAAGGGGTAAAAATTCGGTTAATAAGAATCTAAAGCAGAGTTTATTAAACGCATTAACCTGAAGGATCTGCCAAAAGAAAAAATGGGTTTTCGTGTCTTGCAGAATTAATGGCCTAGCCGATCTGCACAAGCTTCCAGCCAATTGAAGCAGAACATAAACACACAATGGGAAAAAATAAAATAAGGAAAATAAACGGGAGGGGGAGGGGAAGGGGGGTATAAAATGGGAAAAACATGTAAGAACTCAGCTGGAGGTGAAAGCGTAAAAACCTGCTGAGGGACTTTGATTAGAACTGATCAGCCGAATTGTAAATTAGAATTCAGTCCGTCAAGTCAGGCAAAAAATCGCAAAAGTACTCCAGACCCCCGCTGCCAGCAGCGGCGAGTGGCTAATCCCTGAGTAGGATAAACAGGGGAGACAAACAGACACACCACACAAGGACGTACTGAACATTACAACATGACTTATACAACTACAAAGAAACAGAACCCTTAGTCAAGCAAACAAATCATGCAACGGGGCAAATATATCGTCTGTAACTCGACGACTTCCATCGCCCCACTGCCTGGATCTCAGCCACGGAATACCCTGCCGACGCAGCCGACGTCGCAGCCCCGATGCGGAAGGAATGCGTCCCGAAAGCAGCGGGTGGAAGGCCCAAGCTCGCCAGACAGCGACCCAGCATCCAACGAAACTGATATATCGTCAAGGGCAGACCGTCATAATGCAGCAACCACGACCCCCGACCATCGGGCCGAACTGCCGCATATTTCACTGCCAACCTCACTGGGCAAATGCTCTCCTCCAGCGCCGAAACCAAGGTGACCCATCGACCTCTACCTACTTGGTCCGTCTTAGAGCGACGCAATCTGCACAGCAAGGACCTCTCACCCACCACCACGTCCTCGAGAAGCATGCGCGAATCCGCTCGCTTAGATGGCGCCACCAGCTCCGAAACCCGAAAGGCTCCGTGGTAAGCCATGGAGAACGCCAAACGGAACAGCAGCGATTCAAAAATAGACGACGCGATACTGCCAACCGCCATGATGACAGCCGGTAGCAAGGCCGCACCGATGGGCCACCTCCTATCAGGCGGCGTTGGCGCCACGCACGCCCACCCCCTCATCGCCTTAAGCAGAGGCCCGCTCTTTGTCACGTCAGGGACACCCTTGATTTTGTTAAAGAACGAAATACCAGCTAAGTACCGGGATACCACCGCTCTGGACCTACCCGTAACAAACAGCTGCCAAATAAAAGAAAGCATCATCCGATGCCCGCTCTTACCTTGTTGACTTCGTCCTCGGACAAACTCCTCCCACTCGCTCCAAGCTTGTCCGTAAGCCTTGAGCGTGTTCGGAGCGACTGACCGCATCGCTAGACCCTCCAGTCCGGCCCGATCACCTGCCAGACATAACCGGGACATTGAAACCCTTGCTCATCGGCCTCGGGTGCCAACAAACAAAACCTCTCCCACTGACCTCGTGACAACGCGTCGGCAATTCCGTTCTCCAGACCAGGCACATGCTGCACGCGGAACCACACATTCCTATGCAAGCATGTCAGTAGCAACTGCCCCAGCACCCTCAGGACCACCAGCGACTTCGCCCTCTGGTTATTGATCGCATGAACCACGCCCAGATTGTCACATCTAAACAAGATGCTGCGATGAGCCAGACGATCGCCCCAAACCTCCAGCGCCACCATAATGGGGAAAAGCTCCAGCAGCAAAAGGTCCTTAGTTAAACCCTCGCGATGCCATTCCGCCGGCCACAAGGCCACGCACCACGATCCCTCAAGGTAGCAACCGAACCCAGAGGAACCCGCCGCGTCGGTAAACAGCTGCAGCCCAGCGCTGTCGACTGTTGGGGCCTGCCAGATACACACCCCGTTGAAGTCCCCCAGGAATGAGGCCCATACGGCCAAATCCCTCTTAATCTCGGAGGACAAGCGGATGAAATGATGCGGCCTGGCACACCCCGCAGTCGCCCTCTCCAGCTTCCGGCAGAAAACCCTGCCCATCGGGATTACCCGACAATCAAAGTTCAAAAGGCCCAGCAAGGACTGCGCCTGCCGCAGCGTGACTTTGCGCGACCTTACGAACTGGCAGATAGCCTCGCGGAGCTTCGCAACCTTGTCCTGAGGCAGGCGACACGATCCTGCCACCGTGTCGATTTCGATCCCCAAGAATGACAAACAGGAGACCGGCCCCTCCGTTTTATCCTCGGCCACAGGAACGCCAAAGTGAAAAAACAGAGCTCGGATGCTGAACAGCAAGTCGCCGCAGCGTGGCAAATTCGCCGGACCCACACACAGGAAGTCATCGAGGTAATGGGCGACTCCATGACCCCCTGATGAAGACTCCACGCACCAATGTAAGAATGTGCTAAACCGTTCAAAAAACGAGCAGGAAACGGAACATCCCATCGGCAAACATTTGTCGATGAAATACTCAGCTCCAATCCGAAAACCCATAAAACGGAATGAGTCCGGATGCAACGGCAGCAACCGAAACGCGGATTCCACATCGATCTTAGCCATCAGGGCCCCAGGGCCGTAACTACGGACCAACTCAAGCACCTCGTCAAATGACTGGTACACCACCGAGCAATGAGCCGGTGGTATCGCGTCGTTGACCGACGACCCCGACGGGTAAGAGAGATGCTGAATGAGCCAAAAAGCACCTGGAGTCTTCTTGGGAACTACCCCCACTGGGGAGATGACCAAGTTATCCACCGGGGGTGAGCTAAACGGTCCCTCCATCCTACCCAGCCGTAACTCCTTATCCACTTTCTCTCGCAGAACTGACGGCAAGGCCTGAGCAGACTGGAGATTCCGTTGGGCCCGGACCGAAACCTTGCTCGCAACAGGCAAGCGAAAACCAAACTGAAAACCGTGAAACAAAAACTGAGCGTCCGCCTTATTTGGATACCAATCCAACCACTTGGCCATTGCATCCAAATTAATTGGCGTTGGTCCACTGCGGAGCGCTCCCGCTCGTGCCGGGTCTTGTGTAACTTTGCTTACCCCGCGCACCCTGGCGACTGCCTTTAAAACAGGTAGAGGCTGGGTGGGAGCCGCCACATTGCAAGCACAGATGTCGAAACCGACACTGCTTGCCGAAGGAACAGGACGCATTGTTAAATGCGAAGCACTTCCCTTTCGCGGCGGCCTGCCCCCCCCCCCCCCCCCCCCACGGACGGCCAATCTACCTGTCTTGCCCGATCCGCCGTCCGCGCCGGTCCATTGGGCGGACGACCCTGCGCGGTGCCCGTCCGCCCCCGAATTCCGGGGCTCCCTAGCGGGTTGAGAGGTCCGGGTGACTTGGAGCCAGACTTCCACGTCCTTGCAACCAAAGTCAATCACCTGCAAGCAGTCCTGTTTCTCCCGGAATTTCTCATCATACATCCGCCATTCGATGCCTGATGATGTGCGCTGCATATCGTGTATTAAATGCAGGTATCTAATGACGTTCATATGTTCGTCAGGCCTATCTTCTAGGTAACAAGCCGCAAAGACGCAAAAACCGGCCAGCCAGTTGTCGAAGGTACGGAAAGCCTCAGCGCCGATGCCCTTCTTAGCTGACGCTGACTTATAGTCCTTCTTTGCGTCCTTCGTCAGGACGAACATATCAACGTAATCGCCCCTGCAGATCTTCCTACGGCAGCTATCCCGCAGCCCCCGCATCACGGCAATGTAATCGCAGTGGACTACCCCAGGCAAATCGCGGCGCTTCTTGGCCCTGCGAGCGTCCTCGCTAAGCCGCTTATGTCTCTTCCTCCTCTCCTGCTGCCCTGCCGCCCTCTTGGCGTATTTTGTTGCGCACTTTTTTGCCCTAGTCGTGCTACTGACTTCGGACGCCGGCGACGACAGGGAAGAAGTAGAGGAAGAACTGCGAGAACTAGAGCGGGTGCTGGAGCCTGACACCGACTGCTCAACCTCACCTGATGCTGTCGACTGCTCGGACAGGGAATCCTCCGGTGTGGCAACTGCGACATCCTCTTCGTCGCTCCCCACCATCTCAACTTCACCGCTATCACCTGAAGAAGAAGACGGAGCAAAGGACCCAGAAACCAATCGAGGCGCATGCCTAGCAATCCGTGGCGAAGGCGTCCCCACTTTGCGCCCTTGCTCGTCCCGCACGGAACGGCGACCTAGCTGCGCCGCGGCCGCCCCCAGCTCGCGGCAAGCTCGAGCAACTCGCTGAGCCGCCAACCCCTGCTGCGCACCGGACACGCTCGCTACCGCGTGCGTGCCGGAGCGCCTTGCCGCCCCCGGGGATGCGGCAGTGGCCAGCGGACCCAATGCCGCCACTACCGTTGACAGGGCCGACGCCAGCTCTCCGGAGGGGTCCTGACCACCCCAAAAATCACTGTCGGCACCCGCGGGATCCCCCGCAGATGCCGGCACGCTCCTCCCTGCCCGTCGCCTGACAGCCGCCAACAGGGGGCCCGAAGTCCGAAGCCCAGACTGGCCCGTTGGGGGACCGGTAGCGCCCCTGACCACCAGCGGCCCGGTCCCCCACCAGTCACTGCTCCCAACATGCGCCTGCCGACCGTCGCCAGTGCTGCTCCCACTATCTGACCCCCCACGCGCGCCCTCCCCCTGCAGGCCGGAGCTCCCTCCGCCCGCAGGGAGGGCGCCGCGGCGGGACTCCATGCTGCCCTGCTCGCCCCTGTTACGCCCCCCCCCCCCCGCCGCCGCTCCCCGCCGGACTCCGGCTGCAAGGGAGGCAGCAGGGGAGACGAGGACACCAGCGGCGCACACCCTGCGCGCGTGGCCCGCCGCTTCCCGCCACTAACCCTCCGCTATTGTGCCCTGCAGGGAGAACTGTCGGACGAGACCCCGACAAATAAGGCGGACGCTCAGTTTTTGTTTTCACGGTTTTCAGTTTGGTTTTTGCTTGCCTGTTGCGAGCAAGGTTTCGGTCCGACGCCCACCCGCTCTGCCCCCCCCTCGCCTGGCACCGCCTCGCGGCGGCGACAAGGGGGAAGAGATGGGGGACGAAACGGCAGCCTCCGACGGCCGCCCAGCTTGGCGCGCGGGCGCCCGACCGCAGCCCCGGAGCCGCCAACACTGCACCCGGAGGTGAGGGCCGATGCCCGGCCACCTCCGGGCGTCCTGCTTGTGCCCCCAGCCCTCCCTGCCGCCCGCGCCTGGCCGGCAAGACCGGACCGGAACCCAGCAGCAATGAGGACCGAGTCTGCCGCGCCCCGTCCGCACCAGTGCCCGCGTAGGCCCCAGAAGACGGGTAGCCATCAGTAGTGCCAGCCAGCCCATCCTCGGGCCCAGACCCACTGCCTGACGAGCGGTAACGGGCTGGGGTCCCGGCGGCACGGCGAGGGCGAGAAGCGGCCATCTCAAGCAGAGTGTAATTTGAAGGGAAGTGGCAAGAAACCAAGCTAGAGCAAAAACAAGCTAAAATGTGGAGACTCTGCTATGCAGCACTCACCCAAGGCAATTCAGCAGCAAGAGAGACCAAGCTGGCCTATCAGTCCCTATATATACTGACCCTCCCCTCTCACCATGGGCTGTACTTTTCCTCACAGCTAGGTCCACCCCTCACAGGAGGTTTAACTCTCTCTATTCCTATGCAGTCATTTCGCTCTCCTTTATATGAAAACATATGCATAAAACACAGTAATCACACTTCATTAAAAAACACCGACTAACATTTACTTGGAAAAGCAGACACCAGAAAAAGGCCAACACAACCAGAAACATTGACAATACATAATGCCAAAAAAAACAGAATTAAGAGTAACACCACATCAGCCCTGGCCAACCTGTGTCTCTCCAGATGTAGTGAAACTACACATCCCAGCATGCCCGCCAACACATTTGGCATTCACTAAGATCAAAACTGTGGCAAGGCATGATAGGACTTGTCGTTTTACAACAGCTGGAGAGCCACAGGTTGCCCAGGCCTGCACTACATCACCAACACATTAGAAGAAAGAACCAAATAACAAACACAATTAGCGCAAAGACATTTCACACAACTAAGGACAAAGCACAGATGTTTCAAATAATGACAAAAAATGATAAAACTCACCATCCTGCCTTGGCCGATCCGAATCCCGGACATGAGTTGCACAAACCACTTCAGGCGGAATCAGCGTACGAACAGGCTCCTCCCAATCTCTATAAGACGCTCGGAAGGGGTGTCCACCCCCGGTTTGGCGGACAGATTTAGCCTCCTTCGCCATCTTCGCCTTCACACGGCGCTTGATGTCGTAGAAGCGCTTACGACAGGTGTCGTAGAAGCGCTTACGACAGGTGTCCTCGGTCCGCCTCACCACACCCTCACTGTTCACAGCCGCAACGACCTTCCCCCACAGAACAGTCTTCCTGCGTGTCGACACCTTTGCAGCATCAGACCCAAACAACTGGCGATGATGCCTCATCAGCTCCCGCAACAGAGCCATATTTTCAGCGTAACTGAACTTAACATTGCGGCCCGACTTTGTAGTGGTGCGTGGCTGCGGAGCCACAACACCATCACTATCACTATTAGTGGAAGCCGCTGCAGCAACCTCCCCCTCCTCCTCACTAACCTCCTCCCTCTCACTCACCTCCTCCACCTCACTAACCTCCTCCCTCTCACTCACCTCCTCCACCTCACTCACCTCCTCTACCTCACTCACCTCCTCCACCACACTCACCTCTGACTGGGACATAATCAGGACAAACAACAAATAACACTGAGAAAATAAAACAAATAACACACTCCTCCACTACCACTACACACCACACACACACTCACTCACTCACTCACTCACTCACTCACTCACTCACTCACTCACTCACAAACAATGGCAATAGACGTAACAAAAAAAACAAAGACAAAAAACTAGACAGACTTTTAAATAATTACACAACTAGTATGACAAGACTACTTACACACACAGTACAGCACTCAACAATCGCAAAACTCCGCCTCAAATCCTCCACAAACTCCACAAAACTCACCAACTCCTAACACACCTTCCTCTCTCCTCTCCACTAACTAAACCCACGAGGTGCGGCCGGTTTGGGGCGTTTTTATAGTAATGTGCACAGACACTCCTCCATCACGAATCAAACCAATCACGGACGAGTGACAAAATCGAAACTTAGAAAAAAAACGCGGCAGGGAACGGATAAACACTGCCGTAACCGAAATGTGATGCAGTCGTAACTAAAACCTCAGAACACGGCCGACAAACCTCTAAATCGGCCGCATTATACCTAGCAAAAATACGAATGACATCGACATCAGACAACAGGAAAAAAAAAATACGTCAGCTTAGTAAATGAGGCGTAACAAATTCAAAAAGTTGCACAAATACACTTTCGATGTCATTCGTGATGATTCTCACTCCAAATCGGTACTAATACGAATTTTAGTAAATATACCCCCATGTCTTAAAGGGGTAATTTTACTGAACTTTTTTTTGGATTTTACATGCTCTCTACTATGACATTGGGCATCGGCCTTTGCAGACGACGTTGATGGCATTGAATCATCTCTGACATGACTAGTGGCAGCAGCTTCAGCACCAGGTGGAAGTGGATCTTGATCTTTCCCTATTTCACCCTCCACATTTTTGTTCTCCATTTTTTAATGTGTGGAATTATATGCCAGTAATATTATTATATCAATAGCAATGGCCTACTGTACTGTACAACTATGTACTGTTGGTCACCAAAATGCTGCACTGTACTACTATATATACTGCTCACAAAAATTCAGCACAGATATGGAATGGATACTTGCAGTGACACAGAGCTGCAAGATACAGCAATGGCCTACTGTACTGTAGAACTATATACTGTTGGTCACCAAAATGCTGCACTGTACTACTATATATACTGCTCACAAAAATGCAGCACAGATATGGAATGGATACTTGCAGTGACACAGAGCTGCAAGATACAGCAATGGCCTACTGTACTGTACAACTATATACTGTTGGTCACCAAAATGCAGCACACTGAGCACAGATATTTGCAGCACACTGAGCATAGATATGGAGCTTTTCAGGCAGAGAACGTATATATTTGCAGCACACTGAGCACAGATATTTGCAGCACACTGAGCACAGATATTTGCAGCACACTGAGCACAGATATGGAGCTTTTCAGGCAGAGAATGTAGCCACGTCCTCTCCGTTCAATCTCCAATGCATGAGTGAAAATGGCGGCGACGCGCGGTTCTTTATATAGAATACGAATCTCGCGAGAATCCGACAGCGGGATGATGACGTTCGGCTGCGTTCGGGTTAACCGAGTAAGGCGGGAAGATCCGAGGCTGCCTCGGATCCGTGTAAAATAGGTGAAGTTCGGGGGGGTTCAGATCTCGACGAACCGAATGCGCTCATCTCTACTATATACTGGTCACAACAATGCAGCAGATATTGAGCACTAATCAGGATACTAGAACTGAGTCTGACACGGAGCTGCAAGATACAGCAATGGCCTACTTTAGTGTACTATTATAATATACTGGTGGTCACCACAATGCAGCACACTGAGCACATATATTGAGCTTTTCAGGCAGAGAACATAGCCACGTCCTCTCCGCTCTATCTACAATGCACGAGTGAAAATGGTGGCGACGCGCAGTTCTTTATATGGAATACGAATCTCGCAAGAATCCGACAGCGGGATGATGACATTTTCCCCCGTTCGGGTTTTGCGACTAAGGCAGGAAAAACCGAGGCTGCCTCTGACCCGTGTAAAACACGTGAAGTTCGAGGGGGTTCGGATCTTGACGAACCGAACCTGCTCATCTCTAACATAAACAAATAATCAAACAGGAAAACAGCAACTTACAGTTGATGACAGTATAGGACAAGTACAGGGTAAATAAACATAGTTACATCAGCAGATGACACTGGAATAAGTATCAGGTGGCAGAAGACTGCTGGATTTGGTGCAGTTGAAGATTATTAAAGTAAGAAAGGATAAGCACATGAGGGAAGAGGGCCCTGCTCGTGAGAGCTTACATTCTAAAGGGGAGGGGTAGACAGACAGGGGTGACACAGATGGGGTACATAGAGAGCGTAGAACAGAGGGTTAGGATGCGATTTGGCTGGGTTTGGTGAAGAAGTAGGTCTTGAGAGCCCGTTTGAAGTTTTGTAGAGAGGTGGAGAGTCTGTGGGGGAGAGGTAGGGAATTCCAGAGAAGTGGTGCAGCACGTGAAAAATCTTGGAGGTAGGAGTGGGAGGAAGTAATCCGTAGGCAGGAGAGTCGGCGTGCATTAGTAGAGCGAAGAGGACGGGTGGGAGTGTAAAGGGAGATAAGGTCAAAGATGTGGGAGAGGAGTGGGTGAGGGCTTTGTGAGTGTGAGATGCTTGAAATGGATTCTGAAAGGGAAGGGGAGCCAGCGAAGGTCTAGTAAGAGAGGAGAGGTGGACGTATTCAATCACCTCAACTGCCATCTCCTCTTCACCTATATCAACAGTATAATGTGAAAGTCAACAAACGAAAGGAAACCACTGTATAAAAGTGGCGCTTAAACACATAATAATGCCCATGGTATCAGTGCCGCTTATACACATAGGCAGTGCCAGATTAAGGTCCTCATGGGCCTGGAGCTGAAATTTATGAAGGGCCTATTATTTGCCACGGAAGAGGGTGTGACCAGCATGGTGGGTGTGTGGTTGCTGATATGGGAGAGGAAGGGGGGGATATCAGTGCTGTATATGTACTTCATGAGTGAGTGTGTGTGTGTGTGTATACATGTATGTAGGCATGTGTTTGAAAAAAAGAAAACTCCCAGCACTTAAATACCCAATTATCTCCAACAGTGCCTTTGTGCATACACAGTGTAACACGGGTGGTCTTCTGTATGCCGGCGGTCGGGCTCCCGGCGCTCAGTATACCGGCGCCGGGAGCCCGACAGCTGGCATACCGACACTTATTTTCCCTCGTGGGGGTCCACGACCCCCATAGAGGGAGAATAAAATAGTGTGGCGCGCGTAGCGCGCCACCGTGCCCGTAGCGTGGCGAGCGCAGCGAGCCCGCAATGGGCTCATTTGCGCTCGCCACACTGTCGGTAAGCCGGCGGTCGGCCTCCCGGCGCTGGTATGCTGGTCGCCGGGAGCCCGACCGCCAGCCAGCCATAGTGAACCCGTGTAACACATGCGCTGTACCAACTCTTAGTGATTTCCACCTTATTCCATTAGGATGAGAGGGCACTCACTCACAAATATCATACGTATTGACCAAAACGCATACCAAAAAGTCAAGAGTCTGCATTTTGATTCCTCAGAGCATTTGGAAATAGGGAAGCATAAAAGCACAGAAAGTACAAAAGTACAGCAGATCAGGTAGAGATTGCAGCATTGTCTCACAAGCCTTTCTATTTATACCACCAGAACTATGTATAAAAAGGCTCCAAACTACATGTGGTCCAACTTGGAACGCTTGGCCTTCCTGGAAGTGGTATCACTTCCTACAGTACTGTAGCAACAATATTAACATAAGGTCCCTAAGGTCCAAGCGCAACAAAAAAAAAATACCACTACCATTATTACACCGTCGAACACTTTTAAAGTAATGTAATTGGTCAGGCAGAGGTTTACCGCTCTGCCTGTAACCTCAGGGTACCATGTGAACATCATGTGGTACTGATGTGCCAGAACTGTACGCACTGGAACACAAAACTGGATGTCCACAACTACAGTACTTACTCCCATGTAACACAAACATCTAATGCAGCTACCAACATCAGAGCACATGCATGGACCAGTAACGACCATATCATAGCACTGATCCAAAGTATTTGAAGGACTAGCTAAATGACACAAAAAATTCCGAACATCCCTTTATCTCATGCCAGCATAGCTCCAACGGAGAACATACCTAGGCATGTGATGCTAGGAAACTCAATGTATTAATATAAGCATATTACAAATATATATATATATATATATATATATATATACACTGCTCAAAAAAATAAAGGGAACACTAAAATAACACATACTAGATCTGAATGAATGAAATATTCTTATTAAATACTTTGTTCTTTACATAGTTGAATGTGCTGACAACAAAATCACACATAAATTATCAATGGAAATCAAATTTATTAACCCATGGAAGTCTGGATTTGGAGTCACCCTCAAAATTAAAGTGGAAAAACACACTACATGCTGATCCACCTTTGATGTAATGTCCTTAAAACAAGTCAAAATGAGGCTCAGTAGTGTGTGTGGCCTCCACGTGCTTGTATGACCTCCCTACAACCCACACAAGTGGCTCAGGTAGTGCAGTTCATCCAGGATGGCACATCAATGCGAGCTGTGGCAAGAAGGTTTGCTGTGTCTGTCAGCGTAGTGTCCAGAGCATGGAGGCGCTACCAGGAGGCAGGCCAGTTCATCAGGAGACTTGGAGGAGGCCGTAGGAGGGCAACAACCCAGCAGCAGGACCGCTACCTCGTTTTTGTGCAAGGAGGAACAGGAGGAGCACTGCCAGAGCCCTGCAAAATGACCTCCAGCAAGCCACAAATGTGCATGTGTCTACTCAAACGATCAGAAACAGACTCCATGAGGGTGGTATGAGGGCCCGACGTCCACAGATGGGGGTTGTGCTTACAGCCCAACACCGTGCAGGACGTTTGGCATTTGCCAGAGAACACCTAGATTGGCAAATTCGCCACTGGCTCCCTGTGCTCTTCACAGATGAAAGCAGGTTCTCACTGAGCACATGTGAAAGATGTGACAGAGTCCGGAGACGCCAAGGAGAATGTTCTGCTGCCTGCAACATCCTCCAGCATGACCGGTTTGGCAGTGGGTCAGTAATGGTGTGGGGTGGCATTTCTTTGGGGGGCCGCACAGCCCTCCATGTGCTCGCCAGAGGTAGCCTGACTGCCATTAGGTACTGAGATGAGATCCTCAGACCCCTTGTGAGACCATATGCTGGTGCGGTTGGCCCTGGGTTCCTCCTAATGCAAGACAATGCTTGACCTCATGTGGCTGAAGTGTGTCAGCAGTTCCTGCAAGACGAAGGCATTGATGCTATGGACTGGCCCGCCCGTTCCCCAGACCTGAATCCAATTGAGCACATCTGGGACATCATGTCTCGCTCCATCCACTAACGCTACATTGCACCACAGACTGTCCAGGAGTTGGCGGATGCTTTAGTCCAGGTCTGGGAGGAGATCCCTAAGGAGACCATCCACCACCTCATCAGGAACATACCCAGGCGTTGTAGGGAGGTCATACAGGCACGTGGAGGCCACACACACTACTGAGCCTCATTTTTACTTGTTTTAAGAACATTACATCAAAGTTGGATCAGCCTGTAGTGTGTTTTTCCACTTTAATTTTGAGGGTGACTCCAAATCCAGACCTCCATGGGTTAATAAATTTGATTTCCATTGATAATTTTTGTGTGATTTTGTTGTCAGCATATTCAACTATGTAAAGAACTAAGTATTTAATAAGAATATTTCATTCATTCAGATCTAGTATGTGTTATTTTAGTGTTCCCTTTATTTTTTTGAGCAGTGTATATATATATATATATACAGGTTGAGTATCCCTTATCCAAAATGCTTGGGACCAGAGGTATTTTGGATATGGGATTTTTCCGTATTTTGGAATAATAGCATGCCATAATGAGATATCATGGTGATGGGACCTAAGTCTAAGCACAGAATGCATTTATGTTTCATATACACCTTATACACACAGCCAGAAGGTAATTTTAGCCAATATTTTTTGTAACTTTGTGCATTGAACAAAGTGTATCTACATTCACACAATTCATTTATGTTTCATATACACCTTATACACACAGCCTGAAGGTCATTTAATACAATATTTTTAATAACTTTGTGTATTAAACAAAGTTTGTGTACATTGAGCCATCAAAAAACAAAGTTTTCACTGTCTCACTCTTACTCAAAAAAGTCCGTATTTCGGAATATTTGGATATGGGATACTCAACCTGTATATATAAAATAGAGAGTGAAGAGAGTGCGCTCATAGTCTCTCCTGACGAAGTAATCTACGAAACATGTTGATGCTGTGCTTGCCAGATGCTTGATCTTCTCCACTCGCACTGCACAGGCTCCCTGAGTTCGTGATGCAGTGTCCTGACGGGTACGGTCTGGAAAATATTCAGCCAACGCGGTGTAAGGTCTCGGGTCTATGTGTCAGCGGTATGCAGTTTTGCCATTGTGTACGAGTCCTGTAGAATTACTTGATGTTTTTATTTTATTTGTGTTTTTAAATAAAAATTGATCTGCACTATGAGCGCACTCTCTTCACTCTCTATTCCAGCTATTTAATGCTCATAAGAGTCTTGAGCCTCCTAAGGAGAGTTGCTGCGGTGTTGATGTACACCTGTGCTACAGCCTAGAGTGGATTACCTGTGGACTGAGAACTATTACCTTTTAATTACCAGCGCACCTGTACACACTGCTATTTGGATATATATATATATATATATATATATATATGTATATGACTGTATGTGTGTGTATATATATATTGACTATATAGATTGACTTTCGATTGAATAATATATCACTTGAAAATATGTCAGGAGTGCCGCCTATTCTTTCTACAGTTGAGCCATGGTGTTGCCCAGGAGATTCATGGAAAATGTTGCTGCATTGAAAATTCACCTTGCAGCTGCCCATGTTGTACTGAGATATATATATGTACAGTGCCATAACTAGACATTTTAGCGCTGTGTGCAAGAAACAGCATTGGTGCATTATTAAAATTGAGCCAGTGTGCGCCGCCAAAAGTATAGGAGCGTGGCCACAAAATAATACCAATTCATATTACGTGGCACAGTAGTCTCCATTATTTAAATTACGCTGCACAGTTACACCACTTACACACATTACACCAGGTAGAGTCCCTGTCACACATTACACCAGGTATAGTCGCCTTTTACACATTACGGCAGGCAGAGCCCCCTTTTACATGTTACGTCAGGCAGATCCTCCTTTTACACGTTACGGCAGGAAGAGCCCCATTTTACACATTACGGCAGGCAGAGCCCCCTTTTACACATTACGGCAGGCAGAGACCCTTTTTACACATTACGGCAGGCAAAGCTCTCTTTTAGACGGTACGGCAGGCAGAGCTCCCTTTACACAGTAAGGTAGGCAGAGCTCCCTTTTACACAGTACGGCAGGCAGAGCTCCCTTTTACACAGTACAGCAGGAAGAGCTTCCTTTTACACAGTACGGCAGGCAAAGCTCCCTTTTACACAGTACGGCAGGCAAGACTCCCTTCTACTAGGGATGTGCACCTGAAATTTTTTGGGTTTTGTGTTTTGGTTTTGGGTTCGGTTCCGTGGCCGTGTTTTGGGTTCGAACGCGTTTTGGCAATACCTCACCGAATTTTTTTTGTCGGATTCGGGTGTGTTTTGGATTCGGGTGTTTTTTTAAAAAAACCCTAAAAAACAGCTTAAATCATAGAATTTGGGGGTCATTTTGATCCCATAGTATTATTAACCTCAATAACCATAATTTCCACTCATTTTCAGTCTATTCTGAACACCTCACACCTCACAATATTATTTTTAGTCCTAAAATTTGCACCGAGGTCGCTGGATGGCTAAGCTAAGCGACCCAAGTGGCCGACACAAACACCTGGCCCATCTAGGAGTGGCACTGCAGTGTCAGGCAGGATGGCCCTTCCAAAAAATACTCCCCAAACAGCACATGACGCAAAGAAGAAAAAAAAGAGGCGCAATGAGGTAGCTGTGTGAGTAAGCTAAGCGACCCTAGTGGCCGACACAAACACCTGGCCCATCTAGGAGTGGCACTGCAGTGTCAGGCAGGATGGCCCTTCCAAAAAATACTCCCCAAACAGCACATGACGCAAAGAAGAAAAAAAGAAAAAAGAGGTGCAAGATGGAATTGTCCTTGGGCCCTCCCACCCACCCTTATGTTGTATAACAGGACATGCACACTTTAACCAACCCATCATTTCAGCGACAGGGTCTGCCACACGACTGTGACTGAAATGACTGGTTGGTTTGGGCCCCCACCAAAAAAGAAGCAATCAATTCTCCTTGCACAAACTGGCTCTACAGAGGCAAGATGTCCACCTCATCATCATCGTCCGATTCATCACCCCTTTCACTGTGTACATCCCCCTTCTCACAGATTATTAATTCGTCTCCACTGGAATCCACCATCTCAGATCCCCGTGTACTTTCTGGAGGCAATTGCTGCTGGTGAATGTCTCCATGGAGTAATTGATTATAATTCATTTTAATGAACATCATCTTCTCCACATTTTCTGGAAGTAACCTCGTACGCCGATTGCTGACAAGGTGAGCGGCGGCACTAAACACTCTTTCGGAGTACACACTGGAGGGAGGGCAACTTAGGTAGAATAAAGCCAGTTTGTGCAAGGGCCTCCAAATTGCCTCTTTTCCCTGCCAGTATATGTACGGACTGTCTGACATGCCTACTTGGATGCGGTCACTCATATAATCCTCCACCATTCTTTCAATGGTGAGAGAATCATATGCAGTGACAGTAGACGACATGTCAGTAATCGTTGGCAGGTCCTTCAGTCCGGACCAGATGTCAGCATCAGCAGTCGCTCCAGACTGCCCTGCATCACCGCCAGCGTGTGGGCTCAGAATTCGTAGCCTTTTCCTCGCACCCCCAGTTGCGGGAGAATGTGAAGGAGGAGATGTTGACAGGTCGCGTTCCGCTTGACTTGACAATTTTCTCACCAGCAGTTCTTTGAACCCCTGCAGACTTGTGTCTGCCGGAAAGAGAGATCCAACGTAGATTTTAAATCTAGGATCGAGCACGGTGGCCAAAATGTAGTGCTCTGATTTCAACAGATTGACCACACGTGAATCCTGGTTAAGCGAATGAAGGGCTCCATCCACAAGTCCCACATGCCTAGCGGAAACGCTCTGTTTTAGCTCCTCCTTCAATGCCTCCAGCTTCTTCTGCAAAAGCCTGATGAGGGGAATGACCTGACTCAGGCTGGCAGTGTCTGAACTGACTTCACGTGTGGCAAGTTCAAAGGGCAGCAGAACCTTGCACAACGTTGAAATCATTCTCCACTGCGCTTGAGTCAGGTGCATTCCACCTCCTTTGCCTATATCGTGGGCAGATGTATAGGCTTGAATGGCCTTTTGCTGCTCCTCCATCCTCTGAAGCATATAGAGGGTTGAATTCCACCTCGTTACCACCTCTTGCTTCAGATGATGGCAGGGCAGGTTCAGGTTTTTTTGGTGGTGCTCCAGTCTTCTGTACGCGGTGCCTGCACGCCGAAAGTGGCCCGCAATTCTTCTGGCCACCGACAGCATCTCTTGCAAGCCCCTTTCGTTTTTTAAATAATTCTGCACCACCAAATTCAAGGTATGTGCAAAACATGGGACGTGCTGGAATTTGCCCAGATGTAATGCACGCACAAAATTGCTGGCGTTGTCCGATGCCACAAATCCCCAGGAGAGTCCAATTGGGGTAAGCCATTCTGCGATGATCTTCCTCAGTTGCCGTAAGAGGTTTTCAGCTGTGTGCGTATTCTGGAAAGCGGTGATACAAAGCGTAGCCTGCCTAGGAACGAGTTGGCGTTTGCGAGATGCTGCTACTGGTGCCGCCGCTGCTGTTCTTGCAGCGGGAGGCAGTACATCTACCCAGTGGGCTGTCACAGTCATGTAGTCCTGAGTCTGCCCTGCTCCACTTGTCCACATATCCGTGGTTAAGTGGACATTGGGTACAACTGCATTTTTTAGGACACTGTGGAGTCTTTTTCTGATGTCCGTGTACATTCTCGGTATCGCCTGCCTAGAGAAGTGGAACCTAGATGGTATTTGGTAACGGGGGCACACTACCTCAAGAAATTGTCTAGTACCCTGTGAACTAACGGCGGATACCGGACGCACGTCTAACACCAACATAGTTGTCAAGGCCTCAGTTATCCGCTTTGCAACAGGATGACTGCTGTGATATTTCATCTTCCTCGCAAAGGACTGTTGGACAGTTAATTACTTACTGGAAGTAGTACAAGTGGTCTTCCGACTTCCCCTCTGGGATGACGATCGACTCCCAGCAGCAACAACAGCAGCGCCAGCAGCAGTAGGCGTTACACTCAAGGATGCATCGGAGGAATCCCAGGCAGGAGAGGACTCGTCAGACTTGCCAGTGACATGGCCTGCAGGACTATTGGCTTTCCTGGGTAAGGAGGAAATTGCCACTGAGGGAGTTGGTGGTGTGGTTTGCGCGAGCTTGGTTACAAGAGGAAGGGATTTACTGGTCAGTGGACTGCTTCCGCTGTCGCCCAAAGTTTTTGAACTTGTCACTGACTTATTATGAATGCGCTGCAGGTGACGTATAAGGGAGGATGTTCCGAGGTGGTTAACGTCCTTACCCCTACTTATTACAGCTTGACAAAGGCAACACACGGCTTGACACCTGTTGTCCGCATTTCTGTTGAAATACTTCCACACTGAAGAGCTGATTTTTTTGGTATTTTGACCAGGCATGTCAATGGCCATATTCCTCCCACGGACAACAGGTGTCTCCCCGGGTGCCTGACTCAAACAAACCACCTCACCATCAGAATCCTCCTTGTCAATTTCCTCCCCAGCGCCAGCAACACCCATATCCTCATCCTGGTGTACTTCAACACTGACATCTTCAATTTCACTATCAGGAACTGGACTGCGGGTGCTCCTTTCAACACTTGCAGGGGGCATGCAAATGGTGGAAGGCGCAAGCTCTTCCCGTCCAGTGTTGGGAAGGTCAGGCATCGCAACCGACACAATTGGACTCTCCTTTGGGATTTGGGATTTCGAAGAACGCACAGTTCTTTGCTGTGCTTTTGCCGCAAGTCTTTTCTTTTTTCTAGCGAGAGGATGAGTTCTTCCATCCTCATGTGAAGCTGAACCACTAGCCAAGAACATAGGCCAGGGCCTCAGCCGTTCCTTGCCACTCCGTGTCGTAAATGGCATATTGGCAAGTTTACGCTTCTCCTCAGACGCTTTTAATTTTGATTTTTGGGTCATTTTTTACTGATCTTTTGTGTTTTGGATTTAACATGCTCTGTACTATGACATTGGGCATCGGCCTTGGCAGACGACGTTGATGGCATTTCATCGTCTCGGCCATGACTAGTGGCAGCAGCTTCAGCACGAGGTGGAAGTGGATCTTGATCTTTCCCTATTTTTTTAACCTCCACATTTTTGTTCTCCATATTTTGCGCACAACTAAAAGCCACCACAGGTATACAATGTAGATGGATGGATAGTATAGTATTACTTATACTTATGGACGACGAGTGACGACACAGAGGTAGGTACAGCCGTGGCCTACCGTACTGCTGCTTAGTGCTTATATATAAATATAATATACTGTATAACGGACCTGGTGGACAGTGTCAGCAGACTGCTAAACTAGTATGAAGAAAGAAAAAAAAACCACCACAGGTATACAATGTAGATGGATGGATAGTATAGTATTACTTATACTTATGGACGACGAGTGACGACACAGAGGTAGGTACAGCCGTGGCCTACCGTACTGCTGCTTAGTGCTTATATATAAATATAATATACTGTATAACGGACCTGGTGGACAGTGTCAGCAGCAGACTGCTAAACTAGTATGAAGAAAGAAAAAAAAAACACCACAGGTATACAATGTAGATGGATGGATAGTATTACTTATACTTATGGACGACGAGTGACGAGTCGACACAGAGGTAGGTACAGCCGTGGCCTACCGTACTGCTGTTTAGTGCTTAATTATATATATAATATACTGTATAACGGACCTGATGGACAGTGTCAGCAGACTGCTAAACTAGTATGAAGAAAGAAAAAAAAACCACCACAGGTATACAATGTAGATGGATGGATAGTATAGTATTACTTATACTTATGGACGACGAGTGACGACACAGAGGTAGGTACAGCCGTGGCCTACCGTACTGCTGCTTAGTGCTTATATATAAATATAATATACTGTATAACGGACCTGGTGGACAGTGTCAGCAGACTGCTAAACTAGTATGAAGAAAGAAAAAAAAACCACCACAGGTATACAATGTAGATGGATGGATAGCAGTGACGTGCGGTGGGGTGAGGCAGAGCCTTTCCTGTCATACTAACGTTTGTGCCAGAGTTTTTACTGTATAAAGTATAGAAAAAATACAAAGAATATGTTTGAAATATCTTCTTTTCATATTTCTAATCATTTATATAGCCCAAACTCTGGAGTAAAAAGTCTATGGCAGGTGAGGCAGTGCCTCTCCTTGCTAACTTTTCCACACATCTCTGATCAAATCTCACCAAATTTCCAGGAGTTTATACTGCTGCACCTGTGTTTACTGCCCAGATGTACTCTTTGGCTCATATATTGCGAGTAAATCTAGCTCTGGCACTAGCCAGTGCCTCCTGAGAAATTTAGCTCACTGCACGTCCCTGATGGATAGTATAGTATTACTTATACTTATGGACGACGAGTGACGACACAGAGGTAGGTACAGCCGTGGCCTACCGTACTGCTGCTTAGTGCTTATATATAAATATAATATACTGTATAACGGACCTGGTGGACAGTGTCAGCAGCAGACTGCTAAACTAGTATGAAGAAAGAAAAAAAAACACCACAGGTATACAATGTAGATGGATGGATAGTATTACTTATACTTATGGACGACGAGTGACGAGTCGACACAGAGGTAGGTACAGCCGTGGCCTACCGTACTGCTGCTTAGTGCTTAATTATATATACAATATACTGTATAACGGACCTGGTGGACACTGCAGTGTCAGCAGACTGCTAAACAAACTAGCATGAAGAAAGAAAAAAAAAACACCACAGTATTTTTCAGGCAGACAAACGTATACTGGACTGGTGGTCACTGTCAGCAAAACTGTGCACTGTACTCCTGCTATAACTGCTCCCCAGTCCCCACAATTAGGCAGTGTGAGCAGTGCACTCAGCACAGATATATCATGCAGCAGTGCAGCACACTGAGTGAGCACAGATATGGTGGAGCGTTTTTTTTCAGGCAGAGAAACAACAGATTAAACTCAAAACCCTGCACTGTACTCCCTAACAGCTGCTCCCCGTCCCCAATCCTCCCCACAATTATAACTAACTAAGTTCTGATATAATACAACGGACTCGGAGAGGACGCCAGCCACATCCTCTCCCTATCAATCTCAATGCACGTGTGAAAATGGCGGCGACGCGCGGCTCCTTATATAGAATCCGAGTCTCACGAGAATCCGACAGCGGGATGATGACGTTGGGGCGCGCTCGGGTTAACCGAGCAAGGCGGGAGGATCCGAGTTGCTCGGACCCGTGTAAAAAAAAGGTGAAGTTCGGGCGGGTTCGGATTCCGAGGAACCGAACCCGCTCATCACTACCTTCTACATAGTACGGCAGGCAGAGCTCCCATCTACATAGTATGGCAGGCAGAGCTCCCTTCTACAAAGTACGGCAGGCAGAGCTCCCTTCTACATAGTACAGCAGGCAGAGCTCCCTTCTACACAGTACGGCAGGTAGAGCTCCCCTTTACACAGTACAGTAGGTAGAGTCCGCCAGTGCCGTAACTAGACTTTTTAGCGCTGTGTGCAAGTAACCGCAACTGCGCCCCACCCCCCCTGTCATGTTTTGAAATGAATGCTACCTCTCCCCCCTCCCCATCCCTTCCTATAATTCACACACCGCTAGTTACGCCACTGCCAGAGCGGCAACTAGACATTTTGGTGCCCTCTGCCAGAAAGAGAATTGCCCCCCCTCCGTTAGCCACATTACACTGCATGGTCACATTACACAGCACGGTAGCGTCCGCCAGTTACATTACACAGCACGGTTGCGTCCGCCAGTTACATTGCACAGCACGGTAGCGTCCACCAGTTACATTACACCGCACGGTAGCGTCCGCCAGTTACATTACACCGCACGGTAGCGCCTGCAGTCACATTACACCGCACGGTAGCGTCCGCCAGTTACATTACACCGCACGGTAGCGCCTGCAGTCACATTACACTGCACGGTTGCGTCCGCCAGTTACATTGCACAGCACGGTAGCGTCCACCAGTTACATTACACCGCACGGTAGCGTCCGCCAGTTACATTACACCGCACGGTAGCGCCTGCAGTCACATTACACCGCACGGTAGCGTCCGCCAGTTACATTACACCGCATGGTAGCGCCTGCAGTCACATTACACCGCACATTAGCGTCCATTAGTTACATTACACCGCACGGTAGCATCCGCCAGTTACATTACAAAGCACGGTAGCACCTGCAGTCACATTACACCGCACATTAGCGTCCATTAGTTACATTACACCGCACGGTAGCGCCTGCAGTCACATTACACCGCACATTAGCGTCCATTAGTTACATTACACCGCACGGCAGCGTTCATTAGTCACATTACACCAGACAGTAATACTCCAAATATATATATATATAGTTTTATACCATAGCAGAAAAATATTTACACACAATCTTATGTATTCAATTTACAGGGGACATTACATAAATGTATATGCAGTTTATCTTTTTTTCTTTATTATAGATAAACTACACAGTAGTTTATCTAATAAGTCACTGAGAGAAAGTCCAGAATTTCCAAACACAAGAAAAGTAGTTTGTTGTTGTATTTATGTTGTTTTACTGGAATAAGTAGTAACTAGCAGCACATACCTACAATATAAGCAGCACTTGCACGAGGGGTGGGAGGGAATGGAGGGAGAGACTTCACTTGCTGTGATAAGCAGCAGCTGCAGCCGTCGTCTCCCCTGTACCCGGAAGTCAGTGTACAGTGCAGGAGAGCAGGAGGAGGGGGGGCGGAGCAGAGCCCAGCAGCACACGGAGGACGGAGAGACTCTCACACACAGATTGCCCAGCGCTGCCTGCTCTGCCTGTGATCTATATTAGCAGCGCTGCCTCCGGCGGGGAAGGAGCCGGGCGCAGCGCTACTAATATACTGTACACTACAGCGGGCAGCGCAGCAGCTAATCAGTGTGGATGCTGATGGTGCGCCCACAGCGCGATTGCGCTGTGTGCAATGCCCCCTCAGCACACACCTAGTTACGGCACTGGAGTCCGCTTTTACACAGTACGGCAGGTAGAGTCCCCTTTTACACAGTACGGCAGGTAGAGTCCCCTTTTACACAGTATGGCAGGTAGAGTCATGAGAGAGAGGAAGGGAGAGAAAAAAAGGTGGCAAGTATAGAGACAGAGTGTGATGGGAAGGAGACAGAGAGAGGTGTGGGAGGGGGAGAGGGAGAGAGAGGTGGTAGAGGGATAGAGATGAGCTGCAGCAGGCAGCAGCAGCTAGGCTCAAGTACCGATAGCCTAGCCTGAGCAAATGGGGGAGAGACACAGGTACCTATGTACTGGTGGCAGGCAGTGCACTTACCTGGCAGCAGTGGAGCTTTCTCTTCCTGGGTTTGCGGGCTGCCATGGCGGCTTCAGTGGCGGGAGTTGTCCCTGTTCAAACTCATCTTCCCGGCATCCCCTGTGCATCTCCCTGCTGGGAGGAGGCGTGTTCCTGGGCCAGCCTGTATGCTGGAAGGACACTGGGCTGCTGCACGAGTGGAGGAGGAGGGGGAGGAGCTGGGCGAAGCACACAGGGAGACTGACACTGCTGCCCAGCGCTGCCGACTATTTTATATCAGCATCGATGCGTTCGGCAGAGAGCGAGCCAGGCGCAGTGCTACGGTTATAAAATGTAGCAGGCAGCGTTGGTGCTGGCAGTGGCATATCGGGGTGTATGTGGATGGTGCGCCCACAGAACAAGTGCACCACCCACCCACAGCTAGATGTGGCCCTTAATATATATATATATATATATTTAAACAAATGGCAGCGTCACTCCAGGGCTTTGAAAAATCTTAATAAATTTATTGAATCACAGGTCCAACGTTTCGGGGTCCGTAACCCCTTTGTCAAGGTGTGTGTGAATATAAGTGACAAACCTCTTACCTTAAATACTGTGCTCCACCACGTGTACGGCAGAATCCTCCCCGCGCTGCTCACCTGCTCCGGGACCTGGAAGTTTCCGGCACTGGGCTGGTGACGTCACGTTCTCGCCGTAGCTCCGCTTCCGGTCTCCCGTTGCTATGGCATTGCGTCTGGCTCCTGGCCTGGTTACCAAGGCAACCCTGCCGTTTACCATTGCGCTATTGCGCCGGGGTCTGGAGGGTGCAAAAATAGTGGTATTGTGACATGCATGTAGGATACTAGCAACAGGAATACCTAATGTATAATGGAACATATAAATTATCTTTAAAAGTAGAAAATTGCCACAAATAACTACAGGATTCACTGTACAGGCTATAGCCCCCACCTACATTAAGCATAATTAGGATGGTGGAAATAGATCTAAATGCTGGATCTAGAGGAGTGAAAGGATGTTAGATGCCCTACCACCTCATGCTCCTGTTCACCCGTGAACTGTAAATAAATCATGTACAATTAATATGTGATAGCAAAACTGGCATAGTCCATGATTTCACTTGGTTCTTCATCTCCCCAGCGTGTTCCAGAGTATTTGATCATTGAGGCCGTTCGGTCTGATTGTTTCTAGTTTGAAGATCCATCTTGCCTCCAACTTCAACAACTTGCTATGTCTATCTCCCCCTCTGATACTGCTGGGTACGTGGTCAATCACCATCTGTTTTAATGAGCTCAGGGGGTGTTGTTTCTCTACAAAGTGTTGAGCGACAGGTTGCTCCGACTTCCCACTCTTAATGGCTGCTGTGATGGCCGAGCGGTGTAATGCCATCCGTTGGCGTAGATCTCTCTTGGTTTTACCCACGTAGCCGAGCCCACATGGACACATAATGAGGTATATGATATATGTGGTGGTGCAGGTCATCACATGGTTGATTTTGAAATCCCGGTTCTTGCTGGGGTGTTTGAACGTGTTGCCCACCATCATGTACTTGCATGTGGTACATCCCAAGCATTTATAGCATCCTGGTGCTTTACTCAGGAAATTCCTTGATGTTACGGTATTGAAGCCGGTGATGTCGGCATGCACCACGTTATCTTTAATGCTTTTTCCCCTTGTGAAACAACACATGGGCCTTTTGGATCTGAAACAGCTAAGTTTGTCGTCGCTTGCCACTATGGGCCATAACGCTCTTGTCGCTCTTTGGACAATTGGGCTGGAGGTGCTGAATTTGCTGGTCCAGGTTATCACTTCTTTGGGACTCTTCTCAGTTTTGAAGAGCAACTTTTTCCGTTCCAAATTCAGAACTTCCATTTTCTGTTCCTGTAGCAGTCTTGTGTCATATCCTCTTATTCGGAATCTCTCTACCACTTTATTCAGTTCAACCTCTAGAGTGGCGTGATCACTGTGAATTCTGGCTGTTCTCAAGAATTGTGATCTAGGGAGCCCCCTGATGAGGGGTTTTGGATGATGACTGTCTGCTCTGAGAAGTGTGTTTTTATCTGTTGGTTTGGAGAAGAGGGTAGTAGAAATGTGGTTGTCCTTAATTGTCACTGTGACATCTAGATAGTTCATGGAGCTGGAGTCGCTGAGATGAGTGAACTTGATATGGGCTGCTTGTGTATTTATCTCTTCCATCATTTGAATAAATGTCTCCCTTGGTCCTGTCCATAGCATGAATACGTCGTCTATGAACCGACAATACAGAAGGATGTGCTGGGCTCTGTCTCTGTTGTCAAAAAATAGTCTTCTCTCTTCTTTAAACATGAAAATATTGGCGTACGACGGCGCTACGCTACTGCCCATCGCACACCCGTTCTGTTGCAAGTAAAACTTGCCATCAAAAAGGAAATAATTCCTGTGTAAGGTCAACGATAGCAAATGCACAAAGAGATCCATGTCCACAGCCTGCATATTCTCTTCCATGAGAAACTCTCTGATAGCTTGCAGTCCCTCTCCATGGGGTATGCTAGTATACAGGCTGCAGACATCCATTACACACATCAAAGTTCCAGGTGGAATGGTCCCTATGCTGTTGAGTCTGATGAGGAAATCGGTGGTATCTTTAATAAATGTTGGTTGTTCAACAACAAGTGGTTGCAGCACACTGTCCAGGAATTGTGCTATCGGTTGGTATAAAGAATCCCTTGCCGAGATTATCGGTCTTCCAGGGGGCTTCTTGCTATCTTTGTGAATTTTCGGAGTTGTGAATAGTACCGGAGTGACTGGAAACCTCTGTGTTAGCGCTGTTTGTAGTTTGGGAGATATTTTCCCTTCTTGTTTTGCGTTTTCTAATATTGCGTCCAATTCTACTTTGTAGTAATTGGTGGGGTCTCCGTCTAATTTACTGTAGGTAGAGGTCTCATCTAGTTGTCTGTAAATCTCTCCCCGGTAGTCGCTCACATCCTGGATGACTAGGCCTCCTCCTTTGTCGGCCTGACGAAAGATCACATCCTGGTAATTGCTTAGATTCCTCAAGGCTTCCCTCTCTTCTCTGGTCATGTTGTTCCTCTGCTGGATGGGGGTGTTGATGTATCGGGTTACTGAGTCATCTAAAAGTCGTGTGAAGGTTTTCAAAGAGTGGTTGGTCGAAGGTGGGTCAAAGGTCGAAACTGATCGTGCCATTAAGAATTTGTTGAAAACCCCGGGAGTGGTCTGTGTTGTGTCAGTATCTTGGAAGTGTTCTTGAAGGCGTAATTTTCGGGAAAATCTGTGTAAATCCTGTTTCCATGTGAACTCCTCATGTTTGTTCGTCGGAACAAAGGATAGTCCTTTGTTGAGAACTGCAATTTCCGGTGCTGTGAAGGTCCTAGATGACAGGTTGAATATCAAGCTTTGGTCTTGGCCGCTCGGCTTTTGTAATCTCTTGCTCTGGCCCCCTCTGCGGGTGGGCGTCCTCTTGATCTTTGAGCTTTCACCTGCTCTCCCCCTAAAGGGATGGCACCAGGGGTAGCGTTGTCATCAGAATCTGGGACCATAAATTCGCTGTCACTGTTAGAGGAGTTACTCACTTTTCCGCCTCCTTCTCTCTTCTTTCTCCAATCCCTTTTAAAGGTATAACTCCGCTGGTTTGGTCTTTGGGTATCTCCTCCCAGGAGCCATCTATATACATTATTGTCTTCATAGTCGTTTTTGACAATTGAGTGTTTGTTTCTTTTGAATCTGATTAATTCCTTTTTGTATAGTTCGCATTGTGTCTGGAGTTTCTTAATCCAGTCCTGGGAGGTGTCATCTTGAAGTGTCTTTAAGTTGTCCCTTTCAAACATCTGGATTTTCTCTTTGGTCACTTTCAGTTCCCTTCCCACTTCTTCCACGACCAACAAGATTAGGTCCAGACTACACTTATTGAGAATTCCTGTCCATTTCTGGCAGAATTCTGGATTGAATCTCCCTAGTGTAGGGACATTCCTAATCCTGAACCCCCTGGGTATCATTTGTTCCCTGTAGTACTGGGATAATGAGATCCCATGCATCAGGTAGTCCGTCTCCTTTTTCCTTAGTTTTAATAGCTGGAAAAAGGTATCCTGGGCATCCATTTGTAGGTCAGCTTCTGGGATGACATCCTTGAATAGCAGTCTATCTGCGTCGCTCTCATTAAAGCTAAACAAGCCTCCTTTCAGGGGTGGTGGGTATGACTGTTGTGCCTGTGGTCCACTGCGGGAACCCTGGTTCTGAGGTTCCATGTTTAAAAACTGGCCTTCCAATAATGCCGTCTCCATGGGCACGAATTAATTGTGGTGATTAGTGTTGCGTGCTCAAGTGTCCCAGCTCGTGTTCACAGAAGTGTCCGTGCTCCTATTGTGCTCCCCGCACAGCTTGACTTTGGTAATCAGTTTCCAATAAATGAATATGTAATGATCCTTGCATGGATACCTACGGGTGCCTTGGCTCGGGCTGTCCTCAGCACTGTGTGCTTTGGACAAACATACAGAAAGTTTCTAATGCCCGGCACTCCTGGTCCTTGTCGTCAGTTGCCTGGGTGCCCTCCGCTCTGGGTCAGGTAACACTTAAACAAATGGCAGCGTCACTCCAGGGCTTTGAAAAATCTTAATAAATTTATTGAATCACAGGTCCAACGTTTCGGGGTCCGTAACCCCTTTGTCAAGGTGTGTGTGAATATAAGTGACAAACCTCTTACCTTAAATACTGTGCTCCACCACGTGTACGGCAGAATCCTCCCCGCGCTGCTCACCTGCTCCGGGACCTGGAAGTTTCCGGCACTGGGCTGGTGACGTCACGTCCTCGCCGTAGCTCCGCTTCCGGTCTCCCGTTGCTATGGCATTGCGTCTGGCTCCTGGCCTGGTTACCAAGGCAACCCTGCCGTTTACCATTGCGCTATTGCGCCGGGGTCTGGAGGGTGCAAAAATAGTGGTATTGTGACATGCTTTTAAAGATAATTTATATGTTCCATTATACATTAGGTATTCCTGTTGCTAGTATCCTACATGCATGTCACAATACCACTATTTTTGCACCCTCCAGACCCCGGCGCAATAGCGCAATGGTAAACGGCAGGGTTGCCTTGGTAACCAGTGCCGGAAACTTCCAGGTCCCGGAGCAGGTGAGCAGCGCGGGGAGGATTCTGCCGTACACGTGGTGGAGCACAGTATTTAAGGTAAGAGGTTTGTCACTTATATTCACACACACCTTGACAAAGGGGTTACGGACCCCGAAACGTTGGACCTGTGATTCAATAAATTTATTAAGATTTTTCAAAGCCCTGGAGTGACGCTGCCATTTGTTTAAGTGTTACCTGACCCAGAGCGGAGGGCACCCAGGCAACTGACGACAAGGACCAGGAGTGCCGGGCATTAGAAACTTTCTGTATGTTTGTCCAAAGCACACAGTGCTGAGGACAGCCCGAGCCAAGGCACCCGTAGGTATCCATGCAAGGATCATTACATATTCATTTATTGGAAACTGATTACCAAAGTCAAGCTGTGCGGGGAGCACAATAGGAGCACGGACACTTCTGTGAACACGAGCTGGGACACTTGAGCACGCAACACTAATCACCACAATTAATTCGTGCCCATGGAGACGGCATTATTGGAAGGCCAGTTTTTAAACATGGAACCTCAGAACCAGGGTTCCCGCAGTGGACCACAGGCACAACAGTCATACCCACCACCCCTGAAAGGAGGCTTGTTTAGCTTTAATGAGAGCGACGCAGATAGACTGCTATTCAAGGATGTCATCCCAGAAGCTGACCTACAAATGGATGCCCAGGATACCTTTTTCCAGCTATTAAAACTAAGGAAAAAGGAGACGGACTACCTGATGCATGGGATCTCATTATCCCAGTACTACAGGGAACAAATGATACCCAGGGGGTTCAGGATTAGGAATGTCCCTACACTAGGGAGATTCAATCCAGAATTCTGCCAGAAATGGACAGGAATTCTCAATAAGTGTAGTCTGGACCTAATCTTGTTGGTCGTGGAAGAAGTGGGAAGGGAACTGAAAGTGACCAAAGAGAAAATCCAGATGTTTGAAAGGGACAACTTAAAGACACTTCAAGATGACACCTCCCAGGACTGGATTAAGAAACTCCAGACACAATGCGAACTATACAAAAAGGAATTAATCAGATTCAAAAGAAACAAACACTCAATTGTCAAAAACGACTATGAAGACAATAATGTATATAGATGGCTCCTGGGAGGAGATACCCAAAGACCAAACCAGCGGAGTTATACCTTTAAAAGGGATTGGAGAAAGAAGAGAGAAGGAGGCGGAAAAGTGAGTAACTCCTCTAACAGTGACAGCGAATTTATGGTCCCAGATTCTGATGACAACGCTACCCCTGGTGCCTTCCCTTTAGGGGGAGAGCAGGTGAAAGCTCAAAGATCAAGAGGACGCCCACCCGCAGAGGGGGCCAGAGCAAGAGATTACAAAAGCCGAGCGGCCAAGACCAAAGCTTGATATTCAACCTGTCATCTAGGACCTTCACAGCACCGGAAATTGCAGTTCTCAACAAAGGACTATCCTTTGTTCCGACGAACAAACATGAGGAGTTCACATGGAAACAGGATTTACACAGATTTTCCCGAAAATTACGCCTTCAAGAACACTTCCAAGATACTGACACAACACAGACCACTCCCGGGGTTTTCAACAAATTCTTAATGGCACGATCAGTTTCGACCTTTGACCCACCTTCGACCAACCACTCTTTGAAAACCTTCACACGACTTTTAGATGACTCGGTAACCCGATACATCAACACCCCCATCCAGCAGAGGAACAACATGACCAGAGAAGAGAGGGAAGCCTTGAGGAATCTAAGCAATTACCAGGATGTGATCTTTCGTCAGGCCGACAAAGGAGGAGGCCTAGTCATCCAGGATGTGAGCGACTACCGGGGAGAGATTTACAGACAACTAGATGAGACCTCTACCTACAGTAAATTAGACGGAGACCCCACCAATTACTACAAAGTAGAATTGGACGCAATATTAGAAAACGCAAAACAAGAAGGGAAAATATCTCCCAAACTACAAACAGCGCTAACACAGAGGTTTCCAGTCACTCCGGTACTATTCACAACTCTGAAAATTCACAAAGATAGCAAGAAGCCCCCTGGAAGACCGATAATCTCGGCAAGGGATTCTTTATACCAACCGATAGCACAATTCCTGGACAGTGTGCTGCAACCACTTGTTGTTGAACAACCAACATTTATTAAAGATACCACCGATTTCCTCATCAGACTCAACAGCATAGGGACCATTCCACCTGGAACTTTGATGTGTGTAATGGATGTCTGCAGCCTGTATACTAGCATACCCCATGGAGAGGGACTGCAAGCTATCAGAGAGTTTCTCATGGAAGAGAATATGCAGGCTGTGGACATGGATCTCTTTGTGCATTTGCTATCGTTGACCTTACACAGGAATTATTTCCTTTTTGATGGCAAGTTTTACTTGCAACAGAACGGGTGTGCGATGGGCAGTAGCGTAGCGCCGTCGTACGCCAATATTTTCATGTTTAAAGAAGAGAGAAGACTATTTTTTGACAACAGAGACA